>NC_088701.1:627500-952500 GCF_028017835.1 Emys orbicularis | reverse complement strand
CACACCCCCATCCCGTCCTATGTCCACCCTCTCCCCCAGCCATGACCCAGGACTGTGGGTGCCTCCTAGCTGGGTTTGCCAGAGAAAAGCTGTGACGTGCCGGGTGGGTTTGCTCACGCTCGCACGCCTGGTTAGCCGTGTGCACCTACAGCCCTCGGAGCACCCACGGACCTCTCCGCTGGGCGTGCGGGCGGCACCCAGGTCCCGCTCGGTGGGCCAGGCCCTCCTCCTGCCGGACCCCCCGTGGCCCCTCTCAGCGGCGGGAAGCCGGACACACCCCAGGCTCGCCAGCCAGGGCTCCTGCAGGGGATGGCGGGGGGGTGGGGGGCACGGCAGAGGCTCCTGTGTGGCTGACTAACCTGGCAGGAAGGGGGGCTGTGGGCCCCGGTGGGGGGTCGGTATCCTTGGTGAGGGCTGGCCAGTGGCCGGGTTTTCTGTCTCTTGGAGTTGGCACCTTCCCTGGGACCATTGGGCCAAGCCCAGCGGCTAGTCACCCGCCAGCCCCTCCTCAAAGCCCCCACCCCACACAGACCCCGCGCCGGCCAAGGCCAGTTCAAGTGGATGGGGCTGGGTAGCTCGAGCCGGCCGACGCCGGGCGCGTGACTTCTCTGGGCAGGAAGGTTCGTGAGCCGCACGAACGAGATGTTATCGTGGAGGTCACACACAGAACCGCAGCGCTGCCAACTCTTAACGCGTTTCTCCGACTGAACCCGCCCCCCAGAGTCACGTGCGGACAGGACAGGTCTGGGTTTCATTCAGGGAAAAGCAGTCACTCACCCTCCATCGCCGCTGCTAGGAAACCCAAGCCCTGCGCGGTCCCGGCACCGGCAGCTCTGTAAAGTCCCCAGAGCGATGACTGGTGTAACGAGCTCATGATTTTGTAAGTCACCCTCGTGATTTTTTTTGTGGCCTGAGGATTGATTTGTAAATCCTCGAAGTCGGTGATTTGGCAGCATCTGGCTCAGCTCTGGGGCCAGGCCCCGCCCCCCGTGCCAGTCTGCAGGGGTCAGGTGCAGTCCGTGGAGCTGCAGTAGGACACAAGGGCCGGTGCCCGGGAACTGTGGAGCCATGGGCATTTCCTGGGCATTTGTGCACCCAACTCTGTGGCCCAGGGGAAGCCGGATTTCTGTCTGGGCAGCCGGACCTGGCGTATAAATAAACACAGCGATGGGGGAGGAAGGCGAGGTGGTGCCCACCTGGCCCTGAGCCAGGGGTAATGGACCCTCCCCGCCCCCATAGCAGAAACCGTGTAGGACACAAGGGATTCTGTCCAGCAGGCCGGGGGTTAACTCTGTTTGTGTCTGCAGGTGGGAGGCTGCGGTATGGGCTGGGGGGGCACCACACATACAGCTTGGAGAGGGGGGAGAAGGGCGGCAGGACTCCTGGGTTCTCTCCCCAGCTCTGGGAGGGGACAGGGGTCTAGTGGTTAGAGCAGGGGCTGGGTGTCCTGGGTTCGAGTCCCAGCTCTGGGCAGGTCCAGCCATTAGCACAGGGAGCCCAGGACTCCTGGGTTCTTCTCCCAGCTCTGGGACTGGCTGGTCGCAGCGGCCGGTTTGCTTTCCCGGCTCTGTTTCCAGGCAGTTTGGCTCAGGCTCCCGCTGGCAGGGAAGCTCCAGGTAGGACAGGCGTTTGCTGCTGAGTTGCACCCTCCATCCTCCGAGGGCTCTAGCCTAGGGGCTTGTCTACACGAGGGCGCCAGCTCCCCCAGCGACAGCAGCTAGGTCGGAGGAACCTTTCACCTGTCGACCACGGCTGCTCCGGGGATTAGGTTGGCACAGCCCTAGCGATCGGGTGGGGCCTGAGCACCGTGGTCATGTCAGCCTGGTTAAGGGTAGACCAGGCTCTGACGATGCTGCCCGTGGGAGCCAGCTGAGGTCACTCAATCAGGGTGAACTGCAAACAAAACGGGGCAGCCAAACCCCAAACGCTGGTGGTTATTTCAATACTTAGATTTACCAACCAGCCCAAAACAGCTTCTGTATTACCTCACTGGTTACTCAGAGTCCAACCAACGCAGTTCCCTTAAAGTGCCCAGCCTCAGGCCTCCGTCCAGACACACCTGTCAGATACGATGATGAATTCTGAAAATCTGATCTCAGCATATAAAACAAAAGGTTCTTCCAACCCCAAAGGATCAGCAACATACCCAGGTTCAATGATAACTTAGATCTTACCCAAAATACACGCTTATAGCCAATTCTTATTAACTAAGCTAAAATGTATTTAAACAGAAAAGAGAGAGAGTGTTGGTTAAAAGATCAATATACAGACAGACTTGAATTCAATTCTTGAGGTTCAGATGCATAGCAGAGATGAGCTTGTAGTTGCCAAAAGTCCCTTTAGAAATAGTCCATAGGTTATAGTCCAATGTCCATATTCAGAGTGGCTCCAGTCAATGACTGGGGATCTCAATCCTTGTGGCTCAGGGTTTCCCCCTCTTGAAACCCAAAGCAGATCTGAGATGCAGCAGGATCGTGTCCCAGGGTTTTTATACATTTCCAGCAGCCTTTCGGCCTGAGAAAACAATAGGCTTAATTCTCCTTCTCCCAAACATCCTGGCAATTAGCACAGGGTAATTTATCCATTAAACAGTTCAGCTACAGGTTACCACAACCTTCATAGAGACAATAATACTATTTCACTCAAGTGTCTTCCTAAATACTAATATTCCTTTTTGATCTTTGAATCAAAGCTATAGCAATAGACAAGACTTGTTTGCTGACATCACAAGCCCTGAACAAACACCTCCCCTTCGATCTCTAACAATGCAGACTTACATTTCACAGCCCTATTCATTTACAGATCTTCCTAACCAGTCTCTAAAGTTCGGCCATGGGTCAGGACAGTCTGTGAGTTAATTAACTCTTTCTGGCCCTGTCACCTTTCAATGAGATATTTTATTACACTAATAATGTCACACTCACACAGGCGTTGGGGGTCCCACTTGCAGAGGGACGGGCGGCTTTAGAAACTGACCTCGAAGGGTGTGAAATGAGCGACTCACCTCCTGGCTGCCTCAGCCCACGGCAGTGGCCAGCCGGGGCCGATCCAGCCTTCAGCCCGGAGAACAGAGCGAGTGCTGGATCTCCCGGGGTACGTCCTAGGAACACGTCACCCCTCGTAGGGCTGCACCTGCCAGGAGCCCAGAGCTCTTCATGCGCATCAGCAAGTCGAGGCTCGGGGCACGTCGGGGAGACAGGCCAGGCTTCTTGTCTCTGGTTGACATAAGGGGGAAAGTCAGATGAGGCCCAAAGCCACATGGTAAGTCAGTAGCTGAGTTGGGAAGAGAACCCAGGAGTCCTGGCACCCAGGCCTCCCTGCTCTAACCACGAGACCCCACTCCCCACCCACAGCCAGAGATAGAACCCAGGAGTCCTGGCACCCAGGCCCCTGCTCAGACCAATAGTCTAAACAAATCCAGGCCAGACTTTCTCACCCAGGTGGCCATGACGCCTGGGGGCAACACGAGGGGGTCGAATGTTATTACAATTCTAAAGCAAAGAAAAGAAGATTTCCGATCACTCGGTGATATCCTGGGGCCGACACAGCTGAAACAACACAGTCAACCAAACCCTTCTCCGGTGAAAGCTGCGGCTGGGGTTACCCAGAGACATTCTGCGACCTCGGGCCGGTCTCGCTGCGTGGTTCGTTTTGGAAAAACAAAAAATAAAAGAAACCAAAGGTCTGAGAAACTGGAACCGTTTCAGTTTTTCAGCTCGAAATTCCCTTTCCTGTAAAAGAAAACGTTTACAACTCTCCGAATCTAAACCAAACCTTTCCTTCAGCCCGGAACGAAACCTGTTCCTGCCTGTTTGAGTCACATTTAGAGAATGTTCATTTTCAGGGTATTCCGCCGAACTTCCCACATTGATCCCTGCCCCATGAGTCATTTCACCTTCTTCCAGCTAACAGAAAGGAAGTCGTCCGTACCGGCTACAGGACACAGCCTACATGTCTAGGAATTCCCTGTGCCAGGGGATGTCTTCAAAGGGCTCCAGGATAAACATAGAGCCAGCAAACAGATACCTGCTTTGGGACAATCTTGGGAAATTCCCCTCCGAGTCCCTCCCCCCCACCAAGTGTGCAACAAGAGTCACAGCATTCGCTTTGCATTGCCAGAGGCTCTGTGCTGCCCCCTGACTTGCCCTCACCCACCCCAGCAGCCCGCACTGCCCTCAGCCCAAGTAACCAGCACTCACTGCACAAGGGGGGCACTATCGGGGGAGGAGGGGGGTTACGGGTCGCTTGAAGGTGGGCTCAGGGGCCCAGAAATGGGACACGAGGGCCTCTCCCCTCTAGGGGGCACGGGCTCTAATCTGGCCGAGGGCAGGGGACTGGGGCTCAGGGCCGTGGGGACTGGGATGTGGGGCCCAGGTTAGTACCTTGCTCGTGTTTGCAGGCCTGTGTTAAATGAATGAAAGGTGGGAATTCAGGTTGGATCGATGGGGGCAGCTGGGGCCCTCCCCTCAGAACCCCATTGTGAGGGGCCCCCGCCATGGCTCAGGGTCCCTGGGTCCCCGCCGCCCCTCCAGCTGGCCCCTCAGTCTCATGAACAGGAGCTCGCCGCTTGGCTTGACTGTTCTCCAGCTGCCTGCTGCCCCCACGTGGCGACAGGGCTGCCTGGCACTAGCAGCGAGAAAGGCCCGTCAGATGCCATCTCCCGGCAGCTGGGAAGGGTCACGCCTCAGGCCCCATCATTGCCTCCACATCCCAGTGCACCCCATGTGGCCCGTTAGCCGTGGGCTTGAGTTAGCAGCTGGCAGGGAGGGTGGAGGGGAATCCAGCGGGAGCCAGCTGCTCCTGGCCACGCTGCGGGCGGGTGGGTAACTGCTCGGGCTTCTCGCCGCAGGGCGGTCCAGGGTGCTCAGAGTCAGAGGGAGGCAGCTGCAGCCCCGATGGCCTCCCATTCCTGAGCCGTAGCGTCCGTCCTGCATTGCCCTAGTGCGGGATGTAGCGCTGGGGCCAGAGAGATTAGCCGGCCAGTTCTGTACACACCTGGCACCTGTACTGTATTGCAGAGAGGCAGTGCAGTCTAATGGGTAGTGCACTGGCCTGGCACGCAGGAGATTATGTGTCCTAGTCCCAGCTCTGCCACAGGTCTGAACTTGGGTGAGTTGCTGCTCCGTGCCTTGGTTTCCCCAGCTGTGCAGCGGGGATCATGGTAATAAATGTTTCACAAGGGGGGAAATGAACCCCTGGAACAAGGTTCCCAGGGGAGTGGGGGATTCCCCCCTCACGGACAATTTGTAAAGCAAGACGGGCTGTTTTTCTCAAAGCTCGGCTCTAGTTCAAAGAGGAATTCTGCGGGGCAGGTCCCAGGCCTGCGCTGTACCCGAGCTCAGAGCACGTGATCACGCTCGGCCTTCCTGTGAACTGCGCTGGAGACGAGCGCTTCGCACTGCACCCCAGTGTATTGCAGGGGACTAGGCCAGACCCCGTCAGCGCCCTTGGCAAAGGGTGCAGCAGCACCCCCTGGTGGGCACTGATGGAACAATCAGTCCTTAGGGGAATTTACTTGCTAGTCCCAGTCACTAGTTGGCTTGTGCCCCAATAAGGGGAACGAATGCGGGTGTGATCCGTGGGCAGCCCCACAGCGGCATCACCAGCGGATCTGGGCCAGGGGACGCCAAAGCAAACTAACAAAACAGCGTGTCTCCCTTCACACAGTCTCAGGGACGGAGCCATCACAACGTATGGTCCATAAGGGCTTCCGCGCAGGGCCCAGGCGCCCAGCTCCCAAACTTCAAGCCCGCAAAACAAATTGGTCGGCACAGTCCTCTGGAGCTGGAGAGAGAGAGCACCACCGTTAGCAATTTCGGTGCCCTGCCTGGCCCTGCCTTGCCCGGCCCTCCCCTGCCCTGCCCTCCCCTCCCCTGCCCGGCCGTGCCCTCCCCTGCCCTGCTCGGCCCAGCCCTGCCCTGCCTTGCCCTCCCCTGCCCTGCCCAGCCCGGCCCTGCCATGCCTTGCCTTGCCCGGCCTTCCCCTGCCTGGCCCTGCCCTGCCCTGCCCTGCCCTGCCCTGCCCGGCCCAGCCCTCCCCTGCCCTGCCCAGCCTGGCCCTGCCCTGCCCGGCCCAGCCTTGCCTTGCCCTGCCCTGCCCGGCCCTCCCCTCCCCTCCCCTGCCCTCCCCTCCCCTGCCTGGCCGTGCCCTCCCCTGCCCTGCTCGGCCCAGCCCTGCCCGGCTCTCCCCTCCCCTGCCTTGCCCTGCCCGGCCTGGCCCTGACCAGCCCGGCCCTGCCTTGCCCTGCCCTGCCCTGGGGCCCTGCCCTCCCCTGCCTTGCCCAGCCCAGCCCTGCCCTGCCCTGGGGCCCTGCCCTCTCCAGCTTTCCCAGCCCTTTCCCAGGCAGCTGCAGCCGGCACGTGGCCAGCTGCCTGTTCCTCTTTAAATAGCCCAGCCCATGCAAGGCTGGGCCTTTTGGTGACGCCGGCTGTCCCTGAACTGGGTCCTACCCCCAGCACGACACCCGCTGGAACGGCTCCCTGACGGCAGTGGCAAATCCTCCATCGCTTGGAGTCTTTGAAAGCAAGAAATCTGAACAACACTGACTTTGCGTGTCAGCTCACTGGAACAGGGACCAGCCGTTTGTTCTGTGTCTGGCCCATGACAGGCGCGCCTAGATGCTACCGTAATATACCTAATAAACAACATACAGCGCCTAGCACAAGGGGGGGGGTGCTCTATGACGGGCTCTAGGTGCTACTGTAATACTCCTAATAAACATTACAATGCCCAGCACAATGGGGCTCTGGGCCATGGCTGGGGCTCCAGGCACTGCTAAAATAGAAAGAAGAAGAAGAAGACCCGCTCAAGTTCAACCACACGTGGCTGGGCTCCATGCAGGAATCTCTGGGTGAGGTTGTCGGGCCGGTGTTACCAGCAGGGCAGACGGGGGATCCCAAGCCCCGTAGCGATATGCTGAGCATGCTGTGCGGGGGTTCGCATTCCCAGCTGTCATGTCTCTGCGGAGTCACAGCCTTTGCCCTGCTCCGATGTGGAGTGTCCATGATTTCCAGTAAAAGCATTAGTCAGAAGCAGATTCACAGCGGGAATTCCCATCGCAAACCCTGTGACCTGCCAACGTTCGCGCTTGATTGTTTTCAATATGCCTCAGAAGTGCAGATCTGCAGCATGTCTTTTAAACAGCAGCCGGGAATCACTCCCAGCCCGAGCCCCCGCGATGGATTGTAAACGCACGGCCTGGCGCTGGGAGCACACGGGCGTGGATAGCGACGGCACAGTCGTTACAGGCCGGTGGCACGGTGCTGTGAGAGCCAGAAATAGATGTTCAAAGCCCTGCTAAAAATGACAGTTAAAGAACCTGCGCTCGCGGGTTTCTATGCCACGGCTGACACGGTGCTTGGAATCCAATCGAATCCCAGAAAAACTGGGGAGCGCCTCTGATTAGACCCTAGCAGCGCCTCGGTGTCAGGCGGTTACTGGTTAGTCGTGGGCAATTGCCAGGAGCTACATTCTGCAGTGTCAGGGCTTAACGGGACCCTGCACGTGGGCTGGGGGCCTACGCACTACCGTAATACACCTAATACATTACGGGGACCCTGCACATGGGCCGGGGGCCTACGCACTCCCATAATACACCTAATACATTACAGGGATCCTGCACATGGACTGGGGGCCTACGCACTCCCGTAATACACCTAATACATTACAAGGATCCTGCACATGGACTGGGGGCCTACACACTCCCGTAATACACCTAATACATTACAGGGACCCTGCACATGGACTGGGGGCCTACGCACTCCCGTAATACACCTAATACATTACAGGGATCCTGCACATGGACTGGGGGCCTACACACTCCCGTAATACACCTAATACATTACGGGGATCCTGCACATGGACTGGGGGCCTACGCACTCCCGTAATACACCTAATACATTAATGGGATCCTGCACATGGACTGGGGGCCTACGCACTCCCGTAATACACCTAATACATTAATGGGATCCTGCACATGGACTGGGGTCCTACGCACTCCCGTAATACACCTAATACATTACAGGGATCCTGCACATGGACTGGGGGCCTACGCACTCCCGTAATACACCTAATACATTAATGGGATCCTGCACATGGACTGGGGGCCTACACACTCCCGTAATACACCTAATACATTAATGGGATCCTGCACATGGACTGGGGGCCTACGCACTCCCGTAATACACCTAATACATTAATGGGATCCTGCACATGGACTGGGGGCCTACGCCCTCCCGTAATACACCTAATACATTACAGGGATCCTGCACGTGGACTGGGGGCCTACACACTCCCGTAATACACCTAATACATTAATGGGATCCTGCACATGGACTGGGGGCCTACGCACTCCCGTAATACACCTAATACATTACAGGGATCCTGCACATGGACTGGGGGCCTACGCCCTACTGTAATACACCTAATACATTACAGGGATCCTGCACATGGACTGGGGGCCTACACACTCCCGTAATACACCTAATACATTAATGGGATCCTGCACATGGACTGGGGGCCTACGCCCTACCGTAATACACCTAATACATTACGGGGACCCTGGACATGGGCCGGGGGTCTACGCACTCCCGTAATACACCTAATACATTAATGGGATCCTGCACATGGACTGGGGGGTCTACGCACTCCCGTAATACACCTAATACATTAATGGGACCCTGCACATGGACTGGGGGCCTACGCCCTCCCGTAATACACCTAATACATTACAGGGATCCTGCACATGGACTGGGGGCCTACGCCCTACCGTAATACACCTAATACATTACAGGGATCCTGCACATGGACTGGGGGCCTACGCCCTCCCGTAATACACCTAATAAATTACAGGGATCCTGCACATGGACTGGGGGCCTACGCCCTAACGTAATACACCTAATACATTACAGGGATCCTGCACATGGACTGGGGGCCTACGCACTCCCGTAATACACCTAATACATTACAGGGATCCTGCACATGGACTGGGGGCCTACGCACTCCCGTAATACACCTAATACATTACAGGGATCCTGCACATGGACTGGGGGCCTACACACTCCCGTAATACACCTAATACATTAATGGGATCCTGCACATGGGCTGGGGGCCTACGCACTCCCGTAATACACCTAATACATTACAGGGATCCTGCACATGGACTGGGGGCCTACGCCCTCCCATAATACACCTAATACATTAATGGGATCCTGCACATGGGCTGGGGGCTGGGGCCATGGGTGGGGGGGCCTAGACGCTGCCGTAATACACCTAATACATTACGGGGACCCTGCACACGGACTGGGGGCCTACGCCCTCCCGTAATACACCTAATACATTAATGGGATCCTGCACATGGGCTGGGGGCTGGGGCCATGGCTGGGGGGGCCTAGGCGCTGCCGTAATACACCTAATACATTACGGGGACCCTGCACACGGACTGGGGGCCTACGCCCTCCCGTAATACACCTAATACATTACAGGGATCCTGCACATGGGCTGGGGGCTGGGGCCATGGCTGGGGGGGCCTAGGCGCTGCCGTAATACACCTAATACATTACGGGGACCCTGCACATGGGCCGGGGGCCTACGCACTCCCGTAATACACCTAATACATTACGGGGACCCTGCACATGGACTGGGGGCCTACGCCCTCCCGTAATACACCTAATACATTACAGGGATCCTGCACATGGACTGGGGGCCTACGCACTCCCGTAATACACCTAATACATTACAGGGATCCTGCACATGGACTGGGGGCCTACGCACTCCCGTAATACACCTAATACATTACGGGGACCCTGCACATGGGCCGGGGGCCTACGCACTCCCATAATACACCTAATACATTACAGGGATCCTGCACATGGACTGGGGGCCTATGCCCTCCCGTAATACACCTAATACATTAATGGGATCCTGCACATGGGCTGGGGGCTGGGGCCATGGCTGGGGGGGGCCTAGGCGCTGCCGTAATACACCTAATACATTACCGGGAACCTGGGCATGGACCGAAGGGCAGGATGTAGGTTTCTGCCCACCATTGCAGTAGCCGAGCGCCTTGGGGCTGGCTGGTAATGGGGCGCGGCCTCATGGCGCCTGGGGCTCTCCCCTCCGCTGCCGTAGCCATTGGCTGTCTGATCCAAAGCCCGGCGGGCGTCGTCCGCCTGACTCCCAACGGACGCTGGATCAGCCCAGCGAGAGGCCCTGTCCGGCTTTCCTGCCTCGCGGTGCTGACAGGAGCCATGTCACCGCGGCGCCCGCCGACCGTCCACCCCTGACGGCGTCTTGTCATTGCTGAGCGCTGGGCGTGGAGACGCGATCGGCCCCTGCTGCCCGGGGGTCCGGGAGCTCCTGGCCGCGGGATGGGAGTGGCGGTGTTCGGTCACAGCCCGTCTCCTGTCCCTCGCCAGCTGGCGGCACCGAGGGCACGGTGATGAGCAGCCCCCGGCGGTCGCTGGCTCACGGCTGCGGCGCGGGTGGCGATCCCTAGCACAGATCCCGTCTGAGCCTCCCAGGCTGGCGTGCACCATGCAGGTCCCTGGGCTCTCTCCCGGCCCCAGCGTCACCGCCCCACGCTGCCCATGCCCCAGCTCCAGCCGCTCGTCCCCTCCCTGCCGTGTGCAGTGAGCACTGGCCGCTGCGGGCTGCAGAACAGGCCTCCCTGGCTCCGCTGTCACAGCCGCCCTCACTGTCGGTATCTGTGCTAGAGGATGCCAGAGGCGGTGGCCGCGGCCAGCAGAGAGAAGGCCACCAGGCCTGGGACCGGCTCCGAGACCGGCCTGCAGAGACTGGATGGAGGAGGAGAGGAGAGGGCTTTAGCTGGCACCCCAGGGAGTCTCGGGGCCAGGGAAGTTCTGCACTCAGGGCCTGGCGTGTTTGAAAGGAACGAGAACGGCGCTGGCTTTGTCTGAGCGCTGCTCGGCGCTGAGCTGGTTTCCCCCCAGCCACCACTCTCAGCAGGACGCACCGCTGGCCCTGAGACACACAGAGCTCCCTGCGCCGGACAAGGCCCCTGGGAACACAGCCGGGCACCTGTGGACATAGACAGCTGGCTTCTCTCGCCAGCTTGCTCCTGGAGTTTAAAGTGAGCTCTCGATTGGGTGATTTTCTAAAGCTCTGCTCCGGGAATCACTAGGGGGCAGTTCTCAGGCCTGGGTCACACAGGGGGTCGGATGGATGGTCACAATGGGCCCCTCTGGCCTTGGAATCTGGGACTCTCCATCCATCCTAGTTTAGTTGATCTGTCTGTCTATCTGTCCATCCATCTCTAGGTCCTAGTGTCTCTCTCTCTGGGTCCTAGTAGAGCTACTTCTCCGTTCAGCCACCCCCAGCACTGGATCCTCACCTAGCTATTGGGTATCTACCTAGTCCCCGCATTACACCCTAATGCCTTTACCCATCCACATTCCTCCGCTTTTGGATCCAGGAGTGGCCGTCTATCTACCCACCTTCCCACTCTCCCGTCTCTGATGCTCCCGTCCCCACAGGTGCGGCACTCCCAGGCCCGGTGGATTTAATCTCCTCTAATCCAGCCCTGAGTGTTTTCAGCCCAGACTCATTCCCGTCGAGTTCCCGGCGGGATAAGACCCGACAGAGATGGAGCGAGTTGGATGTTTATCGGAGCAGGGAGTGGGAAGGATTAACCTGGGAATGTTGCGGGGGAGTTTTGCTAGTTTACTGTCGGCATTGACACTAGATGGGGATGGGAAATAAGGGGCTGACTTCACTGAGGGATGATACCTGATGGCCGGCACGTAAAGGCTGGTGGCTGCCCTGCGTAACCTGATCCCAGGAGGGGGCTGGGGCCAGGGGACATCTTCTGCCCAGGAAACTAGACAAAGGCTGGAGGAGGAGCCGGCGGGGGTGGCTGGGTGAGGCTGCTGGAGGGAATTTCAGTTTGGAGCTGGCTGGGGAGACGGGGGGAGGCCCAGAACCAGGGTCTGGGCTCCCCACCCCACAGAGGGACCTGACTGAGGGGTTCTGTTTTCTACAAGCTCTGTTTTAGACTGTGTTCCTGTCGTCTAATAAACCTTATATTTTACTGGCTGGCTGAGAGTCAGGGTGAATCGCAGGAAGTGGGGGGTGCAGGGCCCTGACTCCCCCACACTCTGCGACAACTGGTGGCAGTGGTGGGATGTACAGCACCACATGGATGGCGCTTCCTGCAGTAAGTGACTGGGGAGCAGTAAAACGAAGGGGGAGTAACAAGGACCAGGCATGCTGAAGGCTCAGAGAGGGGCAGTTTCAGGAGGTGGAGGAGCTACGCTTAACCCCTGGGAGTGCGTGACCAGCGAGAAGGACTGTTGCAGTAACGGGGTCCCCCTGGGGACTGCGGCGAGCAGTTCCAGGGGTGGAGGAGTCTGCGGCTTGACCCTGGGAGAGAGGTGGTGACCTGGAGAAGGGCTGGCACACTAGGGGGTTTTCCCGGAAACCGTGGGGAGCTGAGAGCACACAGGCCTGCGAGTCCACAACAACTTGGGAACAGCAGGAAGATGTATAACCATCTCCTTAAGAGGGACCTGGTGGAGCTGTGCAAGCAGAGGGGGCTGCGCAGAGGGAAGGCCACCAAAGCACAGCTGATTGCCCAGCTGGAGGAGGAGGACCGCTCGGAGGAGCTGATCTCTGCCCTGATCAGCTGACCCCGGCCCAGTAAGCTGAGATCGGAGGGGTGCTGCATCGGTACCAACAGCTGTTTTCCAACCAGCCGGGACACACTAATCTGACTGTCCACCGGGTGGAGACAGGATCCCACCCGCCTATAAAATGCTCCCCCTTCCGAGTCACAGGGAAAACTGCTCAGGACCTGGAAAAAGAGGTCAGGGACATGCTGGCTTTGGGGGTGATCCACCCAGCTTCCAGCCCTTGGGCCTCGCCGGTGGTGCTGGTCCCCAAAAAGGACGGGTCGATCCGGTTCTGTGTGGACTATCGGAAGCTCAATGCCATCACTGTAGCCGATGCCTACCCCATGCCCAGGCCTGACGAGCTCCTAGACAAGCTGGGAGGCGCTCGGTACCTGACCACCATGGATCTTACAAAGGGCTACTGGCAAGTGCTGCTGGATGCAGATGCCAGGCTGAAATCCACCTGTATCACCCCTCTGGGGCTCTATGAGTTCCTGACCCTGCCTTTCGGCCTCAAGGGAGCGCCGGCCACCTTCCAGCGCCTGGTGGATCAGCTACTGAGGGGGATGGAGAGTTTTGCTGTGGCGTATATTGACGACATCTGTGTCTTTAGCCAGACCTGGGAGGGTCACGTGTCCCAGGTTAGACAAGTGCTGGACCGACTCCAGCAGTGAGTTGGCCGTTTATGGGATAAGACCCAGAACTGCACAGACGTCAGAGCAGGCCAGGGGCCCGTTGCTTTTACCTTTGACGAGGACATCGACGCGCCCCGAGCTGGCCCCGTATCTGTTCTGTGCCAGGCACCGGTAGGTCCCGTTGTGGGCGCGCTGGGCCGAGCGCATGGTCACCGTCCGGCCGCGGTCAGACAGCTCCACGTTGGCGTTGGAGGGCAGCTCCCAGCGCAGCTTGGGCGGGGGGTTCCCCTCGGCACTGCACCACACCGTGAAGTTAGCGCCGACCCCGAACTCCAGCCGCTCCACGGAGACCTTCACGCTGTGGGGCGGGGCTGGAAGGGCAGGAGTCAGTGGGGAAAGGCTGTGGGGCTGGGGGAGGGCAGGGGTCAGTGGAGAGAGGCTGCGGGGCTGGGAGGGTGGGGGGAGTGTGGGGAGTCTAGGGAGTTAGAGCAGGAGGGTGGGAGCCAGGACTCCTGGGTTCTATCCCAGCTGTAGGAGGGGAGTGGGGACTAGGGGTTAGAGCAGGGAAATGGGGTCTAGGACGCCTGGTTTCCATTGCTAAAACACTGGCTTGCTGTGAGATGTTGGAAACATGCCTGCCCTTCTGTGACTCAGTTTCCCTGTCTGAAATATCTGGAGGCGTACCTGCCCGGCCGGGAGCGGGGGTTGGAACACGCTATCCCAGCGTGGGGGGGAGGGAAGCAGCCTGGGAGGGCGTGTGGTGTCGAGCAGCTAACACAGCTTTAGCCCCAGACGCGACAGCTTACGATAACTGTGGGTCCTTGCCGAGGCGACGTTCAAGTGCTCCCCGTAGCTGGCGAAGCAGAGGGGCGCCGGGTTCACGCCGCGACATTGTGGATAGTCAGGGCCCCCCAGCCGGCTCCCTGCTCCGGCACCTTCGGCCCCGACGTCCCCCAGCCCAGGCTGGTGTGATCGGTGCACGAGCTGGTGCGGCTCAGAACCAAGGCGCTCCCCAAGGTCACTGCGGGGTCCTCGGGGATGATCCTCACGCCGCTGGGGAGGGGCGGCCAGACGCGAGAGACCGGAGGGCGGAGAAGGGGATTCATTAGG
Source organism: Emys orbicularis (assembly GCF_028017835.1). NCBI lineage: Eukaryota > Metazoa > Chordata > Testudines > Emydidae > Emys > Emys orbicularis. The sequence goes on along the minus strand of NC_088701.1, from coordinate 938,129 downwards.
ACACCAGCAGGGCTCTCGGGGATGCTCCAGGCGCAGTCTCCCCAAAGCCCCTAAAGGACCCGCAAGAGCAGCCCGTGGGGCGGGATCGTGTGAGAAGTTACTGGGGGCCCCGGGCTGGGATGCACCTAAATACCCATGGGTCAGAGCTGACAGTTCTGCTGGCTTCAGCGGGCTTTCGACCGTCTGCATCAGCCCCTGGCCTCTGCCCTCTGCTGCAGGAGTCCGTCCATTGAGAGATCCCCACAGGGTGGGACCCTGAACAGGCCCCGCAAGCCCCATCCCTGCAGCGAAATCACTTCCTGTCCCAAACACCAGGCAGCCGTGAAACACCTCCTGGGGCCCCGCTGGCTGCATCTCAGTGCTGAGTGAACGCTCCCTGGGCAGCATTGCTGTGCACCTGTTATCTAGCTGCCACGTCCCACCCCAGAGATGGGTGCATTTCAGCTTTGGGCAAGTGAGCCCTGTGCAGCTCGGCTGCACGGCTGTTAAACACCTCCTGTGTCCCACCCCAGAAGTGCACGCATCGCCACACTGTGTGGGCATTCCCTGAGCAGCACTGCCATGTGGCTGTTAAACTGCTGCCATCTTCCACCCCAGAGGCGGCTGCATTTCAGTGGCGGGTGCAGCAATCCTTGTTAATCCCTTATCTGCTTCGCCCAGGGGAGGCTCAGAGGATGAACCTTGCTGGGGCACTGCAGGGTGCTCGGCCTGGTGGTTATTTCCTTTAGAAAAGAACAAGCTGGGGCATTTCTGCTAGTGCGGGGAGAGGCCGCTCTTTCCAAGAAATGCTGCTGGCCACAGAACCCTGCTGCTCTGCGTCAAGGCTTCCCCCCCCCCCCCCCCCCAGGATGTGGGTGTAACTGTCCTCTCGGCTTGGTACAGGCAGTGTGAAGTTCGAAACAGAACCTTTCTCTTCCCCCTCAGTGAAACCTCCCGGAACCTCCCTGGATCCAACCCTAGAGATTCCCCAAACCTGAGGAAAATCCGCACGACGCCGAACAGTTTGCAGCACCTGTTCTAACCTGCTTCCTGGGGCCTCTTGCCATGCAAACTCCCTCCTGCTGGCACGCTGGCCAGTGTGTACAGAGCAGATCCTGCCTTTAAAGACGCTTTTCCCCACTGTTTACGGCTTCAAACCTTCGGGTTGGCTTTCTGCTGTTCATATGAACTACAGGGAGTGGAAACGTGGACTGAGGCTGTATCCTCTGCGCCCGTGACGGCTTCCTGCCACTCGATGCATCTGCCCTGGACAGAAATGTGCCATCTGTTCAGCGCTATGGAAATACGAGGAGCTACATGTGTGCCTGGGACAAGATGGACACAGTCGGCCATGACTTGTCACTAATCCCAGAGCCCGAAATGGGGGGGGGGGGGGGCGTTTGGCAGGGCCTTTGAGTCCAGCCCTCTGTGCTGAGGCAGGACCAAGCAAACCTGCTTACTATAGAATCACAGAACTGGAAGGGACCTCAAAAGGCATCTAATCCAGCCCCCTGCAGGCAAGGCAGGACTAAGTATTATCTAGACCATCCCTGACAGGTGTTTGTCCAACCTGCTCTTAAAAATCCGCGATGGAGATTCCACAACCTCTCTAGGCAATTTATTCCAGTGTTGAACCACCCTGACAATTAGGAAGTTTTTCCTAATGTCCAACCTGAACCGCCCTTGCTGCAATTTCAGCCCATTGCTTCTTGTCCTGTCCTCAGAGGTTAAGAAGAACAATTTTTCTCCCTCCTCCTTGTAACAACCTTTCATGTACTTGAAAACTGTTCTCAGGTCCAGGGCCGGCTCCAGGGTTTTGGCCGCCCCAAGCAGCCAAACAAAACAAAACAAACAAAAAAAAGCCGCGATCGCGATCTGCGGCGGCAATTCGGCGGGAGGTCCTTCGCTCCGAGCAGGAGTGAGGGACCGTCCGCCGAATTGCCGCCGAACAGCTGGACGTGACGCCCCCCTCCGGAGTGGCCGCCCCAAGCACCTGCTTGGTAAGCTGGTGCCTGGAGCCGGCCCTGCTCCTGTCCCCTCTCAGTCTTCTCCTCTCCAGACTAAACAAACCCAGTTTTTTCAATCTTCCCTCATAGCTCATGTTTTCTAGACCTTTCATCATTTTTGTTGCTCTTCTCTGGACTTTCTCCAATTTGTCCAAATCTTTGAAATGTGGCACCCAGAACTGGACACAATACTCCGGTTGAGGCCTAATCAGCGCGGAGTAGAGCGGAAGAATTACTTCTCGTGTCTTGCTTACAACACTCCTGCTAATACAGCCCAGAATGATGTTTGCCTTTTTTTTTTTTTTTTTTTTTTGCAACAGTGTTACACTGTTCACTCATATTTAGTTTGTGGTCCACTATGACCCCCAGATCCCTTTCTGCAGTACTCCTTCCTAGGCAGTCATTTCCCATTTTGTATGTGCAACTGATTGTTCCTTCCTAAGTGAAGTACTTTGCATTTGTCCTTATTGAATTTCATCCTATTTACTTCAGACCATTTCTCCAGTTTGAATTTTAATCCTGTCCTCCAAAGCACTTGCAACCCCTCCCAGCTTGGTATTGTCCACAAACTTTATAAGTGTACTCTCTATGTCATTATCTAAATCATTGATGAAGATATTGACCAGAACCGGACCCAGAACCGATCCCTGCAGGACCCCACATGTTATGCCCTTCCAGAATGACTGTGAACCACTGATAACTACTCTCTGGGAACGGTTTTCCAACCACCTTATAGTAGCTCCATCTAGGTTGCATTGCCCTAGTGTGTTTATGAGAAGGTCATGTGAGACAGGATCAAAAGCCTTACTAAAGTCAAGATATACCACATCTACCGCTTCCCCCCATCCACAAGGCTTGTTACCCTGTCAAAGAAAGCTATCAGGTTGGTTTGACCCGATTTGTTCTTGACACCTTATTATCTTCTAGGTGTTTGCTAATTGATGGGTTAATTATTTGCTCCATTATCTTTCCGGGTACAGAAGTTAAGCTGACTGGTCTGTAATTCCCCAGGTTGTCCTTATTTCCCTTTTTATAGATGGGCACTAGATTTGCCCTATTTCCAGTCTTCTGGAATCTCTCCCGTCTTCCATGACTTTTCAGAGATAATCGCTAATGGCTCAGATATCTCCTCAGTCAGATCCTTGAGTATTCTAGGATGCATTTCATCCGACCCTGGTGATTTGAAGACATCTAACTTGTCTAAGTAATTTTTTGACTTGTTCTTTCCCTATTTTAGACTCTGATCCTAATTCATTTTCATTGGCATTCGCTATGTTACACGTCCAGTCGCCACCAACCTTCTTGGTGAAAACGGAAACAAAGACGTCATTAAGCACCTCTGCCATTTCCACATTTCTGTTATTGTCTTTCCCCCTCATTGAGTAATGGGCCTACTCTGTCCTTGGTCTTCCTCTTGCTTCTAATGTACTTGTAGAATGTTTTCTTGTTTCCTTTTATGTCCCTAGGTAGTTGGATCTCGTTTTGTGCCTTGGCTTTTCTAATTTTATCCCTACCTACTTGTGTTATTTGTTTATATTCATCCTTTGTAATTTGACCAAGTTTCCACTTGTTTTGTAGAACTCTTTGATTATTAGATCGTTGAAGATCTCCTGGTTAAGCCAGGGTGGTCTCTTGCCATATTTCCTATCTTTCCTACGCAGTGGGGTAGTTTGCTCTTGTGCCCTTAATAATGTCTCCTTGAAAAACCACCAACTGTCTTCTATTGTTTTTTCCCTTAGACTTGCTTCCCATGGGATCTGACCTACCAACTCCCTGAGTTTGCTAAAGTCGCCTTCTTGAAATCCATTGTCTTTATTGTACTGTTCTCCCTCCTACCAGTCCTTAGAACCGTGAACTCTACCATTTCATGATCACTTTCATGGTACAATGGTTTGCCCAGTGCTTTGAGATGCTCAGACACCGCTGCTATCAGGGAATTATTATTAGTGAGTCTGTTATTCGGTACGTTACCCTTCTCTGAGCCCAGCTGCCCAGAGATTCACCCACCTCCCTGTGTTCCTCCGGCCAGCTAGGAAGAGACTTGGATCTACTCCGGAGTTCTGCAAAGAAGCAGACGGCTCCTGCGCCCACCCTGCCTGAGCGGTTAGACGCACCAGCGGCAGCCAGAAGCAGAGCCGGCTCAGGCCCAGACGGGGTCATTTTCACCCGACTCCGAGCTTCGGTTGGGCGTGTGGGCAGGGATCCAGCTCAGCCGCACCTCGTTCCCCTCCCTCCCTCGGTCACACTGACTCATCTGCACCTACAGCACAAGCCTTGTATCCCCCCCATCACGCCGAACGGGATCCCTGCCCTGCCCCTCTCCACCGCGGGCTCGAGGACTCTCCGAGGTCCCTTCCCGTGATTTCCAGCCCATTGCTGTTCGGTTTGGGGAGGGTCTTGCCCTCTCCAGGTGCACGGGCAACAGAGGGGCAGGTCCTTTCTGGGTGTGCCAGGTAGACTGGTGCCAATCGGTGCCACCGCTGCCCAAAGCGGAAGAAACAGCAGCGGCTGCTCAGAGGTGCAGGGGCCTGAGGCTGGATTTGGCTCGTGGTGCTTGGGTTCGGTTTTAATCTAGACGTTTAATGATTCAGGGCCATCAACATCAGGCGGTTCCTGCCCTGCTAAGAACTGAGCTGTGCCCACCCCACCCCCCACAGCTCATTCCAAGCCGGGGACACAGACATGTTACGAGCTGGGGCTGGATTCAAACCAGCAACCGCCAAGGGAAAGGCCCCATGTCCCACTGCGGGGCCCCTCTAACGCCCGGGGGCCATACGAAGCAGCATTAACCATGACTAATGCCTGGAGCTGATACAGGCTCCGTGCTTTGCCCTGCCAATGGCTAACACCTCCATGGGCGCCCGCGGGGGGCTGCTCCAGGGTGGGGTCGCGAGCCTCACACACAGAGCAGAAGGTGCCCGGGCAGTCAGTTTATTTGAGACCAACAAAACCAGGAGGAACCAATGTAAGCCACTGGGGGGGCGGGAGCATGGGGTTACCTGGGCGTCTGGACTGGACTCACTGTAAATGTAACAGTCCCAGGGCACCAGAAAAAGGATTGTACATGCACACGCACGCACGCACACACACGCACACTCACATGCACACTCCCACGTGCACACACAGGCACACTCTCACACTCACACGCACGCACATGCACCAGGGCGAGACATCCTGGAGAGCTGCGGCCCGGCTCGGCTCCTCTGCTCGGTCCCAGCCCACCAGACGGGGCACAGCAGGGAAAGGGCCATGACCCCACCGCCCCTGGAACCAGTCCCCCGGGGTGAGGGCTTCCGGCTCAGACACCTCTGGGCTCCTCCTTGTCCTCACCCAAAGGCTCAGGCCCCTCACTGCCCAGTGCTTCCCCCTTCCCCGAGTCGCCTTCCCCACTGCGGGCGGGCGGGGACAGCCCTGGACCGCGGCTGCCGCGGGCTGCAGCTAAGACGTCATGAAGCGTTTTCTCACAAGCCACCACACTACCAGGGCTACGCCGCCGAGAAACACAATCACCCCCAGCACCACTGCGACTATCACGATCCGGGACCTTGGGGGAACTGTGGAGACAGTGGGAGAAACACGAGTCAGGGGGGAGCCCCAGCTTGCTTCCCCCCGCCCCCCGCAGGGCCCAGGTGCCCTTTCCCCCCCCCACAGGGCCCGGGTGCCCGGGAGCCCCTGAACCCCCCCCGACAGGACACGGTAGCCCTGTCTCGGTGGCCCCCAACCAGCCCTTGCTGTCTGCCCTGACAAGAAGGGGATCAGACCAAGCCGGCAGGACTGGGGACCCTGCCCCAGACAGAGACCACCCCCCAGCCCAATGAATAGCCCCGGCCTGGACCCACAGACACGTCACGAGGGAGCCAGTGACTGAGGCAGGCATGGAGCCCGTGGCTCCAGGTCCCAAGTGCTCCCAGCCTTGGGCCCGGCTCTGGGGGCTGGCACGGAGCCCCTCCGCAGAGGGGAAGGAAGGCGCCCTGGGGCCCGTCGCTTTTACCTTCGACGAGGATATCGACCTGCCCCAAGCTGGCCCCGTATTTGTTCTGTGCCAGGCACTGGTAGGTCCCGTTGTGGGCGCGCTGGGCCGAGTGCACGGTCACCGTCCGGCCGCGGTCAGACAGCTCCACGCTGGCGTTGGAGGGCAGTTCCCAGCGCAGCTCGGGCGGGGGATTCCCCTCGGCGCTGCACCGCACCGTGAAGTTAGTGCCGACCCCAAACTCCAGCCGCTCCACAGAGACCTTCACGCTGTGGGGCGGGGCTGGAAGGGCAGGGGGAGAGCGGGGGTCAGCAAGGAGGGGCCATCTGGGAGTGACCCCCTGTGGGCCCCAAGGGGGGGGACTGATCCCCACCTCCCACCCATGTGCCCCACACCATCAGGCTTGCCCCGGTTGTCTCCTGGCCACCCTGCCAAGGGGGCGATGGGTATCACTGTCCCGGCATTACTGGGGGGCAGCGATGGGAGTCTGGGCTCAGGGTGGGGTCAGAAAAGAGAACCCTGCCGGGGCTTTCCCGAGTGCTGCAAAGGGAGGGGGGTCTAGTAGTTATAGACAGGTGTTGAGAGCCAGGACTCCGGGGTTCTATCCCAGCTCTGGGAAAGGCCTGGGGACAAATGGGTCAGAGCCGGGGGCTGGGAGCCAGGACTCCTGGGTTCTATCCCTGGCTGTGGGAAGTAATTTTGTTTCTTATTTCCATGGTCTCAAAAAGAGACAAAAAGTAATAGCAAAAAATAATTTTAAGTACATCAGAAGCAGGATGCCTCCTAAACAGCCAGTGGGGCCACTGGATGATCGAGATGCTAAGGGAGCAATCAAGGATGGAGAAGCTAAATGAATTCTTTGCATCGGTCTTCATGGCTGAGGAACATGAGGGAGATTCCCAAACCTGAGCCATTCTGTTTAGGTGACAGATCTAAGGAATTGTCCCAGATTGAGGTGTCATTAGTGAAGGTTTTGGAACAAACTGATAAACTAAACAGTAATAAGTCACCAGGACCAGATGGGATTCACCCAAGAGTTCTGAAGGAACTCAAATGTTTGAAATTGCAGAACTACTAACTGTGGTTTGTAACGTATCATTTAAATCAGCTTCTGTACCAGATGACTGGAGGATAGATAATGTGATACCAATTTTTAAAAAGGGCTCCAGAGGTGACCCTGGCAATTACAGGCCAGTAAGCCTGACTTCAGTCCCGGGCAAACTGGTTGAAACTATAATAAAGAACAAAATTGTCAGACACAGAGATGAACATAATTTGTTGTGGAAGAGTCAACATGGTTTTAGTAAAGGGAAATCATGCCTCACCAATCTACTAGAATTCTTTGAGGGGGTCAGCAAGCATGTGGACAAGGGGGATCCAGTGGACATAGTGTATTTAGAGTTTCAGAAAGCCTTTGACAAGGTCCCTCTCCAAAGGCTCTTAAGCAAAGTAAGCTGTCATGGGGTAAGAGGGAAGGTTCTCTCATGGATTGGTAACTGGTTAAAAGACAGGAAACAAAGGGTACGAATAAACGGTCAGTTTTCAGAATGGAGAGAGGTAAATAGTGGTGTCCCCCAGGGGTCTGTACTGGGCCCAGTTCTATTCAATATAATCATAAATGATCTGGAAAAAGGAGCAAACAGTGAGGTGGCAAAATTTGCAGATGATACAAAACTACTCAAGATAGTTAAGTCCCAGGCAGACTGCGAGGAGTTACAAAGGGATCTCACAAAACTGGGTGACTGGGCAACAAAATGGCAGATGGAATTCAATGTTGATAAATACAAAGTAATGCACATTGGAAAACATAATCCCAACTATACGCATAAAATGATGGGGTCTAAATTAGCTGTTACCATTCAAGAAAGAGATCTTGGAGTCATTGTGGAGAGTTCTCTGAAAACATCCACTCAATGTGCAGCGGAGTCAAAAAAGTGAACAGAATGTTGGGGATCATTAAGAAAGGGATAGACAATAAGCCAGAAAATATCATGTTGCCTCTATTTAAATCCATGGTACGCCCACACCTTGAATACTGCGTGCAGATGTGATCGCCCCATCTCAAAAAAGATATATTGGATTTGGGAAAGGTTCAGAAACGGGCAACAAAAATGATTAGGGGTATGGAACAGCTGCTGTATGAGGAGAGATTAATAAGACTGAGACTTTTCAGATTGGAAAAGAGACGACTAAGGGGGGATAGGGATAGAGGTCTATAAAATCATAACTGGTGTAGAGAAAGTAAATAAGGAAGTGTTATTTACTTCTCATAACACAAGAACTAGGGGGTCACCCAATGAAATTAATAGGCAGCAGGTTTAAAACAAACAAAAGGAAGTATTTCTTCACACACTGCACAGTCAACCTGTGGAACTCTTTGCCAGAGGATGTTGTGAAGGCCAAGACTATAACAGGGTTCAAAAAAGAACTAGAAAAGTTCATGGAGGACAGGTCCATCAATGGCTATTAGCCAGGACGGGCAGGGATGGTGTCCCTAGCCTCTGTTTGCCAGGAGCTGGGAATGGGTGACAGGGGATGGATCACTTGATGATTCCCTGTTCTGTTCATTCCCTCTGGGGCACCCGGCACTGCCCACTGTCGGCAGACAGGACACTGGGCTGGATGGACCCTTGGTCTGACCCAGTCTGGCCGTTCTGATGGTCAGGAAGCTGCTGCACACTAAGGACCCACTCGCAGTAACTGACAGCTCCTCACCCCAGACCTGCAGGGTGGCCCTGGCACTGTCACTCAGCACCTGGAGGCCCACGCGGAGCCAGGCCTGGCACACGATCTCCTGCCCGTTCTGCGTGGGCTGCACCACGAAGCTGTACCCCACGGCCGGGCTGCCGCGGCTCTCGTTGAGGGTGCCGTCCCCGCTGCTAAGGGTGACGTTGATGTCGGAGGGGCTGGAGCCGGACACAAGGCTGGAGACATTGCAGGTGATTCGCTCCTGGTGACCGGCCACCATCTCGGCTCCCAGGTGGATCTTGGGGGGTGAGAATCCTGGGGGGGGGGGGGGGAGAAGGGGAAACAAAGGGGAATGAACCTTCCTGTAGCTTCTCCCTGCATATAACGGACCAGGGGCTCTGCCTTCTTGTAAAGACTGTGCTCGATGCCCAGGGAGGCAGGACTCCTGGGTTCCATTCCGGGGGGGAGGGGACTGTGGGGGCTGGTGGTTAGAGAAGAGGGAGCTGGGAGGCAGGACTCCTGGGTTCCATTCCCAGGTGTGGGAGGGGGCCGGTGGGGGGAGCTGGGAGCCAGGACTCCTGGGTTCCATTCCGGGGGGGAGGGGACTGTGTGGGCTGGTGGTTGGAGCTGGGACGCAGGACTCCTGGGTTCCGTTCCCAGGTGTGGGAGGGGGCCGGTGGGGGGAGCTGGGAGCCAGGACTCCTGGGTTCCGTTCCCAGGTGTGGGAGGGGGCCGGTGGGGGGAGCTGGGAGCCAGGACTCCTGGGTTCCGTTCCCAGGTGTGGGAGGGGCAGTGGTAGGAGCAGGGTGCTGGGAATCTGGACTCCGGGGTTTTACTCTTTGCACCGACTTCTAGTTCTTGGAAAAGTCCTTCCCCTCCCAGGGGCGGCACTGGAGGAGTGGGGGCGGGGGGGGGCGAGTGAGCGCGCGGTTAAACCTCAGCGTACGGTACACATGAAGCCTGGTTTTTTCGATGATCTGCGGGTTGGTGCTGTAGCACATGGGCTCCAGGTTCCACTCCATGAGGTTGGAGATGTTCAGAGACACCCAGCTGTCTCCCCGATCCATCACCTTCGGCACCGACGTCTCCCAGCCCAGGCTGGTGTGATTGGAGCACGTGCTGGTGCAGTTCAGAACCACGTCACCCCCGAACGCCACCGCCGGGTCCTTGGGCACGATGCTCAGGCCGCATGGGTCCGGGCGCGCTGGGGAGCAGGGTGAGAATCAGACAGGCTCCCCCCAGCCCACATGGCCACAGCAGCCCACCCCCCTCTGGGGACACCACGTGGGCCAGGCCAGGCTGGTCCCGCAGCCCAGGCCTCCCTCTGGGACATTGGCCTGCGGCTCCAGTTGCAGTGCTGGGTTGTGTGTGTGTGGGGGGGGGGGGGGGGGGTTGTTACAGCTGCATGTAGCCCCGGGGAGTGAGGAAATGCCAGATCTAGGGGGGCCTCGGCAGCCTTCACCCCCCTTCTCCCACCTTGAGATACAGCCGTTAATGAGCCGGGCACTGGGCTGTTCTCTCCCAGGACCCCGCCTCAGTCAGTGCCCAGAATGGACGCACAAGGGGTCAGCAGGCCTGGCAAAGTGTCTGTCACAGTTCAGGGCAACTGCACCGGTGTTTGCCCCCCTCCCCACTCCCCCAGCACTGCACTAGGCCTCCGGCTCCTCGGCATCACCTCTCTTGGGCAGAGACCCGCAGATCTCACTCTCCTGCAGGGTTCCCTGCCTACGCGGTGACCAAACCTGGCAGCCCAGACGGCTGCACGGTGCTTTCTCTGCAATGCCATGAACGGTGCTGTGGCACCCTGGCACCGTAATATTCACCACTGTCGTGTAATTAGGACAGGGTTTGTACAAAGTCTGCATTGTGAGGTAGCATCCTAAAAGTCTTGGTCTGCTAGACATGAATGTCTCGTTGGATTGTCGGTGCTATCGTCCTATGTGAAGTTATGAAGTTTGGCTATGTACCTGTTACTGAAACGTGCTGAGGCTGAACACACCCACAAGCCGCCTTTCAGGCACAACAGTAAAAAGGCCAAACAATGTTGGTGGCTGATTGAAGAAATTCACACGAGCACAAGGATCACCCCAGGAACTGTGTGCAATAGAAACCTCTCTGAGCATAGGTGCCAACTTCGTGGGCTGGAGCACCCATGGGGAAAAATTAGTGGGTGCTCTGCACCCACCGGCAGCCAAGCTCCCCTCACAACCTGCCCCACCTCCTCCTCCCCCCCGAGTGCGCCACGTCCCCGCTTCTCCACCTACCTCCCAGCGCTTCCTGCCCGGCCACCGCCAAACAGCTGTTTGGCAGCATTAGCACACTCCGGGAGGGTGGGGGAGGAGCAGGAATGTGGCATACTCAGGGGAGGAGGCAGGGAAGAGGCGGGGACTTTGGGGAAGGGGTTGTAATAGGGGCAGGGAGGGGGCAGAGTTGGGGCGGGGACTTTGGGGAAGGGGCAGGGCCTCATGGAAGGGGTGGAGTGGAGGCGGGGCCGGGGGCAGAGTCGGGGGTTGGGCACCCACGGGAAAGAGGGGAAGTCGGCGCCTATGTCTCAGAGACAGCTCTACATAGTGGGAACTGTTTGACCCAGGTCATGGCAAAAGAGCTTTCCAGCAAGTGGGGAGAAGATATAAAAAGGGGGAAATGACATCATGGGGGGACTTCACTCTCCCTACAACAACACACCTGGAAACACCTGAGGAATAAGACTGAACAGGGGGGAAGTGATGGTCCCAGGTTAAAGGGATTTTTAGCCTGTGTATGAAAACCTGGGAAAGCCAAGGCAGCTTGTGCCTTAAGAATCCGCCAGCCTGTTTATCACGCAGGGCGAGAATTTGCTAATTTGTATCCTACCTATTGTGTGTGTTAAGCTCAGTTTGTGGTTTTGTTTACTAGGTAATTTGCTTTCACTTACAATCACTTAAAATCTATCTTTTGTATTTAATAAACTTATTTTTGCTTTGTCTAAAACCAGCGTGTGGGAGCAGCAACTCGGGGCAGGAAGCTGGTGCGTATTTCCTCTCCCCATTGAGGGAGGGGGCGAATTTCATGAGCTTGCGTTGTGCAGGGCAAGAGGGTATAATTCTGGGTTTACACTCGGGGGGGGGGGCCTTAGGAACTGGGAGGTGCCCTAGCTGTGCCTCCCCCGGCCGAGCTGCTCACAGCGTCTGCATGTAACTGCGGCTGGGTGTGTCCCTACCTGTGTGTGTGCTGGTAAAGTGCCGGCTGGAGCCTGGGAGGGGGCTTGGCAGGCTGGTCACAGCAGTACAGTGTAAAGGGAGGCAAGGCTGGTGGGTCGGGGGGTTCAGTGGTACCCCAGTTCCAGGCCCCCCCCGGGGGGACCTGTCACAGGCGCTTTGGCCCCAAGCACAAGCTACTCCCCAGCCCTTCCCAGTGCTGTTATTCTCAGGTGAAAGCGCTACGGAGAAGACACAGAGCGATGAAGGGGCCGGCACAAGCGTCCCAGAGACCACCCCAGGCAGTGCTGCAAGCCCCACCCCACACTCAGAACAACACGCACCCTCGTGCCAGGTCAGTCTCCCCTGTACACCGCTCAGGTCTTTGGTCTTCAGAGCCCGGGAACAGCTAGTCAGCCGGACAGTAGTTCTTTGCTCAGGGCGTAGCCGCTGAAGGTTGGGTCTGCAGGTGGGAACTTGCTTCCCACCCATCCCCAGGTATTTCGTGGGAAACCCACTGAATTTTTCTTATCCCCAAAGTTCCTTTTTGTCTGGCACATAGTTTAAAATAGTCCTTTGATGCTCAGCCCACTTCCCAGGTTTACATGGCCCCCGTCGCCCTGCGAGGGATGCTACAGACATCCCACACCCACACACAGACTTGACATTTATGCGCCAATGGACCCCCCCTCCCCCCCCCAAGCTATTTAAACTTGATTCACTCAGAGCGACGCAAGACCCAGCAGGCAATTGCCACTCACATCCCAGGGGCAGCCCGGCCTTTCTTTGTAAAGTTGGGGGGCTGGCGGTGACGTTACAAAGAACTCAAGAATAAAATCATTATAAATAACGAATCAAAGCCAAGGGCCGTGGCTCATTTGTAACTCACCAGTCAGATCCGTGTCCTCCCTACGGGTCTGCAAATGTTAACTCTTTAACCTCCTCCCTCTCTCTGGGTTAGGAACGGGGGCTGGAAGCCCAGCGTGCCAGCTGGCAGAGTGCTGAGCGGGAGGTTCTGTTTCCTGCCTTATGCCTGACCTAGGAGAAGTAATTTCCCCTTTATGGGCTTGTTTTCCACTTCAGTCTCTGGGAGCTTGTTTCATTAGGACTGGTTCTCACGCTGCTTCTGCGCTGCGCCCAGCACGACAGGAGCCCGACGCCAGCCGGGGCTGTTCCGTGCTACCGAAATATGCAGAGAATCACCATCTCCAGCCATCATTAGTGCTTGGGAGGGGCCCACGGCCAGCGCAGAGCCATTCCAACAAACGCTTCTGCCAGGCTGGGAGAGTCTCTGCTACTCACAAGGTCTGTGTGTGTCAAAGCCGGCCGGCCCTGATGCTCCCTCCCCTGCAGCTTCAGCCACAGCCCGAGGGGCGCTCGGTCTAGCCCTTCGAAGCCCCGTTGGGGCTCGCCTCACCCCAAGCTGTGACTACAGAGCCCAGGTCCCGGTGCCCCGCTCCAAATCACCCCGGCCCGGCTCCAGAGCTAAAGGCACCAGCTGGCACCTGCCGGGCAGGTTTGGATGCTGTTGCGTGTGGCACTGCGACACCACAGGCAAGTCGGGAAGAGAAGGTTGAACCCACTCTCGACTGCTCATCTTCAAATTCCCCAGCCGCGTGGCCTGAGCTCCCTGCCAGCGGACCCGGAGAACACGCAGCTTACCCAGAGGCAGGCAGCAGAGCAGAACCAGACGTGTCAGGCCAAGACAGAGGCAGTGAGATGTCATCCTGCACCAGGAGAACCGTGTGTCTGGAGAGGAGCCTGTGCGCAGAGGCCACCCACAAGGCAGGTCCCACCCCTTCCTGCTCCGGGCTGGGCAGCGTATCCTGGCGTGCTCTCCCCGCTCTCTGGGAGCGACCAGCCCGGCTACCAGGGGCAATCCCACAGGCTGCTCCTTGGGGCTGCGACAAGATGGGGTCACTGCCCACCCCACAGCCTCACCGCTGCTCTGCCCCTCTGCTTCCCACTGGGCCCCGGGGGAGCAGAGACCGGGCACAGCACCGCGCATGCTGGCCATGTGCCCGCTCTGTCCCCCACACCAGGGGCTGGGCGCAGGCCTTTCTGCCCACTCCACGCAGGGCTGGGAGGCCCTGTATGGGGAGGCAACTCGTAGGGGGCATTTCCACCCCTTTTACGCTGCCCAAGCGGCATCAGCCCCCAATCTCGCCAAGCTGCAATTCAATCCCCATGGTGCCGATGCCTCTGGCCTCTCGGTGCATCCCCCCGGGGAGCCGGCTGCTGCCCCCTTCCCCGAGGGGTGAGAAGCAGTAGGAGGGCAGACAGGGATGGCTGATCCATGTCCTGACCCTTGAAGGCAGTGAAGTATCTGAGACTTTTCCCCCCGGGCAGATGTCCTGGCTGTAACTCAGCCCCCTCCCTGTGGCTTCAGCTGCATCCAGGTTTCTCCTTCACTTCCTGTCCCAAATTGTGGTGCAGTCTTGTTGTGCAGCTGTCATGCTCCACCCCAGAGGTGGCTGCACTTCACTGGTGAGGGAAAGGACCTGGTCAGCCCCTCCCCCGAGGTTGGGGAGCTTTGAGTTCTTCTAAAACCACCAAAAAACGGGCAAAGCTGCTTCTTATCACACCACCACACAGCTTCTGAAAGAATAAACATGCTGACAGCAGCACATGGCCGGGTATGTGAAAATCTTGGCTAATACCTTTACGCAGACACAGGGGGCTGTCAAAGGAAGAGGCCAGTTGCACCCCTGAGAGCAAGGGGAGGGGCTCCAGTCTGGCCTTGGCCAGGTCACTTGTTCCCTGCAGCCCAGAGGCACGGCCTTGGAAACCCAGCTGCAACGGTGATGGGCACCAGTGTAAGAAGCCAGGTGCCCGGCTGGCTGGCCGGGTCTGCTAGACAGCAGGATGTGTCCCGAGAGAGAGAGACGGTGTGGGGATGGATGAATGGCTAGCTATGGGGCCTGTCTGGGGATGAATAGCTAGAATAGAGAGACAGAGGGGTCTGTATGGGGGGGCGGGGGGATTGCACTGTCTCTATGGAGATAGGCAGCTCTGGGGAGAGACGGAGTGACATCCGGCTGACCTGCCCCTCTGTGTTCTGCGCCCCCGCCGCGGCATGGCCTTGCGGCGTGTGCACGGCTCTGGCCGTGGTTATCCGGGCCTGCTGCTCTCTGTGGCTGCCTTTCCTCCGGGGAAAAAACCAGCCTTCGAACAGGCACCGAAAGCAGCAGAAGGGAGGGGCTGGACACTCCAGACCTGCTGGGACCAGCCCGGCTGCCTGGGGCCTGAGACTGCGAGATGGAAGGCGCTGGAAGATCATCCTGCCCGAGGTTAAAATGTTCTGGCCTCGTGCTCAGGGAGCTGGGCTGCGACTCCAGGAACCCAGGGCCTTGTCCTGCCACAACCACTGGAGCCGGATTATCAGAGCTCAATGGGGAGGCGCGGGGGCTCGGCCCATAGGAAAATCCCCCCTTTCAGTCTCTGGGCTCTAGTTCCCCATCTGTAACGTGGGGAGAACGGCACTGCCTTGTCCTGCCACAAGCACTCCGGGGCTGGGACGGTCTCTCCGGGCCCCTGCTTCCCAATACAAGGCCCGCTGGGGCAGCCCATGTGACATCCTCAGGGCCATACAGGTAGGATATTGTGTGGATGCAGCCCCCGATGGTAAATCAGTTGAGAAGTATTGGTCTGGGCAGCGTCCAGCGCGAGGGGGCCCTGATCTCAGCTGGGGTCTGGGCGGTGCCCGGGGGCCCTGATCTCGGTTGGGGTCTGGGCAGTGCCCGGCGCGACAGGGCCCTGATCTCACTGGGGTCTGGGCGGCGCCCAGCACGACAGGGCCCTGGGCAACGCCCGGCGCAAGGGGGCCCTGATCTCGGCTGGGGTCTGGGCAGCGCCCGGCGCGAGGGGGCCCTGATCTTGGTTGGGGTCTGGGCGGTGCCCGGCGCGACGGGGCCCTGACCTTGGTTGGGGTCTGGGCAGCACCTGGCGCGAGGGGGCCCCGATCTCGGCTGGGGTCTGGGCGGCGCCCGGCGCAACGGGGCCCCGATCTCGGCTGGGGTCTGGGCGGCACCCGGCGTGACTGGGCCTTGATCTCGCTGGAGTCTGGGCGGCGCCCGGGGCCCTGATCTCAGTTGGGGACTCTGGGTGCTATCATAATACACCTAATAGTAATTTAACAAGGCAGCCCTGCGTGGTGAACGACGGCTTTCCTCCCTGGCACGCAGAGGCTGGAAAGGGACAGGACGATGGCGTCGAACGTTGTTTTTTAAAACTGCACAGAAGCCACCAGGAAATCGCGGTTCTGAGCCAAAGAAAACAGATCCAGGGCCCATTCCTACCCCCTTGCCCCAGGCAGGATCCAGAGGAACTGCACAGATGAGGGAAGCACAAGCAGACGCTGGCACCAAAGAGCTGTGCTCAGAGCCAGGCAGGAAGCTGCAGTCAGCAGCTACACACAGAGGAAGGACCCAGCACTTTCCGCTCAGCGCACCAGTCTCCCTGAAGCCCCAGGAGGGGCTGCTGGGGGGGAAGAGGCGGGCAACGCCCTGACGCTGAGCAAGGGGAGGCGGGACTGGAGGGAGGCGCTGACCCTGCTGCCCTCGCTCCATTTGCAGTGTGGAAGTTCCCATGAGCCTGCCCGGGCTCCAGCAGTAGTTGGGCTGACAGAGCACAAACAGGACCAGAAATCAGCAGCCCTGGCGTCCTTCACTAATTATAATTATAATTAATGGAGATATCCCATCTCCTAGAACTGGAAGGGACCTTGAAAGGTCATCGAGTCCAGCCCCCTGCCTTCACTAGCAGGACCACGTACTGATTTTGCCCCAGATCCCCAAGTGGCCCCCTCAAGGATTGAACTCACAACCCTGGGTTTAGCAGGCCAATGCTCAAACCACTGAGCTATCCCTCCCCCCCAAACCAGTGAGCTATCCCTTCACTGCCACAGCAGAGCATGTGTGAGACGTGGGGAGCAGGCCCCGGGTCCAGTCCCGGCTGGGAACAGGCCTGGACCTCCGAGATCTTGTCTCACTTGTGGGGGATGATGCGCCAGCGTGTTACACGAGCACGTCTGGAGGCGGCACGTTGGTTTGTTATTGTAGGGTCTCTCAGAGGATAGGCTGCACACAGCAGTGTGTTACTGTAGGGCCTCTTGTGAATGCTACACAGGCTGGTTTGTGACTGTAGGGTCTCCTCCCCCCCGGTTTATCATCATAGGGTCTCCTAAGCACTGGCCTGCCGCTGTTCATTACTAGGATTTTACAGAACGGTTGCAAGGCACGAAGTCTTTAGAAAGCTCCACTTCCACGGCTGAGGAACGGGGCCCAGCCAAGAGGAACTAGCCCTTGGGAGTGACTGTGGCTGCAGCTGTGAGTAGCACGGCCCAGCCTCCCCCCTGCTCCGAGCAGGCACTGCCCTCCTGCCCTGCATGCAAAGCTTGCCCAGCCCGCCCTGGCTGGACGCGTGATGCTCCGTCTGTCTCCCGTGCCTAAAACAGGCCTGCCCTGCAGCATCACGGGGGGCGGGGAGATGTTAACCCCTCCCCTGCTGTGAGCTTTGGCTGCCACACCCCCGCCTGCAGGGCCTGTGGACAGCGCCACAGAGCAGGAAGCCTAGGGGTTGGGGCATGTGGGGCAGGGAGGCTGTGCGGGACAGACCGGCTCAGCCAGCAGTCCTGAGACTCACGCCGACCCGTCGCACGCCCAGGGGAGACAGCCCCAATGCCTGGGGTTCGAGCTGCCCTGGCCCGAGCCCCCGCGTGACAGACAAGGGCTGCCCTCACGCAGCTTCCCCAGCCCCCGCAGGACCTGGTGTGACACGGTACCTCAGAGCAGCACCCTGGACCCCCCATATCCCCCCGTCTCGCAATGAGGATATGGGGTGTACAAAGTACACCCGGTGAGGTGTCATTTTAAAAATCTTGATCTGTTGAACGTTAACAGCCTGTTGTCTGACGCACTGAAATCCCTCGTGAGGCTGGGAACACCCACCGCCAGCCTTCAGGCCCCAGCGAGCCGCGAGACAGCGGTTAATGGCTCATCAGCACCCATCCTTGAGCCTGCGGGCAATGGAGACGCCTGACCAACGAGGACTGACCGACCTCTCACTGCACGTGGGAGGAAGGGAAGTGCCGTCATCACTTGGCCTCACTCCCCCCCACCTCAACCCCTGGAAACCCGGCTGGAGGCAAAGAGCCAACTGGGGGAGGATGGGCCCAGCCAGGGAGTGAGGATCTGTGACCTGTTTGTACCATCGGTCAGGGTGAGACACAGCTTGAGCCATCCCCTGCTTTGCCTGCAGAACTCAGAACGGAAATTTCTTGTTTCTTAAGTAACCGACTCTGATCTCCACCCGTGGTACTTGCAATCACTTGCATCTCTCTGCGGTTACGAAACCTGGTTTATATTTTACCGAAAACAGCCTGTTTTGGTTGAAGAACTTGGGGAATCTCAGCTCACTTTACAAAGGCCGGAGCGTGTCCTCACCACATCGAGGGGGGGCGGACGGGTAATGAACTTCCTCTGGCCAGGCTTCTGATCCGGGCAGGACGGGGCAGCACTGGGGTGCACGGCTGGGGAGGAATTGGCTGTTGTTGGTTCGAGTGACCGGGAGATGGTTCGTGTACCGCAGCTGGGCAGTGCCGTCAGAGGCTGGTAACTTGGCCACAGCATCACAGGCTGGTGGGACAGGCAGCTCAGCAGTCCCACAGTCCAGGCTGCCCCCCAGGGACCCCGTCACACCTGGACAAACCCAGCTCCGTCCGCAGCAGCCCCAAGGGCCAGACCAGACAATCCTCGCTCCCCCGCTGGCTGCTCCAGGCCTGCAGCCCCAGCGCAGCACATGGGTTGCATGGCCACGTGCCACATGCAGCGTGAGGGGTGATGCCCCCCCCGGGGGCTGTGCTCCTGCTCGCTCCCTCCCCTCCCCCAGTTTAGGGTAAACCCTTCAGGCAAAAGTGAAACCCCTCCCTGGCCCGGCAGCCCCCGTGGGGAACGCTGGGCTCGGATGCCTGGCGCCCCAGCCCCACCGAAGGCAGGACGAGCCAGCACCAGGCAGTGCAGTAGCGGCAGCTCTTTAATGGCCGTACGTCGGCAGGACAGGCCGTTTAACAGTCACGCTCCAGGCAAGCCGGAGGAGGCAACCCTCCCCATCCTCCCGCCCCCGAGGGCGCGGCCCAGCTTCCCTCCTGTCCACCGTGCAGAGACCAGTCACTTCCAAGCCACTTTGCAGCCCCCAGGTGCATCGTGGGAGAGCAGCGGGACGCTGCCTCGGCGCCAGTCCCCTTTCCGCACGCGCTCAGTGGGGCCGACTCACTCAAGAGGCTCGCCGCGCAGAGGCCTCTCCGCAGCAGGCGCCGTCCCCCGGGCTAGGGGAAGTCGCTGTAGGGCAGGTGGAAGGGGTACAGCGCGGTGTAGCGGGAGTCGTGCCACAGCAGCTTCTCCTCCAGGAAGGCGAGCGTGTCCAGCGTGAGCACCAGCGTCTCGTGCTTGAGCAGGCTGTGCACGTTGAGACCTGAGAGAGACCCAGGGCGGGGTCACGGCATGCCCAGCCCAGCCCGGATCTGGGCGGTGCAAGGTAGCCCAGCATCCCCTGCCCACGTGGCAGCTCCTGCCATGGTTCCTGACCCCCCACCCCAGAGGCAGGCTCATCTCAGCGCCGGGCGAGGGAGCCCTCTATAAACAGCCTCCGCGCCCCACCCCAGAGCCAGCTGCATTCTCCCCCCACCCACGCTGGGAGGAAGGGACGAGGATCGTGGAAGGCTGCTGCTTGCTGTATTGCGGGCGGGGGACAAGGTGAGGGCCATGGTACGAACTCCCCTTACAGGGCAGTACGCAGCAGGAAGGGAAGGCACCGCGTCCCGCAGGCCAGGGCTCTCGTGAACACCCCCAGCCTGGGCCCCTCTGGGAGGCCAGCATGGTGACCTTGGGGGGCCAGCACACACCCCCACCCCTCCAGCACTCACCTAGGGCTGGCACCAGGGTGATGGTTTTCAGGCTGGCTGCTGCCTTCATGATGTTCTCAGGCATCTTGTTGCTGGAACAGAGGCAGAGGAGGAATCGTGAGCTAAGCCCAAGGCAGCCCTGGGGACTGCCCCCCACGCCCGAGACCCTCCTCCAGGCTGCGTGCAGGGCCTGGAGCGTCGACGCCAGCCAGGGGGCATTGGCACGGGGCAGCAAGGAGACCAGTCCCCACCTCTCTTGGGGAAGGCTGGGAGCGCTACCCCCTAGCCCAACCCCTGCAGCACTCTCAGATCTCTTGCCAGCAGGGGGCGCTCTACTCCTGGGCCCCAGGCCCGGCCTCCCCAGCGCTCTCCTCTCCCGCCAGGCCCCCAGATCACGCCCTCTGCTGGGTGTCTGGGGTTTATGGCTCTCCACGTCTCCCCCCTCCCGCTCCCACTCACACATCGACAATCAGCACGGACTGGCCCCAGTGCCTGTATTGTGCTAGGTCTGCCAGGTACTGGGGGTCAAAGGTCGGCATGTCCAGGCCATCCACAACGTGCAGGTTGTCCTGGAACCACAAAATACGCTCGGTACCTTTCAGCTGCTTTACCCCAGGGTGACCCCCCCCCGTCCATCCTCTAAGCCAGCTGAGGCCCTCCCCATCCCCGAGCCAGCCAGACCCTCCCCCTGCAGCTGGGCTAGGAAAGGACCTTCTAGGAAGGGGTCACAACCCCTCCACCTCCTAGTTACCAAGTGACCAGAACGCCTGGCAACAGCGCCCGGCATCTGGCAGAATGAGATCCTGGGGACCCCAGCCCACCCCTCTTCTATCTGTGAGCGAGCCGAGTGATTGTACACACAGCAGGTCCGGGCAAGAGCAGGGGCCAGAACCCAGGAGTCCTTGTTCCCAGTCCCCCTGCCCGACCTAACCCAGTCCCCTAGCCCGGGACAGAACCCAGGAGTCCCAGTTCCTCCTTCCCCCACCCGACCTAACCCAGTCCCCTAGCCCGGGACAGAACCCAGGAGTCCCAGTTCCTATTCCCCCCGCTCCCCCTGCCCGATCTAACCCAGGAGTCCCAGTTCCTACCCCCCCGCCCGACCTAACCCAGTCCCCTAGCCCGGGACAGAACCCAGGAGTCCCAGTTCCTCCTTCCCCCACCCGACCTAACCCAGTCCCCTAGCCCGGGACAGAACCCAGGAGTCCCAGTTCCTATTCCCCCCGCTCCCCCTGCCCGATCTAACCCAGGAGTCCCAGTTCCTACCCCCCACGCCCGACCTAACCCAGTCCCATAGCCCGGGACAGAACCCAGGAGTCCCAGTTCCTACTCCCCCCGCTCCCCCTGCCTGACCTAACCCAGTCCCCTAGCCCGCGACAGAAGCCAGGAGTCCTGGTTCCCAGTCCCCCCACCCGACCTAACCCAGTCCCCTAGCCCGGGACAGAACCCAGGAGTCCCAGTTCCTCCTTCCCCCACCCGACCTAACCCAGTCCCCTAGCCCGGGACAGAACCCAGGAGTCCCAGTTCCTATTCCCCCCGCTCCCCCTGCCCGATCTAACCCAGGAGTCCCAGTTCCTACCCCCCACACCCGACCTAACCCAGTCCCCTAGCCCGGGACAGAACCCAGGAGTCCCAGTTCCTATTCCCCCCGCTCCCCCTGCCCGATCTAACCCAGGAGTCCCAGTTCCTACCCCCCACGCCCGACCTAACCCAGTCCCATAGCCCGGGACAGAACCCAGGAGTCCCAGTTCCTACTCCCCCCGCTCCCCCTGCCTGACCTAACCCAGTCCCCTAGCCCGCGACAGAAGCCAGGAGTCCTGGTTCCCAGTCCCCCCACCCGACCTAACCCAGTCCCCTAGCCCGGGACAGAACCCAGGAGTCCCAGTTCCTCCTTCCCCCACCCGACCTAACCCAGTCCCCTAGCCCGGGACAGAAGCCAGGAGTCCCAGTTCCTATTCCCCCCGCTCCCCCTGCCCGATCTAACCCAGGAGTCCCAGTTCCTACCCCCCACGCCCGACCTAACCCAGTCCCATAGCCCGGGACAGAACCCAGGAGTCCCAGTTCCTACTCCCCCCGCTCCCCCTGCCTGACCTAACCCAGTCCCCTAGCCCGCGACAGAAGCCAGGAGTCCTGGTTCCCAGTCCCCCCACCCGACCTAACCCAGTCCCCTAGCCCGGGACAGAACCCAGGAGTCCCAGTTCCTCCTTCCCCCACCCGACCTAACCCAGTCCCCTAGCCCGGGACAGAAGCCAGGAGTCCCAGTTCCTATTCCCCCCGCTCCCCCTGCCCGATCTAACCCAGGAGTCCCAGTTCCTACCCCCCCGCCCGACCTAACCCAGTCCCATAGCCCGGGACAGAACCCAGGAGTCCCAGTTCCTACTCCCCCCGCTCCTCCTGCCTGACCTAACCCAGTCCCCTAGCCCGCGACAGAAGCCAGGAGTCCTGGTTCCCAGTCCCCCCACCCGATCTAACCCAGTCCCCTAGCCCGGGACAGAACCCAGGAGTCCCAGTTCCTACTCCCCCCGCCCGATCTAACCCAGGAGTCCCAGTTCCTACCCCCCCTGCCCGAACTAACCCAGTCCCCTAGCCTGGGACAGAACCCAGGAGTCCTGGTTCCCAGTCCCCTAGCCCGGGACAGAAGCCAGGAGTCCTGGCACTCCACCCACATACACTAAGAAGCCCAGCGGCCCGTGTGGGCCCTGTACACCGACAGTCGCACACTCCTGCTACCTGCATCAGCTTGGCCGTCAGCGCCACCTTGAGGCCCAAGACGCGCACTTTCATGGGCAGCATGTAGTAGTAGCTGGTGGGGCCCCTGGGGCCATGGATGATGCCGCCTGGAAGGGAGAGGCAGCAGGAGGTCAGGAGGGATCAGTGCCCGCAGGAGGGGGCTAGGAGGGCGCCTCGGATTCAGGGGCACGACAGGCTCCGCCCTGAGCAGCCCCCCTGCTCCCACCCTGCACAGCACTGTACTGACTCCCCATCCAAGGAACCCGGCTGCGCCCCCCCTGCTGAACGCACACGCGCTGCGGCAGCGTCCCCAGGCAGCACCAGTCATGGGCCACGTGGCCCCGGCTGCGCCCTGGGGCACGGGAGACAGGAGCAGGGCCCAGAGTCACGCAGCTTCCGGGGCCCTGGCTCCGTTTGCCTCCTGCCCCCCACCCGGCATCAGAGTAATGGGCTCAGAATCTGGATGATTCATTTTAATTATATGTGGTGAATCATAGAATCTCAGGGTGGGAAGGGACCTCAGGAGGTATCTAGTCCCACCCCCTGCTCAGAGCAGGACCAACCCCAACTCAATCCCCAAATGGCCCCCTCAAGGATTGAACTCACAACCCTGGGTTTAGCAGGCCAAGACTCAAACCCCTGAGCTCAGGTAGAACCCGCGAAGGCTGGGAGCCACTCACCGCCACGCCAGAGGGGGGAGCGGATGCTGCCGTGCCGGGCCCGGCCGCTGCCCTTCTGTGCCCAGGGCTTCTTGCCGCCGCCGCGCACCTCCGCTCGCGTCTTCACCTTGGCGTAGCTCTGAAAGGAGAGCGTGGGTCAGAGCGCCCAGCGGGCGTGAGCACCTCTGGCCCGCCTGACCCAACTTGCTCCCGCTCAACGGGGGAGGGACTCGTCCGACGGCACACAGAGATGGGGATAGAACCCAAGAGTCCCGACTCCTAGGCCCCCACCTCTAACCACTCCCGGAGCTGGGAACAGAACCCAGGTGTCACTGGCCTATGGGCACGCTCCATCCCCACTCCTCAGACTGACAAGCTGTCATTCCGCTCAGGGTCCCCACCCCCGGCTCTGCACACACTCACTATCCTCTTGTAGTTCCTCTGCCAGACTGCGACCGTGTGCAGGATGTCGACCCTGCAGAGGGAAAGCACAGAGACCAGGGGGTTGGTGCAGGCTGTGTGTGTCTGAGGAGCACACAGCAGTGGGCAGAGCTGCAGCTTAACAAGCAACATCGTGGAGCAAAGACCCCAGGGTTTCATGATTTCTCTCTGCTCTGGGTTGGAATTAACCCTGGGCAAAGGGGCCGGCTCAGCAGCCCCAGGGCCAGGATCCCTGTGTTTAGCCACAAGGCCGGCAGTTGGGTGATCCCCTTGGGGGGGCAGAGAGCAGTTCAGTCGATGTTCCTCCGGCTTTATCTCAGCGCAAAGGTGACTGTGGGGCCCAGGCCAGCAAACAGCTCTGAGACGACACCTTCAGATCGGGGCTGACTCGGGGCCGGATCAGAGCCAGCACCCCAGAGGGAAAGGGCCCCACGTCCCGATCCCCGCCCCCTGAGGCGGGCATTCCCCGTAGAGGGTTCTCATTCCCCCTCAACCCGGACGCTCCCCGGGCCGACGACGCGACTCTGAACCGTACCGGGGCATTACTGCAAAGACATCGGGATGCAGGTCTGCTAGGCCCACGTGTCTGTCATCGTAGTGCCTGAGCGACTCCACCCAGGCCTGCACGGCCGTGCGGTGAGAGGGGATCGCAAGGCGGCAACCCCGCAGGACAGGGGCGCTGGAGGTCACCAGGGGCGGCTTTTCTAGGAGGCACAAACAAAAGAGGTCTGAGCCCGCGCGCTTTGTGCAGTCACAAGCGTAGCAGCCTCTGGCCGGGAATAACCGGTCCATTTTCAGCCCATGGTACGTGACGGTCACGGTCCATCCCAGTTAAAACTGACCATCCCTGATTGGCAACACATAAGTCACTCTGCTAAGGCAGGGAGCAGAGGCCAGGTGCTCATCTCCAGCAGAACCACAACCCGCTGCACAACTCAACTCCAACAGCCAGCCAGGCACCATCACACACACAGCAAAGCAGACAACGGAGCAAGAGCATAAAACTGGCTCTCTGGCCACCCTACACGCACTGGTCACAAGTAAGCCAGAGCTACCAAACACATCCAAGAGCACAGTCTGCCAGCAAGTGACCAGGCAGCACCTGGATCTAGTGGCGAGGGCACCTATTCCCACCGCTGCCCAGCTGAGTGATCTAGGGCAAGTCCCTTCTCCCCTCCGTGCCTCGGTTTCCCCTCCTGCCTTTGTCTGTTTAGACCAGGGGTAATCAATAGACAGACCGCGGGCTAAACCTGGACCGCCAGATGCTTTTGAATGGACCCCAAAATCTTTTTATTTACTTATCATGATTGTTATTTTTTAATTATTTTCTCTGAAGTCTGGACCTTGACTATACCTTGAACAAGAAATTTGGACCGTGACAAAAAAGAATTGACTACCCCAGTAGACTGTGAGCTCTTTGGGGCCGGCGAACACCTCTCACTCTGAGTCTGTGCAGCGCCTGGCACGTCGGGGGCCCCCGACCCTCAGTCAGGGGCCTGTGCAGTGCCCAGCACCACAGGGGCCCTGAACTGCAGTCGGGGTCTCCAGGTGTTACCGTAATACAAAAACAGCAATACAACCCCCCCGCCTTCCCCCTGCCATCAGAGGATGAGCTGACCTCTATCGGAGGTTCGGAAGACACTTCCCCTGGGGGGCGGTTATCCCACTACTACCTCCTGCAGGGTTCCCCCCCGAAGCAACCGGTGCTGTCCCCTGTCACACCCAGGAGACTAATCCAGCTGGCTCCCCTGGTCTGTTCCAGCAAGCTTGGTCTTGCTCGATCCCTGCATTCCTGCTTCTTATGCCGCCTGCGATCTCATTTCACACCCGGCCACCACACCGAGTCCGGGCACAGGAACCGCAGAGGCAGCGTTTTAGAACCATGAACGGGACTCACCTGCCTGGGTTGCGGCATCCACCACGTGTGGGGAGGGTGCGGGCACCTCGGGAAGCCCCAGCCAGCTGGCCGAGGTGGCCAGAGCCTTGGAGAGGGAGGAAAGACGAGGGGAGGGAGCGGTCAGAGCACACAGTAGTGAGGGGAAAGGCGCAGCGGTGGAAGTCGCATGTTGCACCCACTGTTGTTAAAACGCCCCAGGCGCGGGCCAGCGCCGTACTCCAACGCTGTGTCGCCATGGCTACCCTGGTCAAGGTGTGGGGGAAATCGCCCCCCTTGGCCCCACAGCTGCGGTCACTGGAGCAGGTGGGGTTGCTATGCCGGCCTGTCGTATACGCTGCATCTACAGGAGGGGGCTGTGCCAGCCAAGCACTAGCAGGGCCTGTCCCAGGCTGGCAGAACCTGATCAGCTGAGAGTTTAAACCCCACACTGGAGCACTTCGTGAACTCATTCACCCTCGCCCCTGAGCCAGCTCCTCCCCAGGGGACCGGGGAGTCCAGCCCAGCCTCAGGGGGACACGAGGAGATGCAGCAACGACCTGAACGGGGGCCGCACTCAGCCCCAGGGAGGGAATTGGCCCGGAGAACGCGGGGCCCCGAGCCACACGGCCCCGCTGGGTCAGCTCCAGCCCGTCCCCGCTCACCCCCACCGGGGCAGAGGGAGCTCAGGGCTGGGGGCGCAAAGGGGCAGCCCCCTCCTCCCCACCCACGGGGCATCACTCTGCCGGGCTCTGCCCTTTGACCCCAGCCCAAGGCCCCTTCACTCCCCCCGCTGCTGGCCCTGTGACCCCGACACCACCCAGCCCCGAGCTCTGCTCTGCGCCCCCAGCTCCTCCTCCGCCCCATAGAGCCCTTCACCCTGCGTGCCCTCTGACCCCCATAGGGGCCCTTCACCCCAGCGCCCTCTGACCTCTGACCCCCACATAGGGGACCTTCACCCCGCGTGCCCTCTGACCCCCGTAGGGGCCCTTCACCCCAGCGCCCTCTGACCCCCGTAGGGGCCCTTCACTCTGCGTGCCCTCTGACCCCCATAGGGGCCCTTCATCCCAGCGCCCTCTGACCTCTGACCCCCATAGGGGCCCTTCACCCCAGCGCCCTCTGACCCCCGTAGGGGCCCTTCACTCTGCGTGCCCTCTGACCCCCATAGGGGCCCTTCATCCCAGCGCCCTCTGACCTCTGACCCCCAGAGGGGCCCTTCACCCCAGCGCCCTCTGACCCCCTCACCCGCGCGGCCGCGCCCCGGCTCCAGAGCCGGCTCCCAGCCCGGATCATGGCGCCCCGTCCCCGGCCGCGGGAAGAGCCACCGTCGGCCCCACGTGAGCGCCCAGGAGCGGCGGCGGGGGAGGGAGACAGAGCCGCTTCCGGCGCATGCCGATGACGTAAGCGACGACAGGGCGCTCTCGCTGGGCTCCTAGGGGCGGGGCTGAAGGCACTTCCGGTTGGCGGGGAAGGGGGGAGGGGCTGGGGTAACGCCCATCATGGGGGAGATGGGGGAGGGGGAGGACTCTGCCCTGGTCCTTGTTGAACCTCATCAGGTTTCTTTTGGCCCAGTCCTCTAATTTGTCTGGGTCCCTCTGTATCCGATCCCTACCCTCCAGTGTATCTACCACTCCTCCCAGCTTATTGTCATCCGCAGACGTGCTGAGGGTGCAATCCATCCCATCCTCCAGAGAAACCTGATGAGGTTCAACAAGGACACGTGCAGAGTCCTGCACTTAGGAAGAAAGAATTCCATGCACCGCTACAGGCTGGGGACCGACTGGCTAGGCAGCAGTTCTGCAGAAAAGGACCTGGGGATTACAGTGGACGAGAAGCTGGATATGAGTCAGCAGTGTGCCCTTGTTGCCAAGAAGGCTAATGGCATATTGGGCTGCATTAGTAAGAGCATTGCCAGCAGATGGAGGGAAGTGATTATTCCCCTCTATTCAGCACTGGTGAGGCCACGTCTGGAGTATTGCATCCAGTTTTGGGCCCCCCACTACAGAAAGGATGTGAACAAATTGGAGAGAGTCCAGCGGAGGGCAACAAAAATGATTAGGGGGCTGGAGCACATGACTTATGAGGAGAGGCTGAGGGAACTGGGATTGTTTAGTCTGCAGAAGAGAAGAATGAGGGGGGATTAAAGAGGCTAGGACTTTTCAGCTTGCAAAAGAGGAGACTGAGGCGGGATATGATAGAGGTCTATAAAATCATGAGTGATGTGGAGAAAGTGAATAAGGAAAAGTTATTTACTTGTTCCCATAATATAAGAACTAGGGGCCACCAAATGAAATTAATGGGCAGGGCAGCAGGTTTAAAACAAATAAAAGGAAGTTCTTCACACAGCGCACAGTCAACCTGTGGAACTCCTTGCCTGAGGAGGTTGTGAAGGCTAGGACTATAACAGGGTTTAAAAAAGAACTGAATAAATTCATGGAGGTTACGTCCATTAGTGGCTATTAGCCAGGATGGGTAAGGAATGGTGTCCCTAGCCTGTTTGTCAGAGGGTGGAGATGGATGGCAGGAGAGAGATCACTTGATCATTACCTGTTAGGTTCACTCCCTCTGGGGCACCTGGCATTGACCACTGTCGGTAGACAGGATACTGGGCTAGATGGACCTTTGGTCTGACCCAGTCTGGCCGTTCTTATGTTCTTAATTTGATAGCTGCTTTCAACTACCTGAAAGGGGGTTCCAAAGAGGATGGAGCTCGGCTGTTCTCAGTGGTGGCAGATGACAGAACAAGGAGTAATGGTCTCAAGTTGCAGTGAGGGAGGTTTAGGTTGGATATTAGGACAAACTTTTTCACTAGGAGGGTGGTGAAGCACTGGAACGGGTTACCTAGGGAGGTGGTGGAATCTCCATCCTTAGAGGTTTTTAAGGTCAGGCTTGACGAAGCCCTGTCTGGGATGATTTAGTTGGGGATTGATCCTGCTTTGAGCAGGGGGTTGGACTAGATACCTCCTGAGGTCCCTTCCAGCCCTGATACTCTATGATTCTATGACCCAGTGCATTTCTTTGGCCGATGCTGCACAGGAATGGCCGCCCCAGGTCGCAGGCACAAGAGAGTCACTGTCCCAGCCGAGTGCGTCGGAAGAAAAGCTTGTGGGAGTAGAGCAGGAGGATGGGCCGGGAGCCCTGGGTTCGAGTCCTTGGCCAAGGCACTGAGCCTCTGGGGGGGGGGCTCAGCTGCCATCTGTGAAAAGGGGGCGTTGCTTTCTGACTAGGGTGACCAGATAGCAACTGTGAAAAAATGGGACAGGGGGTGGGGGGTAATAGGAGCCTATATAAGAAAAAGCCCCCAAAAACGGGACTGTCCCTATAAAAACGGGACATCTGGTCAGCCTATTCCTGACTGCAGTGGGGAGTGAGCACAGAGCGTGGGCCGGTGGTGACGGGGCTGGAACAGCACCTAAGACAGAGCCGTGGGTGAGAAATAGGACTAACCAGCAGGTGAGAAATAGTGTATAAGACCAGACAGTCACTTGTTCATCAATAGAGGCTCTAGGTTGTGATTTATGTTTTTCTTCGTTTCTCACCGTATGTTTCCAAACCCTGACACTTGCTTTTATCTGGCGCTTTCTCTCAAGCTCTCTTCTGTACTTTCACTGTAACCCCAAGGGCCTTGTGCTAAGGGAGAGTCTTGATCTGAGGTGAAACACCACTGAACTGGTGCGCAGTGTTTCCAGGGAGGCAGCGGATCCGTGTTCGTTGTGGGGGTCCAGACAACAGACTGGGCTGTGTGAATGTCTCGCCTGCCGAGGAAAAGAGCAGCTGTGTTACCACCAGCCGGTAGCTGGGCACAGACAGGGCTCCCCGCACTGTGAGCAGGTGGTAGTGATTCCCCCTGGACACCCCAGGTAACCCTGAGCAGTGTCACAGTTCTGCTAGTCTGATGTCCCATGGGAAGACTCTTAACAATAATTCATAGCCTGCTCTGACTGCAGCCCGGCTCATCAGAGGGTCTCCGAGCGCCTGACAAAGCAGGTCAGTATCAGTGACAGAATGATGCCCCCTTGGAAGGGGTTGAAGCTAAACTGTGGAGAGGCGCGCCTATCCCAGAATAGTTCTCCGTGTGCTGGTTTAACTGTACCGGGCTAATTTCCCTGGGACATACGGTGGCACTTCCCTGCGAGACAAGCCCAGTTTCCAGTAAGCGCCCGCCAGCACTGGGCCAGCAGGGGGCCCTCTAGCCATATTATTGATGGCCCCGTGTTTAGCGGGACACTGCTGTGGGAGAAGTCGTGAAGCAGATGGAGCAAGCGGGGGGGGGGGGGGGGAACACTCCCTGCATGTAGGCGGGATTGTTACTCGTACACAGCCAGAGCCCGGGGGTCCCTGCTGAGGGTCAGGCCCTGTTATGCCCTGTGCTGTACATGGCGAGCGGTAACGGGTGCATGAGGCAAACAGGGTGCGTGAAGGGAGCCCAGGGTAGCAGTGCCGCAAACCAGCTGCTGTCTGATAAGCAGGTGGTCTCACGCCTAGACATGCGGGGGGGGGGGGGGGCGGGGAGATGAGCTACGTCTGCTACTGCAGGGTTCTTCCAGCTTCTTTGGTGTTGGTCGCTGTCAGAGACAAGCCGGGCTAGATGGGCTGGGGTCAGATCCAGCCTGGCCATTCTGCGTGCTATTGTTAGCTGGTTAGACTCCGGTACGCAACACACAAGTAGCTATGGAACTCATGGCTGCAGGATGCTACAGCAAATAGCTCCAGAGTCCACTGAGACTAAGCTGGCCCCTCGAGGGGCCCCTGTAGTGCACAGGTGAGACACGCCGGCAGGAGGGCATCACAGACACTTACACAGTCAGGGCTACCCTTATCCTATGGACAAAGATTCCTAGATTCCAGGGCCCATCCGGTTTGACCCCTGGCATCACGCCGGCCATAGGGCGCCCCGAGTTAATCCCTGGTTGAACTAGAGCAGAGCTTTTAGACAAACCTCCAGTCCAGATTGAAAAGCTGCCAGCACTGGAGAGGCGTCAGCCCCCGTGTCTGTCAAGCCGGCTCCTCTCCCCAGCCTGTGAATTGCTTCCAAACAGCTCCTCAGTACAAGCAGCATTTTAATCGCCTCCTTCTGCAGCTGATACAATGCCAAGGATTTTAATTCAGAGTCACGCGGTGCCTGGCCGGACCTGTACCAGAAATGGGACCTAATCGGACGACAGCATCTTATTAGATAATTCCTAATGACACCAGTGCGGTTTCCTCTTCCTCTGTAAACTCCATGAACCCTTAATGTGAACTCTCGCTATCAGATCATTATAATGACCCTGGACTGGACAAAGCCCTGGGGACAGCTCCAGTACATCCATATTGTGGGGATGATTTGTTTAACATTTAGATTGCGAAAGTGCTGAGAGACCAACTGGCTTGGGACAAACTGTGCTGGGTGCTGCCCAGACCCCGGCCGAGATCAGGGCCCCGTCGTGCCAGGCACTGCCCAGATCCCAACCAAGATCAGGGCCCCGTCGTGCCGGGCACTGCCCAGAACTCAGCCGAGATCAGGCCCCGTTGCACTGGGCGCTGCGCAGACCCCGACCGAGATCAGGGCCCCGTCGTGCCAGGCACTGCCCAGATCCCAACCAAGATCAGGGCCCCGTCGTGCCGGGCACTGCCCAGAACTCAGCCGAGATCAGGCCCCGTTGCACTGGGCGCTGCGCAGACCCCGACCGAGATCAGGGCCCCGTCGTGCCGGGCGCTGCCCAGACCCCCTCCAAGATCAGGGCCCCGTCGGGCCGGGCGCTGCGCAGACCCCAGCCGAGATCGGGGCCCCGTTGTGCCGGGCGCTGCCCAGACCCCAGCCGAGATCGGGGCCCCGTCGGGCCGGGCGCTGCCCAGACCCCGACCGAGATCAGGGCCCCGTCGGGCCGGGTGCTGCGCAGACCCCGGCCGAGATCGGGGCCCCGTCGTGCCGGGCGCTGCCCAGACCCCCTCCGAGATCAGGGCCCCGTCGTGCCGGGCGCTGCCCAGACCCCAGCCGAGATCGGGGCCCCGTCGCGCCGGGTGCTGCGCAGACCCCGACCGAGATCGGGGCCCCGTCGTGCCGGGCGCTGCCCAGACCCCGGCCGAGATCGGGGCCCCGTCGTGCCGGGCGCTGCCCAGACCCCGGCCGAGATCGGGGCCCCGTCGTGCCGGGCGCTGCCCAGACCCCGGCCGAGATCGGGGCCCCATCGTGCCGGGCGCTGCCCAGACCCCGGCCGAGATCGGGGCCCCGTCGTGCCGGGCACTGCCCAGACCCCGACCGAGATCAGGGCCCCGTTGTGCTGGGCTGGATACATCTAGAAAGTGACAGATCTGCCCCAAAGAGCACCACGTGTACAGGACAAGCCGTAGCCAGTCGGTGGGGGCAGGGTGAGAAAACAAGGAGGAGGTGTGCCGATCAATCGCTGTGACAACCTCAAATGTTCACTGAGTCTGAGGCCAGAGGGACTGTTCTGCTCATCCATCCGGTCTGCCCCCCTGCAGAGCGTCGCCAGCAATCCGCCCCCGTGACTCCTGCAGCTGGCCCAGAACCTCGGGCTGAGAGAAAGGCCCTCCTTTAGAAAGGCATCCAGGCTCCATTTAATGATGGGGAACCCACCCCAGCCCGGGGTGACTTACTCCAAGAGTTAATTCCCCTCACTCTTAAAATATGCTTTGTATGTCTAGCCTGAATTGTAGCCCCTGTACATTATTTATTAGGTGTATTACGGTAGCACCTAGGAGCCCAGTTCTGGATCAGGGCCCCGTTGTGCTCGGTGCTGTAAATAGGTATATTACGGTAGCGCCTGAGAGCCCCAGCCCAGGACCCCATGTGCTGGGCGCTGTACGGACACAGAACAGGGCCCCTGGCCCAAGGAACTCACGGTGCCCCAGCCTGACTCAGCGCTGCTGACAGCCGCCCAGTGAGGACAGAGCTCGTCCATGGAGGGGGCGTCTGGTGATGTCGCTCATGCCGGTTGGGGAGGTGGTGGCTGTTCTTGGCGTGACAGCGTAACTCTGCCGGGACCGCCTCCGTGGGCAGACACAGGCTAAGACAAGAGACAGTGGATGGATACAGGCAGGCGGGCAGCACAAGGAGACAATGGGCAGCCCAGCCCCTCCAGCAGCCTGACCCTTGTCAGGGCTTTTCTCGGCCTCCTGGCAGAGCAGGGTTCTCAGGGGGGGTTGCAGGAGCTGGGGGGCTGTTTCCAGGGGGCTCCTCGGGGGGAGGGGAAGCACCAAGGGGCCAGTTTGGAACTGTCCCCAGCAGGTGCTGGAGGCCGGGATCAGGGGCCAACAGGAGACGGGAGCCGAGGTCGCAGTGGTGAGTGAGAGATGCTCGGTAGGGTGGGGATAGGGCATCCATGGCCTTACAGCGAAGCCCAGCAGCTTGTGTTGGATGCGCTAGAGAAGGGAGCCAGTGGAGGGATGCAGAGAAGGGAGCCGGCGGAGGGATGCAGAGAAGGGAGCCGGTGGAGTAATGCAGAGAGAAGGGGGCCGGTGGAGGGATGCAGAAAGAAGGGAACCGGCGGAGGGATGCAGAGAAGGGAGCCGGTGGAGGGATGCAGAGAAGGGAGCCGGCGGAGGGATGCAGAGAAGGGAGCAGGCGGATGGATGCAGAGAAGGGAGCCGGCGGAGGGATGCAGAGAAGGGAGCAGGCGGATGGATGCAGAGAAGGGAGCCGGCGGAGGGATGCAGAGAAGGGAGCCGGTGGAGGGATGCAGAGAGAAGGGAGCCGGCGGAGGGATGCAGAGAGAAGGGGGCTGGCGGAGGGATGCAGAGAGAAGGGAGCCGGCGGAGGGATGCAGAGAGAAGGGAGCCGGCGGAGGGATGCAGAGAAGGGAGCCGGCGGAGGGATGCAGAGAGAAGGGAGCCGGCGGAGGGATGCAGAGAGAAGGGAGCCGGCGGAGGGATGCAGAGAGAAGGGGGCTGGTGGAGGGATGCAGAGAGAAGGGAGCCGGCGGAGGGATGCAGAGAAGGGAGCCGGCGGAGGGATGCAGAGAGAAGGGAGCCGGCGGAGGGATGCAGAGAGAAGGGAGCCGGCGGAGGGATGCAGAGAGAAGGGGGCTGGTGGAGGGATGCAGAGAGAAGGGAGCCGGCGGAGGGATGCAGAGAGAAGGGAGCCGGCGGAGGGATGCAGAGAGAAGGGAGCCGGCGGAGGGATGCAGAGAGAAGGGGGCTGGTGGAGGGATGCAGAGAGAAGGGAGCCGGCGGAGGGATGCAGAGAAGGGAGCCGGTGGAGGGATGCAGAGAAGGGGAGACATGGTCAAAGCAGAGGGCTGGGAGAATGGCCTTTGCAGCTGCGTTCGGCTCAGAGCTGAGTGCGGCAGGACTGGGTCTGGCCAGGCCACAGCGAAGGCTGCTGCAGAAGTGAGCTGATCAGAGCCTGGGCCAGAGTTTTGCATGCGTGAGGGGTGGGAAAGGCGTGTCTCAGAGATGTTCCGCAGGAAGAATCAGCGAGTGGATGTGAGGCCTGTGCTGAAGATGACACCCGAATTACAGGCCCGAGCGACAGGTAGGGCGTCAGTGTTGGCCACAGTGGTGAAGAAAGGAGGTAGCCGCTGGCGGGGGAATTAGCTCTGTTTTATCCATGTTGCGTTGAGCGGACGTCTAGACCCCGCGAGGGGTGGCAGAGAGACGGGAGGGATTTCGGTTTGGCCAGAAGGAGACATGACTGAGTCGTGGGCAGAGGGACGGCAGCTGAATTGTGGTGGTGGGTGAGATTCCCCAGAGAGAAACTCCGCGCCCCTGGGTCCCTTCCAGGGCTGTCCGCAGTCAGAAATCTCTTCGCCAGACCCGGGGTTTCTAGACTGGCCAGGGAGCCTCTGCGGCCGGGGGGGAGACCCACAGAGGGCCCCCAGCTGTGGGAGAGACAGGGCCTTGCCAGGGCTGTCCCAGCTGCTGGACCCATGTGGGGAAGGGGCCGTGCTGGGGCCTGGTGACCCTGCCCTCTCCTGTGCCCTGCGAGATTTGCCCCCCGGTTCCCAGGGAGGGCCCCCCGCCGCTGGGGCAAAGGGCGAGTCGGGAGTCCGAGTTCTGCTGCAGGCGTTTACCTGAGAGGGGATCCTGCCTCTGCTGCTTTCACGGAGCCTGTGACGGTGCCCTGTGCTCGCCCGCTCGGCTCTGGGTACAGCAGCCCAGTTCTCACGCCCCGATCTGGGCCCCCCACCCTGCTCCCCACAGCACGGCGCCCCCTAGTGCCACTCTGGGACACTGCAGTCACCCCCCATCTGAGCCCCCCACCCTGCTCCCCACAGCACGGTGCCCCCTAGTGCCATGCCGGGACACTGCGGTCACCCCCCCATCTGAGCCCCCCACCCTGCTCCCTCCAGCACAGCGCCCCTGGCACCGTGCCCGGGCCCACACTGACTACGAGATGAGGGTGCCCCCTACTGAGCCCCCTGAAGCAGGGTGCCCTGGGCGCTAGGCTAGGACATCGGGGTCAGCATTGTCTGCAAGGGGAGAGCACCCCCTACTGAGCTCTCCCATTCGAGTGTGGAGCTGGCCCAGCCCCGCGACCGGCCCCCAGCTCGTGGGGCTGCAGGACTCACGTCATTCCTGCCCCCACCCCCCCGGTCCCGCACCATGATCAGCGACCAAACCCGCTGCCCTGTTCCCAGGGGTCTCCTGCTCCAGAGTCAGGGCCGTGCTCCCCTCATAGCATGGCCACCCTCGGCCCCCCGTCCACTCCTCCCCCACCTCCTGTTTCCCCCCAGCATAGTCTCCCTCGGCCCCCCGCCCGCTCCTCCCCCCCGCCTCATCAGGACCCGCTCTGGCTGGGGTGAGATCATTGCGTGGGGGGGGCGGGGGCTGCAAACAGCTGGGACCACTTCACTTCTGGGTTTGTTGACTTCAGCGCTCGGCAAAGCAGAGATAAATCCCCAGTGTTGAGGCCCTGGCCGGTGCCAGAGCCAAATGAATTCCATGTGAGCTGGGTAATGGCAGGGGCGGGGAGAGGCGAGGGAGCGCGGCAGAATCCGCTTCCCGCGACGCCTGGCGTGCTCCAGCCCCATCCACACCGGGTGGTGCCACAAGGATCCCAAAGCGCCAGGCTGAGGATCCTCCCCACCCCCAAACCGCTCCCCTCCCTGTCCCACGCGTGGGCCCCGGCCCCGGCTCGCTCCGCTCCCTGCACACGCCTTGGCCTTGGAAGGCAGGAGCAGGAGGCTGATGGAAAACGATTTCTGTGCGGCGGGAAGAGAGCCAGCCCCGGGCCCTGCCCTGCGCCGGACACGGCTGGTGTTCTGAGCCCCCTCCCTGGGACCGTCATTTCCTGCCCCTGATCCGTACCTCCTGCCCCTCTGCCCCTAATCCATTCCTCTGCCCCAGCCCCAGCCCTGTCCGCATGGTGGGGGCATCAGTCCCCAGCCAGGAACCAGGACAACAAGACAGATCCTGGAGGATCCCTGACCCCTTGGCTGGGGTCCTGCCCTCCCCAGCGTGGCAGGACCCGATCCCCAGGGCACGATGCCCCGCACTGTCGCTGCCCGCCATCGCTCACTTGTACAGTGCCCTGGAATGCCCCGAAGCGCTCGCATCTCTGGGCCCCGTGACCCCACCTCCGGCCCCGTGACCCCACCTCCAGCCCCAGCATGGCCCCGCGACTTCTGAGGGGGCCACCCAGGGCGGTTCATATCCCCCGGCTGAGGGCGCCAGCCAGGCAGTGGAGGGCAGCAACCCCCTTCCCACAGGGCCCACGCCAGGGCCGCCAGCACCAAGTTCTACCCCTGGAGCTAAAGCAGCAGCTCCGCTCCTTGCTGCCAGTAGTAGGCTGGTATCCGCTAGTGGACCACATGCTCGGCCGGGGGTTCCATTTCCCCCCACGGCGCCGCCAGCCCCCCGGGATCTCTGGGTCACCCAGCTGTGAGCTGGTCTGAGCCCATCCCTGGGGGGCAGGCCCCGTCCTTCTCCCTCTGCCGCCGTCTCCCACGCTCCAGGCATCGGGGCAGGGTTCTGTGGTGCCCGCCGTGGGCCTGGGTGGGGCAGGGGGGACTGACGGGCAAGCTGGAGCCAGCTACCGGGTCGTCCAGGGCTCAGCTGCTCATCCAGCTCCCAGTTCTCGAGCCAGCTGGAAGTGCCCGGGAGTCAGTGTGTGGGCCTGGAGCCGGCCCAGGAACGGGTGACACGACCCAGGGCTAACACGCCAGCCGTCGCGGCCCTGTCCCGCCAGCTGGGTGTGAACTCAGTGTCTGCGTGTGCGTCTGTCGGAGCCGGGCAGCGCCCGTGTGCACACGGGTGAGTCCAGCGCCCCACGGGGCCTCCCCCAAACCTGCTGGGACGAGCACAGGCTGCCGGCCCCCACCCGCCCCGAGGAGAGGGCGGAAAGAACCGGGGCTGGGCGGGAGGCGTCTGCTTCCAATTAGCTCCACTCCCTCCCTTCGGAGACAGGAACTGAGGAAACCTGAGCGCTCCCCTCTCTCCCCAGCACAGCCCCCCTCGGCCCCCCTCCTGCTCCCCTCCCCAGCACGGCCCCCCTCGGCCCCCTGCCTGCTCCTCACCCACCTCCTGCTCCCCTCCCCAGCACGGCCCCCCTCCTGCTCCTCTCCCCAGCACAGCCCCCCTCGGCCTCCTGCCTGCTCCTCACCCACCTCCTGCTCCCCTCCCCAGCATGGCCCCCCTGCGCCCCCCTCCTGCTCCCCTCCCCAGCACGGCCCCCCTCGGCCCCCCACCGCTCCTCCCCCCATCTCCCCTTCCTCTTCCCGTCAGCCCCCATCTGCTCCCCCCACCCACTTCTTCTTCCCCTTCCTTTCCCAGTTGTCCCCTGTCTCTTCCCCACACCCACTCCTTCCTCCCACTCCTGCCCACCTGGCTCTGAGTGGGGGGGGGGAGCTGCTCTTCCAGGCTTGTGGTGGGAAATGGGAGGTGCTGGGGGCCCTGCCTTGGGGCTGGGATGAAGCATGTCGAACGTAGGGGCCTCTTTCCTCGCCCCCCAGCCCCATAAGGGATCCCCCAAGGCCCAGCCAGCCCCAAGGTGAGGTTCCCCCGAACCAGAGCTCCCCCTTTGCCCCTAGCCCCTTGCCCCTGGGAGCAGAGCCTCTGGGAGGGGCCCCGCACCCGTCCTGCAAGGCCCATGGCTGAGACCTTGGGCCTGGGCTCCCCCAAAGATCCTGGCAGCACCAGGGCCCCCCCAGACCCAATTCCCCCCCCCCGGGAGCCTGGCAGCCCAAGCCCCCCCTTTCCCCTGGCCCGAACCCCACAGCTCCTCCAGGCTCGGCAGCACTGGCTGTGGGTGGTTCCCCAGGTCAGGTCCCCGGCGGTGGGTTCAGCCCCGTAGTCCTGTCCCTGGCAGGATGTGGCCGGCGCTGGCCCCCCCTCCTGTTCCTGGACCCGCCTGGCAGGGAGGGAGCCGTACCCCAGCCCGGGAGGAGGCGGCTCCTGGCCGTGCTGGGGGTGAAGGCGGGAAGGGAAATGCCCCAGCAAGGGAGAGGGGAACGCGCCCCCCCCCAGGCTCGTCCCCACACACCCAGCGGCCTCCCCCGGGACTGAGCGTTCCCCTCCCCCCCAACCCTGTCCTGGGCAATCGGGGCCGCGGACACCAGCTCTGAAGCGCCCTGGGTTCACCCCTCCCCCCAACAGCTCGGCGGTGCCCCTCAATCCCGACCCGCAGCCCCTGTTCCACTGGTCTCCAAAGTCCCCCTCAAAGCAGACTGCCAGTTGTGGGCTGGTTTTGTGATGGGGCCAGGCGCTGGAGGTGAACCCAGATGCCTGGTGGCCTGTCACCAGTTCAAGAACCCCCTGGGTCCCTCGTGAACGACTGTCTGGAAACCTCCCTGGCTGCGCCCCGGCCGCGGCCCTGGGGGTCTGGCGTGTGGGGGCGCTGCACTGAGCCTGGAGCTCTCGCCCCAGCTGGCGAGGGAGGGCAGGGCAGGGGCACTGGCGCACAATGAATAACTTCCTGCTGCTCGCAGAGCAACATCTGGGCTGGCACAGCTGGGGCCGCGGGTTTCCAGCTGTGGTCAGCTGCAAAGCCCAACCCCTTCATTATCTCCCCACACTGCCTGAGGAGGGCAACACAGCCCGGGCCACATGCTCAGCGGTGAGATTCCTGCAGGGACCTGCTGTCTGGGGCATCCCTGGGGCTTCTCGGCTGGCCCCAGCAGGGGCTCCCTGCAAGATCTGTGACTCATGATGGTAGTGCGGACAGGCCCTGAGTGAGACCCCGGGGAACCTGTCGTGCCGGGCGCTGCCCAGACCCCAGCCAAGATCAGGGCCCCTTCGCGCCGGGCGCCGCCCAGACCCCAGCCGAGATCAGGGCCCCGTCGTGCCAGGCGCCGCCCAGACCCCAGCCGAGATCAGGGCCCCGTCGGGCCGGGTGCTGCACAGACCCCGACCGAGATCAGGGCCCCGTCACGCCGGGCGCTGCCCAGACCCCGACTGAGATCAGGGCCCCGTCGGGCTGGGCGCTGCCCAGACTCCAACCGAGATCGGGGCCCCGTCGCGCGAGGCGCTGCCCAGACCCTGGCCGAGATCAGAGCCCCATCGTGCCAGGCGCCACCCAGACCCCAATGAGAGCTCATCCCTGCCTTGAAGAGCTCACAGGGTGGGGGAGACAAGGCCCTGCACCCCTGGCTTCCTGTGATTCACCATGACTCTGAGCCAGCCAGTAAAGCAGAAGGTTTATTTAGACGACAGGAACACAGCCCAAGACAGGTCTTGCAGGTACAGACAACAGGACCCCTCAGTTAGGTCCATCTTGGGGGTCCAGGGAGGCCAGAGCCCCGTTGGGAGGCCAGAACCCCATCTGGGCTCCCCTCCATTTCCCCAGCCAGCTCCAAACTGAAACTCCCTCCAGCGTCTCACTCCGCCTCCCCCCGGCCCCTCCCCCAGCCTTTGTCCAATTCCCGGGCAGAGGTGTCACCTGGCTCCAACCCCCTCCTGGTTCTCATGTTATCTGCTCAGGTATCTTCCCTCAAGGCCACTCTCCCATCCCCAATGCAGACCGTCCCAGCCAAACACCTCCCCCCCCCCCCCCCCCCCCGCAACCTTCCCAGGCCAACACTCCCCACTCAGCATTCAAAGACCCCATTAAGAACAGTCCCAGTTCGTCACCCAGGCTAACTGGACAAGGGAAGAACGGGGAGCTGCAGCCTGGAGGGACGGGGTCTCTGGCATCCGGCCCACACCCCGTGCATCAGTCGCCCCATCAGACTGGTAACGAGGGGTGCACAGGGAGGTCCCAGGATCCCAGCTGCCTCACCACGGCGCCCTGGGAGGGGGCTCAGGTCCCAGCTGTTTGCGTCCCTCCGGCTCCTGCTCTGGGGAATGGGGCTGCGGCTCTCAGTGGGGAACACTCAGGAGCCTGCGCGGGCTGCGGATTCGACCACCGGGGCCTTTGGGGATGTGCATTGGGGGACCCCAAAATGCAGCCTGGGGCACCCCGAGGCCCCTCAGCTCAGCCGTACTCCCCGGGGCCAGATCTCGCCCCTGCTCCTGGGACTCCAGCCCAAAGGCTCAGGGGGCCGGCGCCTGGATTCCCGCCTGCGATTCAGGGGCCAGACCATTGGGATCCCTGGGCGTAGGCACCCGTCTCCGGGAACGCCCCCCCCCGACATTCCAGACATGCCCGGCCCCGCTCCCCCTCCCCCCCTGTCAATATTTGCCTCCTGGGTCGTCCAGGCTGGTCCCAGTCTCAGCAGGGCCTGAGTTCTCCTGTGGGGAGGGGAGTTCTGGCCCCGCGGGGAAGGGAGGGTTAAAGAGCCGGCGGGGCCCATGTTATTGTAGGGTTGCCTCTAAATGCTGGGGCTGTCGTACGCTGAGCCACCCACAGAGCCTAGCAACCCCCCAGCCCCCTGCGCGCTCACACAGCCCCACCTCCCCTTCCTCCAGCCACACAACCCTGACACACACACAACCCCCTGCAAACCCACATCCCCCTGCACACGCTCCCAGCCCTCTGCACTCCCAGGCCCCCCATGTATGTCCCCTCCTGCCCCAGCTGGCTACAGCACTGTCTGTGCATCGCACCTTCCGAGGTGCTGCTGCTTCCTTCCTGCCTGCTGCTAACCGCTCTCCCCGCGAGCCAGCCCCATGCACGGCTGCTTCCCAGGCTCGTCGGCTGCCCTGCACGGCTGCCCTCAGCGGGAGACACGGGAGGGCCACAGACCTACTCCCAGCTGGGTCCCCTGCTCCCAGTAGTTAACGTGCAGACAGCTCTGAAGAGAAGGGAGAGGGGTTGGGGGGAGGAGGGCTGGGAGCCAGGACTCCTGGGTTCTGTCCCCAGCTCTGGGAGGGCAGTGGGGGCTGGTGGGTTAGAGCAGGGGGGGCTGGGAGCCAGGACTCCTGGGTTCTATCCCAGCTCTGCAAGGGAAGTGGGGTGTAGTGGTTAGAGCGGGGGGGGGGCAGGACCCGTGGGTTCCAGCTCTGACCCTGACGGGGAGGACCCCCCCCCATAACAAGGGGAACGCTAGTTACTGCCTGGGGCCCGCGGCCTAACGAACGCAGGCCCGGAAAGCCCTTGGCAGCGCCCACCTTTCCACAAGGGGGGCGTTATTACGGAGCCCGCGACCTCGTCAAACTCCCCATGACGGGGTTGCTCGGCAGCTGACTCAGCCTTTCCCGCCCAGAAGCTCTGGTGCCAGACAAACACCTGACGCCCACAGAGCCAGAGCAAGTGCCTGGGGCAGGATCAAAGACCCCCCACCCCCGGCCGGAAACCACCCGCACAGCAGCCCCCGCTTCCTGGAAAGAGGCGAGCAGCTGCTGCCGGAGCCGATTCCCCTCCCCCCCCGCAGGGGTCATGCCCTCCCGGGGGAGGTGTCTTCCCCTGACTCCGGGAGGTCAGGCCGAGTTCAGGCGGGGGGCAGCGCACGTCCAGTCTAGTGCACACCTGCGTGTGTAACGGCTCTCGACACACATACAGCTGCAGCTGCGCACCCACGTGCATACACACACGTGTGAGCAAACCACCTGCGCACACGTACCCGTGCGCTGCACATACACAAACCCACAGCCCCGTGTGCTCACAGGAGTGCACACTCTTTCTCTTTGCCAAGCTACAGATCCCCGAACGGCCCCAGCACCGACGGCGCCCGGCGGCCCCTTGGCGCTGCAGCCAGCTCCTTGCGCTTCCCTGAGGACGGGTGCCGTGCAGCGCTCGAGGGGTTAACGGCAAAGGCAAACGCGCAGGTAAACAAACTGCAACATCCAGGCTTCGGTGCGTCAAGTTCAGCAGCAAAAGTACGGGGCTCCTGCTGCAGGCCGGGGGCCCAGCTCGGAGCCTGGCCAGAGTCCGGCGCCACATGCTGGACTTTGGTGCTGGACGCGCTGGGTCCGTGGCAGATACACGTGCGTGGGAAGGTGCCTGTGCTCTGCGCACTGGCCACGGGCCCAGGCCAGGGCGCCCAGGCCTCTGCAGGTGTTAGCCAGCATGGCCGGGCCCCGTCGGGCGCTGCGGAGCCAGTGTGTGCGTGTGTGTGTGCATGTGCGCGTGCCCCCCAGGTGTGATGTTCGCTCAGGCTGCCAAGCCGGTCGGCCAGGCGAGAGCCCACAGGCACGGGCTCTATCCCCCTGCCGGCTGGACGCGAGTAGGGCCCTACCCATGGGAGGTTGTGGGGCTAAGGCTCCGGCTCCCCTGGGTGTCACTCAGGGCAGCTGTTGAGTGAAGGAAGCAGAGGCAGCTCCTAAGGAGGGTGGCTGG
This sequence comes from Emys orbicularis, assembly GCF_028017835.1. NCBI lineage: Eukaryota > Metazoa > Chordata > Testudines > Emydidae > Emys > Emys orbicularis. The sequence continues at coordinate 896,113 of NC_088701.1, read as the reverse complement.
GAACGGAAGCCACCTGTCTAGTGCGTTCAGGGAAAGAGGAACTCGTGAACATGGTGCAAGGAAACGGCTCCCACCTAGAAAACAGCCCGAGATTGTCACCGTTCCCCATCTAAACAGAAAGCCCCAAACTGCAGCTCCCGCTGGGTCAGAGGCTCCACACACAGGAGATCTGTGGGTTGGGGGGGAGGTAGAGCGCTCAACCTTGCTGCTGCGTTCACAGGCTGTCAAACCCCATCCGGCCGAGAGCTGCTTTATCTTTGTCTGTCAGGGGAGCACCTTGAGGTCCCGACCGAGACCAGGCCCCGTCATGCTGGGCGCTGCCCAGACCCGGACCGAGATTGGGGCCCCGTCGCGCCGGGCGCTGCCCAGACCCGGACTGAGATTGAGGCCCCGTCGCGCCGGGCGCTGCCCAGACCCAGACCGAGATCAGGGCCCCGTCGCGCCGGGCGCTGCCCAGACCCCAGCCAAGATCAGGGCCCCGTACATACAATATGATGGGGGCTAATTTAGCTACAACTAATCAGGAGAGATCTTGGACTCATCGTGGATAGTTCTCTGAAGATGTCCTCCCAGTGTGCAGCGGCAGTCAAAAAAGCAAACAGGATGTTAGGAATCATTAAAAATGGATAGAGAATAAGAAGGAGAATATCTTATTGCCCTTATATAAATTCATGGTACGCCCTCATCTTGAATACTGTGTACAGATGTGGTCGCCTCATCTAAAAAAAGATATACTGGCACTAGAAAAGGTTCAGAGAAGGGCAACTAAAATGATGAGGGGTTTGGAACGGGTCCCATATGAGGAGAGATTAAAAAGGCTAGGACTTTTCAGCTAGGAAAAGAGGAGACTAAGGGGGGATATGATAGAGGTCTATAAAATCATGAGTGATGTGGAGAAAGTGAATAAGGAAAAGTTATTTACTTGTTCCCATAATATAAGAACTAGGGGCCACCAAATGAAATTAATGGGCAGCAGGTTTAAAACAAATACAAGGAAGTTCTTCACACAGCGCACAGTCAACCTGTGGAACTCCTTGCCTGAGGAAGTTGTGAAGGCTAGGACTATAACAGGGTTTAAAAGAGAACTGGATAAATTCATGGAGGTTAAGTCCATTAATGGCTATTAGCCAGGATGGGTAAGGAATGGTGTTCCTAGCCTCTGTTTGTCAGAGGGTGGAGATGAATGGCAGGAGAGAGATCACTTGATCATTACCTGTTAGGTTCACTCCCCCTGGGCACCTGGCATTGGCCACTGTCGGTAGACAGGATACTGGGCTAGATGGACCTTTGCTCTGACCCAGTACGGCCGTTCTTATGTGCCGGGCGCTGCCCAGACCCCGACCAAGATCAGGGTCCTGTCACGCCGGGCGCTGCCCAGATTCCCATTGAGATCCAGGCCCCACTGCTCCAGGTGCCGCCCAGACCAGGAGTGAGGAGTGGTGTGACTAGACGAGGCGTTATTAACCCCGTTGTGCAGAGAGACACAGGGAGTTTGGGGCAGAGCTGGGTATTGAGTCCTGGTCTCCAAAGGCCCAGCCCAGCCCTCTCCCTGCTCTCTGCACTCCCTCGTACCTACCCGTCCCACTGCAACCCAGACTCTACGGGGACATGGGCACACAGAGGCGCCTAGCGAGGGGGAAAGCAGCCAGGGCATGGACCCAGATGTCTGTCGCTGGCTCCTGGCAGGAATCCTCTGCCTGGGCATTTCCCCTGCCGTGCGGGGCGGGGGAGGGCTGGCCCTGCCTCCCACCCCTGGGGAAGTGTAAGGGCAGGTTTCTCCAGCCCCCTTGGTGAGGCGCCGACCCTGATGCCAGGCTCCGACCCCCAGCGTGGGTGGCGATGGGCTCCCGCCCCCCAGGGAAAGGGCTGGGGCTCCGTCTGGCCCATGTTTGGGGCCCTGGGGCCCATAGACGTCTCTTGCTGGCTGTGGGGGGCTCCGGCCCGGCGAGGGTGTGGAGCAGCCCAGCAGGAGAGTCATCGGGACCCAGCCGCGCCAGGGACTTTCTGTCCCCCTTTGGCTGATTGAAGGCACATGTGCTGACCCAGCAGCCGCGGCAGCTCCCCTCCCCCCCCAATCCCTCTGCCAGACGCCTGGGAAGCCCCTTCGTTTCCACGCCCCCCCCCCCCCACCTCCAGGCCAGGGCTGCCAAGGCAGTGAGAGTGGGTGTGTGGGTGCGGGGTTAACCCTTCCCTGCCACAGCAGACGGATGGACAGACAAACCAGGAAGGAGACGGACTCCCTATGGCTGAACAGGCCACCTTAGACCCCCTGCCCCTGGGGGGCTCTGGGCTGGCACCCAGGGGCTCTGCGCACACCACGGACGCTCACTGGGGTGTCTGCGCCTCCCGCCCTGGGATGGGAGTTGGGGGGACGGTGACAGGTCACAGCCGCAGCCCCACTCTGCTGCGAGCCCAGAAGGATAAACCTGCCAGGGAGAGTTACAGGGGGCAGTTCCCGTCCCAGCCAGGCTGGGGGCCAAGACGCTGATATTCCAAACAGAGCCGAGGTCAGCGGCTGATGCGAAGGGAGGCGGCGCGGGGGCGGGGAGCGAGCACAGACCCCACAGCAAAGCAGGGGCCTGGATAACACCAGCCATGGCAGGCTCAGCCTCCCCCCCCCCGCCAACAGGCGAACAGGAACAGCTGACACCCCCAGGAGAGTCCTGGGGGGTGGGGTGGGGGCGCCAGGGGCGGTTCCTGAGCTGAGCCAATCTGGGCTCCCCACGAACCCTGGGATGGGGCCCGGCGGGAGGGACCCAGCCTCAGGAGACCCCAGACCGGTGCTTTGGGAGGACGGATCCCAACGCCCAGAGGAACGGCTCCGACAGGCCCAAGGGAGACGCCTGCGCCCCAGTGACTGGGGGGATGGGCAGAGGCCCGACTCGTACCCCTGTAGCTCCCATTGGTCCCCCGCCCCCGGGAGCTGGGCATGTGCCCGGGAGCTCACCCTGCCCGGCTCTCTCAGCCCCCGGGAGCTGGGCATTGCCTGGGAGCTCACCTTGCCCGGCTCTCTCAGCCCCCGGGAGCTGGGCTGCCAGGGCAGAGTCAGACCCCAGGCCCTGAGTCCCGGGGCTCCCCTGGGCGGAGCCACCTTTCCCAGCTGCTGGGGACAGAGCCACGGGGTGAGAGGCAGGTCCCTTCCCGGCAGGTTACCCTCCCCGCAGCCCCGGGCACATGCGCGCTGGGGCAGGCTTCGGCGCTTACATTGGCCAAGAACAATGCTGTTAATTTCCTCCCACCCAGCTCCTTCGATGGGTGCCCCCCTCCCCAGTTATCAGAGCCAGGGCCACGCCACGGGCTGCCAAGCCGGCTCGGTACCCGCTGCTCCCTCGGGAGCCCTGGTAGGGTTCACAGAAAATCCTGCTGTGATTTTCCAGCCGGGCAGATGTGGGCGAACGCGTCACGGAGGACGCAGCGTTTCGGTGACGTTCTGCTTCCCCCGCGACCAAGCCCCCGGAACCCACATCCCCTTTCTGGGTTCAAAGCCAGAGACGCTGAGCGCCGGGGAGCGGCTTGAGCAGCCACCTATGGCCAAGCCTTTCCCCTCGTCCCTTTTCTCCCTCCAGACCAACTCCACACGGCCACGAAACCCACGTTGCCCCCAGACGCTGCCTGTCCTCAGCAGTACGGTCGGTTTTAAATCTCCCATAAAGCTCCCGCACTCCCACCCCCCTCCAAACGCTCTGCTCCCTGGCTCCAAAGCTTCAGTATCCTGGGCAGGGAATATTTATTTCCACTGATTTAGCCACCCCCAGGCAGCATTATTCTTATTTGTACACGTAGCACCAAGATGTCTTGACTGAGATCGGGGCCCCGTCAGGCCGGGCGCTGCCCAGACTCCAACCAAGATCAGGGCCCTGTCGCGCCGGGCGCTGCCCAGACCCCGGCCAAGATCAGGCTCCCGTCGCACCAGGTGCTGCCCAGACCCCAGCCGAGATCAGGGCCCCGTCGCGCCGGGCGCTGCCCAGACCCCAGCCGAGATCAGGGCCCCGTCGCGCCGGGTGCTGCCCAGACCCCAGCCAAGATCAGGGCCCCGTCGCGCCGGGCGCTGCCCAGACCCCGGCCGAAATCAGGCCCCCGTCGCGCCAGGCACCACCCAGACCCCGGCCGAGATCAGGGCCCCGTCGCGCCGGGCGCTGCCCAGACCCCGGCCGAGATCAGGGCCCCGTCGCGCCGGGCGCTGCCCAGACCCCGGCCGAGATCAGGGCCCCGTCGCGCCGGGCGCTGCCCAGACCCCGGCCAAGATCAGGGCCCCGTCGCGCCGCTCGCTGCCCAGACCCCGGCCGAGATCAGGGCCCCGTCGCGCCGGGCACCACCCAGACCCCGGCCGAGATCAGGGCCCCGGGTGCTGCCCAGACGCAGCGGAGGCGGCCCCGTCGCGGGAGCTCACAGCCTGAACACTGGGGGAGGGACCCATCACCACCCCCTTCAGCAGCCGGAGCGATGCAGCCGGGAGGGACTCGGGGATTTCCCTTCCCCCCCGGCGGGGCGGAACCCAGGTGTCCGGGCTCCCCGGCCCCGCTCAGACAACCAATGAGCCCGTGCGTGGGGCGGGGTGGCGGGCTGAGCGCGGGGGTCCCGGCCCGGGGCGGTCCCTACCCGGGCCCACGACGCCGGGGAGCGGGGCGATACGGCTCCGCCCCCGCCGCCCGCCCCTGCCGCACGTGTCACAAGCGGCGGAGGAGCCGGAGCCGGAGCCGAACGGAGCCCGGGGTCGGGGCAGGACCAGCAGCCGGTAAGGGACCCGCTGCCCCGGGCGGCTCGGCGCTGGACGGGCGCCCCTTGTCCGCCCCCTCCCCGCGGCTGACCCGCCCCCCGCCGCTCTGCCGGTTACTGTCCCCTCTGCGGGGGGCTGGGGGCCCACGGGCGGGATGTACAGCCCCGAGCACCCTGCTCCCTGGCTGGGGCTCCCGGGAGACAAACGGGGCCGGGGCCTGTTCCCAGATCCTGGGTGTGAACTTGGCCCAAGTCCAGGCCAGGCTGTCCCGCCTCTGCCCTGGCCCTGGCCCCGCTCTGGGGCGTCGCCCTGCCCCGCTGCGAAGCTGCAGGACCCTCCCCAGAGGTGTATGACTTTGTGGGGGGCAGAGGAGGGGAGTCCCGTGTCAGGGAGTGGGGCTCAGTGAGGCGGTTGCGGGGTGGCAAAGCCGGGGGGGGATGTGTGTGAGGGACAATGCGGGTGACCCCCCGGGACTGTGTGTGCCTGTGTTAACACGCACACGCGTGTTCCACGCTCAGCCGGCCCTGCGTGTCAGATCCCCTCACTGTCAGTAGTGGCGGGCATGTTCTCAGGGTTCTGGGGGTACGCAGCGGGGTTCAGGGCAGGGCGTATAAATCCTGGCAGAGATTGGGGGCGTGATCTTGCGTGACACACACACACACACACGCACGTTGCCTCTGCCACTGGGCCCCGTTAGCGTGTGGTCCCTCAGTCAGGAACCGGGCACCAGACGTGGCCTCAGTTTCCCCAGTCAGGGACCGAGGGGCTCTGCTGTCTGGGACGTGCCTGTTCGGTGGAGACCCTGAGTCACACCCGTGGGATGACCGCCTGGGAGCTGCGCTGCCCCGACGCCTCGCCAGGTCCCTGGGGCCGCGTAGTCTGTCCCCTGCATTAACAGCCCGGCAGTGGGCGCTCTCCTACAGACCCCTCCCCGGGCTCCGTCCTTCCCCCACATCCCCCAGGCTCCATCCTGCCCCCCTTATCCCTCCCCGGGCCCCGTCCTGCCCCCCGATCCCTCCCCAGGCTCCGTCCTGCCCCCACATCCCCCAGACTCCGTCCTGCCCCCCACATCCCTCCCATGGCTCCGTCCTGCCCCCACATCCCTCCCCGGGCTCCGTCCTGCCCCCACATCCCTCCCCGGGCTCCGTCCTTGCCCCACATCCCCCAGACTCCGTCCTGTCCCCCTTATCCCTCCCCTGGCTCCATCCTGCCCCCCTGCCCTCCCCAGGCCCCGTTCTGCCCCCCTTAACTCCCGCAGGCTCCGTCCTCCCCCCCCCCCGTCCCTCCCCGGGCTCCGTCCTGCCCCCACATCCCCCAGACTCCGTCCTGCCCCCCTGCCCTCCCATGGCGCCGTCCTGTCCCCCTTATCCCCCCCCAGGCTCCGTCCTGTCCCCCTTATCCCCCCCCAGGCTCCGTCCTGCCCCCCCATCCCCCCCCGGGCGCCGTCCTGCCCCCCTTATCCCCCCGGGCGCCGTCCTGCCCCCCTTATCCCCCCAGGCTCCGTCCTGCCCCCCCGTCCCTCCCCAGGCGCCGTCCTGCCCCCCCATCCCCCAGACTCCGTCCTGCTCCCCCGGTCCCTCCCCAGGCTCTGCTGGGCCCAGAGCGTGGCTCTGAGCTCTCTCTCCTGCCCCCTCTGGTTGCGGGGGGCTAAGGGCCGGATCGGGGGCTTTTCCAGTCGCTGCCATGGCCTCTGGGGCTGGTCCATTGGGAAAGCCGCAAGTGGGCCAATTCCAGCCCCCGTCGGCTGCAACAGGGCAAGAAAACCACCCGGGGTCAAACACAGCGAGTCGGGGCCCCTCTTGGCCTGGGGGGGCTGCCCCAGCCGAGCCCCAGCCTGGCTGTGACTTTCTGGGGCGCCGAGTGCCCGGCCCAGCCCGGTTCCTGACACGGGCGTCCAACGTGGCCCAGCCCCCACGTAGAGACCGGGACCGTCCAGCCGAGCTGGGGGTGCTGCTGGGTGGGAGGGGGGGGTCTCTGCACGGGGGCGTCAGCGCAGGCCGGAACCTGGAACAGCTGGTGCTACTGGGAATAAAGCGGGGGGGCGTTGCCGGGGGGGCCAGGGCCATAGGCTGGGGGGCGCGGAAGGGGTTGCCGGGGGGGGGCTAGGGCCATAAGCTGGGAGGCGCGGAAGGGGTTGCTGGGGGGGGCTAGGGCCATAGGCTGGGGGGCGCGGAAGGGGTGGCCGGGGGGGGGGCTAGAGCCATAGGCTGGGGGGCGCGGAAGGGGTGGCCGGGGGGGGGGGCTAGAGCCATAGGCTGGGGGGCGCAGAAGGGGTGGCCGCGGGGGGGGGGGCTAGGGCCATAGGCTGGGGGGCGCGGAAGGGGTTGCCGGGGGGGGCTAGAGCCATAGGCTGGGGGGCGTGGAAGGGGTGGCCGCGGGGGGGGGGGGGGGGGGCTAGAGCCATAGGCTGGGGGGCACGGAAGGACTTGCCGGGGGGGGGCTAGGGCCATAGGCTGGGGTCCGCGGAAGGGGTGGCCGGGGTGGGGGCTAGGGCTATAGGCTGGGGGGCGCGGAAGGGGTGGCCGTGGGGGGGGGGGCTAGAGCCATAGGCTGGGGGGGTTGCCACGTGTGTTGCTGGTGCTGGGCCTTTGGGGCCGAGCAAATCGAAGCTCCGTATTGGGGCCTCTGTCAGGCCACACCCAGCTTGGGACGCTCAGCACACGGGATCGGGGCGAGGATCCTGGCCCCTGGGGGGCCGAGGGGGGCTCTGTTGGCTCTGCGTCGGCTCCCCCCCCCCCCCCCCCCCAGTGACGGGCCCCGTGTTCTCAGCCAGGCCTGATGGATGGTCTGAGCAGAACCCCCCCCACCCCGCTCCAGGGCTCCCCGCACCGCTGAGGCTTTCCAGCAGGGTGAAGTCACCCTCCCCCAGCGCCCGCCCCCAGCTGCACAGGAAGCCCCTTCACGCCAATCGGCTCGGTAACAATGCTGCCCTTCAGCGCGCGCGGGGGCGGCCCTGGACGGAGGGGGGCCGGCCGTTAGCGCCGTGGGGTGAATGGGACTCGGGGGCAGGGCGAAGCCGGTTAACGTGGGAATCGATGCGGCAGCCCGGCCGGCTCGGCCATGGGACTGTTCACTCGGGGGGCTGGCCCCGATCCAGCCCCATTTGTGTGACGAGTTGAGGGGCCTCAGACCAGGGCCTAGAGACGAAAGGGAATAAAATGCCCTTGATCCGGCCCCCTGAGCAGAGAGCCCGGGGACGCGACGGCCACAGAGATTGGGCTGCTTGGGGTGGGGGCTGGGCCTGTTCTCTGTCCCCCGGCTTGGACGCCCCCCCACCCAGTCTTGCAGGGACCCACCTGGCTGGTGTGGGGCTGGGCCTGGGCTCTCTGCTTCCAGCTGCCCACTCCCGGCGTTAGCGCAGGGGCTGGCGCAGAGCTGGGTAGGGGCTGGCGCAGGGCAGCGTTCGGGGGCTGCTCGCACGGGGGTCTCTGGGCTGGTGAACTGGGCATGTGAACAGCTGGTGAACTGGGCACGGTCCTTCCCTGCTGCCCTCCCTTGGCCCCCTTCTTTCACATCACCCGCTTGGTCTCCCACGTGCCCTCTTGGGGGCCACGGCTCCGGGCTGAGCCGTGTCCAGGCGACGGCTGTGGGCACACCCGTGTGCTGCTGCCCGTCCGTTCGCTCACGGCGGCCAGAGCTGGGCTCGCACAGCCACTCACAGGGGCTGCCTGACCCGCTGCATCCCCACGGGGCCCCAACCCAAGCCAGGGCTGGCGGAAGGGCACCAGTGAGGACAGAGGACGAGCCGCTGCTGGGGCTCCGAGCACCCAGCTCCCCTCGGGAACCAGCTCTGGACAGGACACGGCCGGGCTGGGAGTCGTCCGATGGGCAGCTGATGGGAGAGATGGCGCAGCGCCCCAGTTGCCAGCCAGGTCACGGGCAGAGCCAGGCTGGCCCTGGGCAGCTTGGCACAAGGCCCCAGCAGGGTTGCCCTTCACAGCTCCGTCCCCAGCGTCTTTACCCACCAGGGAAGATTTGCTGTGCCGGGCCCCAGCGCCCAGCGGCTGGAGCCCTGAGCAGGCGGAACAGGCTGCGAGTGGGAGCGGCCGATGCCCCGGGGCGGGCAGGGAAGGGCAGTGGGAGGCTGGGCACCAGCACCCGTCCGTCCTGGGGCAGCCGGATGCTCTCGCTGTAATTACAGGCCCAGCACACAGGCTGCCTTTGTTGCTTGGGGTTAATGGTCTAATTCTCCTGCCTGGGGGGATGCGGGGGAGGGAGGAGCATCCGCTGCCAGATCTCCTCGTGCTCCCGGGGTTCCCCATCCGAGGGGCCCTCGATCTGCCCCCCATCGGGGCCTTCGCTTTCCAGGGGAGCGCGCTGGGCATCGGCTCGTCTCCCGGCCCCCCTGGCTGGGAGCGTCAAGGGAACTAGATGGAAATAGGAAAATAATCGCCCAAGGAATCTGTGTGTGTGTGTGTGTGTGTGTGTGTGTGTGTGTGTGATGGTGTGTGGGCTGTGCACACGCATGGCTCTGCGTGCACGGGGTGTGTCAATGTGTGAGTGCACAGCTCGGTGCGCACACACCATGTCTGTATTTTATGGATGTGTGTCTGCACATGTGGGTGGGGGGTGCCTCTCTGGGTGTGCATGTTAGTGCCTGGGTGTGCTGCCTGGCAGCGTGTGCAGGCTGGGCGCTGCGTGTGCCCACGGGGGCTGCCGTTACATGTGGGTGCGTTGGCCCATCACCCAACGGGAGGCGTGCGCTCACATTCACCCGGCTCCCCAGGCCGGGCTGCAGGGCCCGCTCTGCCAGGGCAGTTTCCTCACCCATCCTGTCCCATCCCCTCAGCACACGAGTTGTGCAAGAGAATAACGGCCACCACGACAGTTAGAGCAACGCCCGGCCAGTCGGGGCTCCCCAGGTCATACTCCCTGGCTGTCGCACACTCGTGTGCTCCCGCACACTCCTCTCTCACGGACACTCCGGCTGGCACGGCCCTCCCTCCCGCCATGCTCACACTCACAGGCTGACACACTCGTGTGCTCCTTGACACACTTGCATTCCCTCGTCCCCTTCCCCCTGTTCCTAGTCCCGCTCACCCCCCGCCTCGGTGACTCACCAGCCCCAAAGCCCGGGGCTGGGACGTGCCTGGATCAGACTCTGGTTCCCCCGGGCGCCCGGTTGGGAGACGATTCCCAGCCAGGTGCCCCCAGCGCAGACGGGGCCTGGCCAAGCAGCGCGGCAGGAGCCTGGCGGCTCACAAAGCCTCCCGCGCCACATGAGTCGCTGCAGACGCCCGGCTCTGTGCGTGCGTGACTCAGTGTGCGTGCGTGCGTGCGTGCGTGTGTGTGTGCGTGCGATTGCCTGCACACATCTGGGCACCAGCTCCCCAGCCGTCCGGCATCTCCATCCCCACGGCCCCTTGGGAGTCGCTCCAGGGGCGCAGCTGCCGGGCAGCCCCCTCGCATTCCCCCGGGCGGTGGGCGTCTCCCGGTGGTGGGGCAGATTCCGGGTTAGGTCATGTTGATTCTAGTCCTACAGCTTGGATTTGTAACTGAAGAGCTGCCAGAGTGTGAGTGTAGGGGGGGGCCAAGGCTGGGCTAGCGGGGGCTGTGGGTCGGGAGTGAGGGGCACCGGCAGAGCTGGCGGTGGCCAAGGCTGGGCTAGTGTGGAGCTGCGGCTCGGGAGTGAGGCGGTGGTCAAGGCTGGGCTAGTGGGGGGCTGCGGCTTGGGAGTGAGGGGCACCTGCCTGTCACTGCGAAACCTTCGCCGTCCCAAGCCCCGTGATCCCCGTGAGCAGGGAGGCCACTGGCTCTGACTTCGCAGCTAAGTTGCTCCCAAGGCCCTTCCTGCCCCGTCCGGCTCTGGAGAAGCCGAGGCCCCAGGGAAGGGCCCTGGACCCATTCGGAGCGTTCTGCGGAGCCAGCCAGTCGCCCCGAGAGACCTGGGGGGAGGCTTTTGTCTGGGCCGAGATGTTTCCTTCCCTGCCATGGAAACCCCGAGCGAGGGCAGGGCCCTGCCTGGCAGTGCCGGCTCCCGGCTCTGGCCTGGCCTGCAGCTGCAGAGGGGCCTCGCTGAGGTTCTGTGGGGCCCCGGCTCCAGATGACGGCCCGAGCTGGGCTGGGCCCAGCCAGGTAGGCCAGGCCCGTCCCTTCTTGCCTGCCCATCTCTGAGTCCGGCTGCTGCTGGCGATGCTGGGACCCCAGAGACCCCGGTGATGGGCTAGGATGCCCCCAGGTGCCATGGGGAGGGCTCTTGCAGCTGGGGGGGGGGCAGGTAATTCCCCCCCCCCCCCCAGGGTTGTGCTTATCTCTGGGAACGGGGCTCTGGTGGATAAACCAGACAGCTGGGCTCTGCATGTACCCCATTGGGGGGGGGGGAGGGGACGCTGGGTCACTTGCACACTTGTGGAGACACACCCACGTGTGCACACCATGCATACCCTCAGACGCACACTCACATGCACACACATGTACAGGTATCCTTGCCACTGGACTCGCTCGCACTCATGGGCTCACACACGTGTCACACACTCAAACACACGTGTTACACGAGGCTGCTCTCACAGGGCTGGCTGGGAGCTGAGCAGCATTTTCCGGAGCTGTGGCGGGGGGGGGGGGGGGCGGCATTTTTCAGGCAGACCATGACGTGCTGCCCCTGCCCTCTGACCCACGTTACCGCCTTGGCCTTCCCACGGTTACGCCGGCAAAGCCCAGAGAGGGACGGTTTCATCCCCCCAGCGCCGCAGTGTCTTGGCTCCCGGCTGCTGCTGGCTTCCCAGACACGGAGAGACCCACACACGCCCTGGACCCGCCGGCCTGCCCCGCTCATGCCTGCTGCCAGGGGTCCCTGGCTATTGGCTGAGCTGTGTTCCGTGAAACACCAGGGCCTGGGGGTGTCTGTCCCAGAGAGCTTGGCCGGGGGGCGCCCACCCCAGCCCCATGCTCAGCACCCACAGAGCCAAGACATTACGCAAATCCCCCCCTTCGCACAGACTGCGCCGGGAGCCAGCCCCTGCCCCCGGGTCCAGCTGGCTCAGCACTGCCCTCCCCCCGTCTATTTAAACCTTGCGCTAAGTTCGTTAAGCGAGCCGCTCGTCAGGAGCGGATCCAATCTGCGCGGTGGCTGAGTCGCTGCCTGCAGGGCCTGGCCCGGGAACAAGGCCCCCCTGTGCGTGAGAGCCGCACGCTGTGGGCAGGGCCCGGCCGGCCCGACCCCTTCACTGGGTCTCCAGCAGCTGCCTCGCGGAGCCTGGCCTGGTCCCTGAGCTCTCGGGATTAAGGCTAAAGCAGACCAAAGATAGCCCCTAAAGCCGCGTGGGCCGGGCACACGGAAGGGCTGCACTGAGACACCAGCCAGCTCCTCGCAAGCTCCGGTGCTCCCTGGGCGTGGGCTGCACAGGGCTAAGTCGGGGGAGCCCCCATGTCTGGGAAATACCCCCCCCCAGCCCCCATGTCTGGGAAATACCCCCCCCCCCAGCCCCCACATCCAGCAACCACCTGAGGGGCTGGCTCCTGGGCCAGCTCGCCTCCCACTGAGCCCTGCCCTGACTGCACCCCCCCAGCCTGTCCCGTGTGTCTCATGCTAACGCGAGCTCTCGGCGGCAGGGGCTGTCCTGTGTCCGCCCTGGCCAAGGCCTCTACCTGCTGCGCCGGGCGCTTGGGGGGCAGGAGACTCCCAAGTGTCGGGGGGATCCGCGATAGTCTGTATCCCCCAAAACAACGAGGACTCCGGTGGCACCTTAAAGACGAACAGATTGATTTGGGCAGAAGCGTCCGTGGGTAAAACCCCTCACAAGTAAATCTGTTCGGCGGCACCTTACAGACGGACTCTTCGTTGTTTTTGTGGAGCTTGCCAAGGGGTGCAGGGTAAATGTGCAGCGTCCCTGTCCTGGGCACTGCCCTTCCCTCCTGTCTAGCCAGAGGCAGGGTGACAGCGCCCTTGCCTGGGACCCGAGTGAGCTCCCCCGCTGCCTCCCTGTATGACCGGGGGCCGGTCCCAGCCTCGCCGGGTCTCCCAGCTACCCAGTGCGGCTAACCGCCAGCCTGCCGCACAGGGCTCCCAGCCTCAGTAAAGGGGGGATGGATTGGAAAGGGCAGTTCTGGATTATTACAGCCAGGCCCCTGGCGCAAGGCGCTGCACATATATCAGTGAAGAGGAGATGGTCCTGGTATGTTCACAGCACACAGAGAAAGGAGAGGGAAATCTCCGTGCTCGGGCTGGGAGGTTGCAGCGTAACACGACTTTATTGCTTTGAATTCAGAACAAGGACACGTGAGAATCCAGGCCAGAGAGAGAGAAAACAGGCTGCTCCCTAGGGAGCCCGGCCCCACACCCCCACCGAGCTGTAGGCGGGTTCTTCCCAGGCTGACTGTGTTCCGCAGCCCCATAGCCTGCAAGGAGGGCCAGCAACCCTGCCTCCCTCCCCCCCACAAAAGCCATAGTGGGCAATTGCAGCACGGTCCGGGGGGCACCCTAGGTCCCTGCCCTGGAGAACCTGCAATTGGCTGTGAAAGCAGGATACTGGCACGGGGCGTCTCGATCCTGCCAGTGCACACAGGTGCAGCTGCTAACAGCACACCGGTGCCAGCACCTTTCGCACCAGGGCAGCAGGAAATCACCCCACAGCCCGAGCCTCTCCCATTGGGGGGTTCCCCTTCTCTCCTGCCCCAGGGGTCCCCTGGTGTTGCTGCATCCCTGACAACACCCCCTCCCCCCGCTGGGCACCTGGCCAGTCTGTCATCGCCTCCAAGGGAGAATTTGCTTCTGTATTTCCTCTCCCCACCCCCCCATCTGACAGCTGGGCAGTGGGGGGGGGGTCTGTGTGTGCTCCCCCACACCTCCTGGCCGGGGGCAGGTTGGCCCCTGGGGGAGAGGGGGCCCTGGGAGGGGGAAGGGCAGGGTCACTGGAGAAAGGGGGATGCTGGTGTCCTGGGGGGTGCTGAGGGGTCCTCCCCGGAGCCGCCAGGGTTTTGCATACTCACCCGGCTATGCAAATCATGGAAGGAGGCCGTTGTATAGATCTGGGGAATTGAAGCTGGTGGCATTTCAGGCCCCGGGGAGGGGGCACTGGAGCATGTTGGTGGTGTGGGGAGGGGGCAGACCAGGAATGTTGGGTGCAGGCTACTGGGGATTGGGTGCTGGGGACCCTAGTGTGGCAGGGGAACCTGGGTGGCAGGTTAGGTGGGTGCAGGTCTTTCTGGGGGGCCAGAGTGTGTCTGGGGGGTTGTCTGGAGCTGGAGAGTATGGGGCCCCAGGAGGGGGGTGCTGGAAGGGGGTTTGGGGTGCTGGAGGTGTTGGGGGGTCGGAGGTGCTGGGGTCTCTGGGGCGGGGGTCAGTGGGTGCTGGCGTCTCTGGGGGGGGTCGGGGGATGCTGGAAGGAGGTCGGGGGGTGCAGGAGGTGTCTGGCGGGTTGGTGGGTGCTGGAAGGGGGTTGGTGGGTGCAGGAGGAGTCAGGGGGGTCAGAGGTGCTGGGGTGTCCGGGGTGGGGGTCAGTGGGTGCTGGGGTCTCTGGGGGGGGGGTCGGGGGATGCTGGAACGGGGGTGCTGGGGTCTCTGGGGGGGTCGGGGATGCTGGAAGGGGGTGCTGGGGTCTCTGGGGGGGGGTCGGGGATGCTGGAAGGAGGTCGGGGGGTGCAGGAGGTGTCTGGCGGGTCGGTGGGTGCAGGAGGGGTTGGGGGGCTCAGAGGTGCTGGGGTGTCCGGGGCGGGGGTCAGTGGGTGCTGGGGTCTCGGGGGGGGGTTGGGGGATGCTGGAAGGGGGGTGCTGGGGTCTCTGGGGGGGTCGGGGATGCTGGAAGGGGGGTGCTGGGGTCTCTGGGGGGGTCGGGGATGCTGGATGGGGCGTGCTGGGGTCCTTGGGGGCGTCGGGGATGCTGGAAGGGGGGTGCTGGGGTCTCTGGGGGGGTTGGGGATGCTGGAAGGGGGGTGCTGGGGTCTCTGGGGGGTGTTGGGGATGCTGGAAGGAGGTCGGGGGGTGCAGGAGGTGTCTGGCGGGTTGGTGGGTGCTGGAAGGGGGTCGGTGGGTGCAGGAGGGGTCGGGGGGGTCAGAGGTGCTGGGGTGTCTGGGGCGGGGGTCAGTGGGTGCTGGGGTCTCTTGGGGGGGGTTGGGGGATGCTGGAAGGGGGGTGCTGGGGTCTCTGGGGGGGTCGGGGGGTACTGGGGTCTCTAGGGGGGGTCGGGGATGCTGGATGGGGGTATTCGGGTCTCTGTGGGGGTCGGGGATGCTGGAAGGGGGGGTGCTGCCGTCTCTGGGGGGGGCCAGGGGGTGCTGGATGGGGGGTGCTGGGGTCGGGGATGCTGGAAGTGGGGTACTGGGGTCTCTGGGGGGGTCGGGGGTGCTGGAAGGGGGGTACTGGGGTCTCTGGGGGGGTCGGGGATGCTGGAAGGGGAGTGCTGGGGTCCTTGGGGGCGTCGGGGATGCTGGAAGGGGGGTACTGAGGTCTCAGGGGGGTCGGGGATGCTGGAAGGGAGTACTGGGGTCTCTGGGAGGGTCGGGGGGTGCTGGGGTCCTTGGGGGTGTCGGGGATGCTGGAAGGGGGGTACTGGGGTCTCTGTGGGGGTCGGGGATGCTGGAAGGGGGTACTGGGGTCTCTGGGGGGGTCGGGGATGCTGGAAGGGGGGTCCTGGGGTCCTTGGGGGTGTCGGGGATGCTGGAAGGGGGGAGCTGGGGTTTCTGTGGGGGTCGGGGATGCTGGAAGGGGGGTGCTGCTGTCTCTGGGGGGGTCGGGGATGCTGGAAGGGGGCTACTGGGGTCTCTGTGGGGGTCGGGATGCTGGAATGGGGGTACTGGGGTCCTTGGGGGGGTCGGGGGGTGCTGGGGTCCTTGGGGGGGGTCGGGGATGCTGGAAGGGGGGTACTCGGGTCTCTGTGGGGGTCGGGGATGCTGGAAGGGGGGTGCTGCTGTCTCTGTGGGGGTCGGGGATGCTGGAAGGGGGGGTACTGGGGTCTCTGGGAGGGTCGGGGGGTGCTGGGGTCCTTGGGGGGCAGCCTGACGTAGTTGGCTGCAGGGCTGGGGGGGATCCTGGGCCGATCTCCCCCCCCCCCCCCGATTTTGGCAGCGCCGCCCCGCCCGCCGAGCGGCCGCGCCCCGCGCAGCCCGGGCAGGGCTGGGTTCGCCCCGCCGCGCACACGGGGCCGGGCCGGGCCGGAGCTGGGCGCAGAGCCGGGTCCCCCGAGGCTGGGGGACCGGGGCCGGGGCCGGGTCAGGCTCCTCCCGCCGGGGGCGCAGCCACAGCCCGAGGGAACCGAGGTGACGAATCGCTCCGGCTGCGCCCTGGCCACGTCTCCGCCGCGCGGCCGGCGGGAGGGACCCGGAGCCGGGGCAGGGGCCGGAGCGCGGCGCCCCAGTGTGAGTAGCCGGGAGAGCGCGGCGGGCAGCGGCCGGAGCCAGGCGCGCTCCGGGGCCGGGGGTCCGCGGTGGGGCTCGCTGCCGGGGGGCATGTGGGGCTGGACCCGCAGCAGCCGCCCCGGACTCCGCCTGCCCCCTCCAGGGAACCCCTGTCGGAGACCCGGGGGGCTGGCTGGCTCAGTGGGGCAGGGAATGGGGCAGGGACGCCCCAGGTCGGGGGGCTGGCTGGCTGAATGGGGCAGGGACGCCCCAGGCCGGGGGGCTGGCTGGCTCAGTGGGGCGGGAATGGGGCAGGGACGCCCCAGGTCGGGGGGCTGCCTGGCTCCGTGGGGCAGGGAATGGGGCAGGGACGCCCCAGGCCGGGGGGCTGGCTGGCTCCGTGGGGCGGGAATGGGGCAGGGACGCCCCAGGTCGGGGGGCTGGCTGGCTCCGTGGGGCAGGGAATGGGGCAGGGACGCCCCAGGCCGGGGGGCTGGCTGGCTCCGTGGGGCGGGAATGGGGCAGGGACGCCCCAGGCCGGGGGGCTGGCTGGCTCCGTGGGGCGGGAATGGGGCAGGGACGCCCCAGGCCGGGGGGCTGGCTGGCTCCGTGGGGCAGGGAATGGGGCAGGGACGCCCCAGGCCGGGGGGCTGGCTGGCTCCGTGGGGCGGGAATGGGGCAGGGACGCCCCAGGCCGGGGGGCTGGCTGGCTCAGTGGGGCGGGAATGGGGCAGGGACGCCCCAGGCCGGGGGGCTGGCTGGCTCCGTGGGGCGGGAATGGGGCAGGGACGCCCCAGGCCGGGGGGCTGGCTGGCTCCGTGGGGCGGGAATGGGGCAGGGACGCCCCAGGTCGGGGGGCTGGCTGGCTCCGTGGGGCAGGGAATGGGGCAGGGACGCCCCAGGCCGGGGGGGCTGGCTGGCTCAGTGGGGCGGGAATGGGGCAGGGACGCCCCAGGCCGGGGGGCTGGCTGGCTCCGTGGGGCGGGGGCCTTTCCCCCCAGCAGGGTCTGGAGAATCGTAGCCCAAAGCTGTCCCCGTCTGGCCATTCGCTGGGCAAAGCGAGTTTGCTGGGTCTCAACCCGCGGTTCCCCCGGGACAGGTGCCCACAACACCCCCCCGCCCCATGGCCATTCCTGCAGCGGGGAGGCAGGAGACTGAACAGCCTCCCCCCAGGTTGGGGCTGGGGGTGGCACCGTACCAGTTCTGGGGCCCGCAGGCAGAGCTCCCCCTCACCATTGCCAAATGACCTGCTGCATCCTGCCCGTGACCGTGTGCTCTGCCCTGGCAGCCCTGGGGGACAACAGCCCCCACCTGGGTCACCTGTAACCTCCTAGGGCAAATTCCCCCCCCCCCCGGTTTGGTCAGGGGGTTGCCAACCTCCCCCATCACCGCATGGCAGGAACCACCCCCCTTCCCCGTGTCATGACAGCCCCCCCCCGTGGGGCAGGGCTGTGGGGAGGCTGAGAACACAGGTGAGCCTCTTCTGGTCCTTCATCTAGGCTCCCCCTCCACCAGTGCCCCCTCCTGGACTCTGCCCAACCCCCCCCCCCCCCCCCCAGCAGAGCCCTCTCCCCGCCGGACCTGGAGCAGGCCGGGGCCCTGGGGAAGGAGCTGCTCACAGGCCAGTCCCTGGGCTGCCCCGCAGAGCTCCCCGCAGGGCACTGGGTCCGTCCGGCATGGAGAGCCCCTCTCCGTGTGGGCCTCTCGTGCGGGGGGAATGGCTGGGCTGGTGCCTGATTGCGGGGGGCTGGCAGAGAGGAATGCGAGACCTTGACTGGCTCAGGGGAGAGGGGACCATGGTGACAGTGAGTCTGTGGCAGAGACAGGAAAAGAACCCAGGAGTCCTGGCTCCCCCCCCCCCGGCCTCCCTCCTTCGTGGTTCTGCTTTAGTACAGGGCATTGAAAAGTGCAGCTATTATTACCTGGTTCAGGGTTTCGTTCTGACTCATCTCTGTGCTGTGGTAGACCAGGCCATGCAAACCCCCCCCCCCCCCCCCGCAGCGCCAGGAGCTGTATCCTGCAGCGTGGGGGAGAAGTGCTTCACAGCATCCGCTGCAGCCCAGACTGAGATTGATGGTAACTGTTGATAGCGGGGGCCGGGGGGGAAAGGTTCCGGTTCTGGGCAGCGGGGTTCAGGGCATATAAACCCTGGGAAACGCGTTGTTTGCGGGGCCCCATTGTGCCAGATGTGGCTGAACTGGAGGAGCTAAAGGGGACGGGGGTAAACAGACGAGACTTTCTGGGTCCCACCCACCAGCTGAGAGCCGCTGGGCTGTTGAGGAGGATGAAAGTCTTGGGGAAGGAGAACATCCAGCTGGAGCGGCGGGACATGATCCCAAGGTGGGATGTGGTAGTGTCCTCTCGCCCCGAGGACACCCCTCCGGCAAGACATGGAGACAGCTTCCGTGCAGTGCTGGGGAGGAGACGGTGGTCGTGGTACCCGTAGGTGTCAGTGACAGAGAGAAGGACAGGAGAGAGGTCCCGGAGGCCTTTGGGGAAAGGAGGAGCTTAAAGAAGCAGGATGGGCTCCACCTAAACCAAAACAGAACCAGATTGGTGGCCTGGAAAATTAAAAAGGTCGTGGAGGAGTTTTTGAGCGAAGGGCTGGGGGAAGCCGACAGACGCAGAGCAGCACATGGTTCGGACAGAGCCATCCCTTAGGGGCGGATTTATTGAAGGAGATTCTCTATTTCCTAGTGACGAGGAGCAGATAGAAGTTGATGAAGTGCAGGTAGGAGGAGAAGAGAAACAGTCAAACGAAAACCAGTCCCATTCAGTTACAGCCCGTGAAGGCAGACACCGAAACATGGACCCATTTGATAGATGCTTGTGTACAAGTGCTAAAACTCTAAATAAAGGCTCTCGGTGGGACATGGGAACACCAGGTACAAATAGGAATGACAGAGCAGGCTCCATGTCTAGTTGGCAGCCGGTATCAAGCGGAGGGCCCCAGGAGTCGGTCCTGGGGACGGTTTTGTTCAACATCTTCATTAATGATCTGGATGATGGGATGGATTGCACCCTCAGCAAGTTCGTGGATGACAATAAGATGGGGGGAGAGGTAGATATGCTGGAGGGTAGGGATAAGGTCCAGAGTGACCTAGACAAATTGGAGGATTGGGCCAAAAGAAAACTGATGAGGTTCAACAAGGACAAGTGCAGAGTCCTGCACTTAGGAAGAAAGAATTCCATGCACCGCTACAGGCTGGGGACCGACTGGCTAAGCGGCAGTTCTGCAGCAAAGAACCTTGGGATTACAGTCGACGAGAAGCTGGATATGAGTCAGCAGTGTGCCCTTGTTGCCAAGAAGGCTAATGGCATATTGGGCTGCATTAGTAAGAGCATTGCCAGCAGATCGAGGGAAGTGATTATACCCCTCTATTCGGCACTAGTGAGGCCACGTCTGGAGTATTGCATCCAGTTTTGGGCCCCCCACTACAGAAAGGATGTGGACACATCGGAGAGAGTCCAGCGGAGGGCAACAAAAATTATTAGGAGGCTGGGGTACATGACTTATGAGGAGAGGCTGAGGGAACTAGACTTATTTTAGTCTGCAGAATAGAAAACTGAGGGGGATTTGATAGCAGCCTTCGACTACCTGAAGTGGGGTTCCAAAGAGGATGGAGTTCGGCTGTTCTCAGTGGTACCAGATGACAGAACAAGGAGTAATGGTCTCAAGTTGCAGTGTGGGAGGTCAAGGTTGGATATTAGGAAAAACTATTTAACTAGAAGAGTGGTGAAGCATTGGAATGGGTTACCTAGAGAGGTGGTGGAATCTCCATCCTTAGAGGTTTTTAAGGCCCGGCTTGACAAAGCCCTGGCTGGGATGATTTAGTTGGGGTTGGTCCTGCTTTGAGCAGGGGGTTGGACTAGATACCTCCTGAGGTCCCTTCCAACTCTGATATTCTATGATTCTATGTGTGGCTCTATATGTGAGTGAAAGCGTAGAGTCAAATATAGTAAAAATCTTAAATGCCTCTAACGGTACCATAGAACCTCTCTGGATAGAAATTCCCTGCTTGAATAATAAGCGTAGGGATGTACAGCCAACCACCTGACCCGCAGGGTGACGGTGATTGTGAAATGCCAGGGAGAGTAGAGGGCTACAGAAATAGAAAACTGGATAATAATGAGGGATTTCAACTATCCCCATATGGACTGGGAACGTCACCTCAGGATGGAATGCAGAGATAAAATTTCTAGACCCCGTTAATGACTGCTTCTTGGAGCCGCCCGTCCTGGAACCCGCAGGGGGGAGAGGCAATTCTTGGTTTAGTCCTAAGTGGTGCACAGGATCTGGTCCAAGAGGTGCACGTAGCTGAACTGCTCAGTAATAGCGACATGATGTAATTAAATTTAACATCCTTGCGGGAGGGAAATACCAAAAAAACCCACCGCAGTAGCATTTGACTTCAAAAAGGGGAACTACACAAAAATGAAGGAGCTAGTTAAAAGGAAATTAAAAGGAACAGTCACAAGAATGAAATGCCTGCAAGCTGCATGGACACGTCTTAAAAATACCAAAATAGAGACTCAAACGAGAGAGAGAGAGAGACAGCCCAAATAAAAAAATAGTCAGGGGCCCAAATAAATGCCGCCACGGCAAAACAGCACAGTAGGAGAGGCAGTTAGAGGCAAAGAGGCATCCTTTAACAATTGGAAGTCAAATCCTACCGAGGAAAATAGCAAGGAGCATGAACTCAGGCAAGTGGTCCAAGTATAATCAGACAGGCCAAAAAAGAATTTGAAGAGCAACTAGCAAAAGACACAGAAACTGACAGCAATTTTTTAAAGTACATCGGCAGCAGGAAGCTACCAAACAATCAGTGAGGCCCCTGGGTGATGGAGGTGCTAAAGGAGCCCTTGAGGAAGCCAGGGCTGTTGCAGAGAAGTGACATGAATTCTTTGCATCAATCTTCACTGCAGAAGATTGATGTGAGGGAAACTCTCACGTCTGAGCCATTCGGTTTAGGTGACGGATCTGAGGAACTGTCCCAGACTGAGGTGTCAGTAGAGGAGGTTTTAAAATAACTTGATACATTAAATAGTAATAAGTCACCAGGACCAGAAGGTACATAAGAACGGCCAGACTGGATCAGACCAAAGTCCATCTAGCCCAGTGTCCTGTCTGCCGCCAGTGGCCAATGCCAGGTGCCCCAGAGGGAATGAACAGAACAGGGAATCATCAAGTGATCCATCCCCTGTCGCCCATTCCCAGCGTCTGGCAAACAGAGGCTAGGGACACCATCCCTGCCCAGCCTGGCTAGTAGCCATTGATGGACCTACTCTCCATGAACTGATCTAGTTCTTTTATGAACCCTGTTATAGTCTTGGCCCAAGTTATCACCCAAGAGTTCTGAAGGAACTCCAATATGAAACTGCAGAGCTACTAGCTGTGGTGTGTAACCTCTGGCTTAAGTCAGCCTCTGGACCAGATGCCTGGAGGAGAGCTACTGTGGCTCCAGAGGGGATCCTGGCAATTCCAGGCTGGTAAGTCTGACTTCAGTACCAGGCCAATTGGTTGAAACTACAGCAAAGAACCAAATGATGAGTAACTCAGTGTGTTGGGGAAGAGTTTGGGTGGGAAGTCACGCCTCGCCAATCTATTAGAATTCTTTGAGGGGGTCAATAAATGGGGACAAGGGGGATCCAGTGGATATATGTACCTGGACTTTCAGAAACCTTTGACAAGGCCCCTCACCAAAGGCTCTTAAGCAAAGTGAGCAGTCATGGGATAAGAGGGAAGGTTCTCTCCTGGATCGGTAACTGGTTACAAGATAGGAAACAGGGTAGGAATAACTGGTCAGTTTTTACGGTGGAGAGAGGTAAATAGTGGTGTCCCCCAGGGGTCTGTACGGGGACCAGGGCTCTTCAACATATCCATAAATGATTTGAAAAAAATGTGTGAACAGTGAGTTGGCAAAGTTTGCAGATGATACAAAATTATTCAAGATAGTTAAGTCCAAAGCAGACTGCGACGAGCTACAGAAGGGATCTCACCAAACTGGGTGACTGGTAGATGAGATTCAGTCCTGATAAAAACAAGGAGGAGTCCTTGTGGCACCTTAGAGACTAACACATTTATTTGGGCGTAAGCTTTCGTGTGCTAAAACCCACTTCATCAGATGCATGGAGTGGAAAATACAGTAGGGAGGTATAAATACACAGCACATGAGAAGATGGGAGTTGCCTTAGCAAGTCGGGGGTCAGTGCTAACGAGGCCAATTCAGTCAGGGTGGATGTGACCCATTTCCAGCAGTTGACAAGAAGGGGTGAATATCAACAGAGGGAAATTACTTTTTGTAGTGCTAACGAGGCCAATTCAATCATGGAATTGAAATTGCACTACAAAAAATAATTTCCCCTCTGTTGACTGGGGCTGTTCAGCTTGGAACAGAGAGAACTAAGGCCTGGTCTACACTAACCCCCAAATTCGAACTAAGGTACGCAACTTCAGCTACGTGAATAACGTAGCTGAAGTCGACATACCTTAGTTCGAACTTACCGCGGTTCAGACGCGGTCCACACGCGGCAGGCAGGCTCCCCGTCGACTCCGCGGTACTCCTCTCGCCGAGCTGGAGTACCGCAGTCGACGGCGAGCGCTTCCGGGATCGATTTATCGCGTCCAGACCAGACACGATAAATCGAACCCGGAACTTCGATTGCCAGCCGTCAACCTACCGCGGTAGTGTAGACCTGGCCTAAGAGGGGATCTGATTGAGGTCTATAAAATCATGTCTGGGGTGGAGAAAGTGAAGAAGGAAGTGTTGTTTACCCCTTCTCATAACACAAGAACCAGGGGGCCCAATGAAATTAATAATCAGCAGGTTTAAAACAAGCCAAAGGAAGTATTTCTTCACACAACGTGCAGTCAGCCTGTGGAACTCGCTGCCAGGGGATGTTGTGAAGGCCAAAAGTATGACTGGGTTCAAAAAAAGTATTAACTACGTTCCTGGAGGGCAGGTCCATCAATGGCTGTTAGCCGGGACAGGCAGGGATGGTGTCCCCGGCCTCTCTTTGCCAGAAGCCGGGACTGGGCGACAGGGGATGGGTCACTCGATAATTGCCCTGTTCTGTTCACTCCCTCTGGGGCACCTGGCACCAGCTCTGCTCAGAGACAGGACACTGAGCTGGATGGACCCTTGCTCTGACCCAATCTGGCCGTTCGGGCTCTGCCCAGACCCCAGCCGAGATCTGGGCCCCATTGGGCCGGGTGTGCACAGACCCACGGGGAGCGATGACCCCTGCCCTGAAGAGCTCACACTCTAAGTAGATGGGGGAGGGGAAGAGGTTCAGAGAGGGGCAGGGACCCGCCCAAGGTCAATGGTGAAGCTGGGACTAGAACCCAGGTGTCCTGACTCCCAGCCCATCCCCCCTCCCCTGCCTGATGCGCTCTGGACGAGGGACCCTCCCAGACGGAAAGTCTCCTCCCGTCACTGGGGTCACTGTCACGGACTCCCAGATCTTGCCCAAACAAGAAAACCCCCCACTTTGTCACAGTCACCAGCCCAGCTCTGGTTGATCCCAGCTGAGAACCTGTCCCCTTACGGGAAGGGAGCGGCGGGGCGTGCGACCAGCTGAGCGTCACTGACACGGGGGGGTGCACAGCTCCGCCATCGCCCCCCCTCCCCACTCATGCATGGCTGCTGCAGCGGCCTGGGGCTGGCGGGAGGCGGGGCCGGGTGTACCACACAGAGCTGGCTGCCAGATGTGCGCTGGATAGGGAGTCCCTGCTGGGGGGGACGGGACCCGCGCTGGGACAGGAAGCTCCGGTAGCAAAGGCAAACAGGCGTCCCGTGGGGGCGATGGGACTGCCGTTCCGGTCCCAGCTGAGCGCCGCTGCGAGAAGACGCACCGTGGCTGGGGGGGGAGAACGGTGCCTGGTCCCTCGTGAGCCGGCCACGGGAGAACCAGGAGCTGTGGGGGTGAGATGAAGGGGGACTGCACTGTACATGGGGGAAGGAAACTCATGCTACCCAGTGGTCTGTTAACCTGTGGGACTCGCCTCCGCAGGGTGAGGTTCCTTGGGCAAGGGACTCTGTGAGTTGTAGAGGAGGGACAGGAGGGAAAGCTGGCACCTTTGTAGAGGAGGTTCCTTGGGCAAGGGACAGGTGAGGTGTTCCTGTGCCCGCCGCCGCCTTTCCCTGGCTGGCGCCCAGCTGGGGCATGGCTCTGCCGGCAGTGCAGGACGGATGGATGGACAAGGGAGGTGGATGGGGAGGAGGAGGCATACAGGAGGGCCGTTCTTGCTCTCGCTGCTTGGTCCATTGTCTCAGAGCCGCTTTGCCCCCCCTCCCCCAGTCAGCTCTGACCCCTTCTCTGCCTTTGCCCCCAGGTGCACCCGCCCCCAGTGACGATGCCATGGCCTGCGCCCCGTGACTCCGAGCTCCGGGTGGCGCTGTGACGGGGGCGGCCCGCGGGCAGCCATGGGGAGCATTTACAAGGATTACTTCAACCCGGACAAGATCCGGGACCACTACAACTACACCAAGGGGATGACAGAGAAGCAGCAGACCCCGGGGCTTGACGCCTTCTCCATCGCCATTGTCGTCCTGTGCTGCTTCATCATGCTGGAGAACCTGCTGGTGTTGGTCTCCGTCTACCGCAACAAGAAGTTCCACTCAGCCATGTTCATCTTCATCGGCAACTTGGCCTTCTCCGACCTGCTGGCCGGCTTGGCCTTCATGGCCAACGTCCTGCTCTCGGGCCCGCACACCTTCAGCCTGACGCCGGTGCAGTGGTTCGTGCGGGAGGGCACGGCCTTTGCCACGCTGGCGGCCTCGGTCTTCAGCCTGCTGGCCATCGCCATCGAGCGGCACGTGGCCATCACCAAGGTGAAGCTGTACAGCAGCGACAAGAACTGCCGCATGGTGCTGCTGATCGGGGCCTGCTGGGTGATCTCGGTGGCCATCGGGGGCCTGCCCATCATGGGCTGGAACTGCATGGGCCGCCTGGAGGACTGCTCCACCGTCCTGCCGCTCTACTCCAAGCGCTACATCCTCTTCGTCGTCACCGTCTTCACCGCCATCCTGCTCTCCATCGTGGTGCTCTACGGCCGCATCTACTGCATCGTCCGCTCCAGCCACGCCGAGATCGCCAGCATGCAGACCCTGGCCCTGCTCAAGACGGTCACCATCGTGCTGGGGGCCTTCATCGTCTGCTGGCTGCCGGCCTTCATCATCCTCCTGCTGGACACCTCGTGCGCCATCAAGGCCTGCCCCGTGCTCTGCAAGGCGAACTATTTCTTCGGCTTCGCCGCCCTCAACTCGGCCATGAACCCCGTGATCTACACGCTGCGCAGCAAGGACATGCGGAAGGAGTTTCTGCGGGTGCTGTGCTGCTGGGGCGTGGCGGGGCGCGGCAAGCCGGCCGAGCGCTGCATGGTGCCCCTCCGCAGCTCCAGTTCCCTGGAGCGCTGCACCCAGAAGCAAGACCTGCCCACCTCGCCCATCCTGCGGGAATGCACCACCTCGGTGTGAGGCGCTGCAGGGACAGTGGGCGCTGATCGGTACGAAGGGACCCGGCCCGGAGCCGGCTCTCCCGCGGGCAGTCTGCTGGGGACTCGCCAGGTACTGACAATCTGGTTTGCGTGATCCCGTCTTCCCGAGCGCCACCCACACCTGCCGGGATCCTGCCTGCTCCCAGCACGGCCTCACCCAGCCCGCACGCCCACGCCCACCTGGCGCGCGCCCAGGGGCTGGGCGGCGGCTGCCTGGCTCCATGCACGCGGGCCCAGGGGCCTTTCCGGCGGATGCTCCGCCCTGGTCTGCGTGCGGGTGAACTGCCACTTGCCCTGCTGGTACAGGAGGAGGGGGCGGCAGCGAGGGGCTTGCTGCACCAAGGCCAGCCAGGGGGCACGGAGGGGATCTGGGCGCAGTCAGGACCAAGCCCCCACTGCACATATTTCCCCTCACCAGCTGGTAGCGTCAGGGCACCAGGTGCCCCCCGCATGGCGCCCGGCCCCGGCTCTGTGCGGCGAGCAGTCGCTGTCGTGGGCAGGGTGAACTGGGGTCCTGCTCCAGCGCCGCCCCCAGATGCTCCTCTCCCCCAGGGGATGTGCAATTTAAACCCACCGGGGCAGCCTCGCCAGCTGACCTGGGGGGGGGGGGGGGGAATGGGCTCCTGCAGGGGCCGGGGGCACGGCTGGGCTGTCTGTTGGCCCCTCCCCCCCTGCAATCAGTGCCTTTCCGTCCCCCTGTCGAGTAACAGGGGCTTGAGCGGTCCCTCAGCAAGCAGGTCTGTGTCGCTGTCTGTCCATCCGTCCATCCCTACGGTACCGCCTGTCTGTCTGGGGTCCCCTCGGGCCCTGCTCGCCGCACGGCCCCCGGCTGGGGTCGGAACAGGCTGAGCAGGGAACGGGACAAGAACCCTCCAGGGGCCCACGCCTGCTTAGAGCGAGTGTGTCTGTGCGGTGCACTGCGTGTGTGTGTGTGTGTGTGTAGGCAGAGTGTGTGTCTGGCTGTGCAGTGCAGTTTGGGTGTGTAGGGTGTGTAGGCAGAGTGTGTGTGTCTGGCTGTGCGGTGCACTGTATGTGTGCAGAGTGTGTGTGTCTGGCTGTGCGATGCAGTTTGGGTGTGTAGGGTGTGTAGGCAGAGTGTGTCTGTGCGGTGCACTGTATGTGTGCAGAGTGTGTGTGTCTGGCTGTGCAGTTTGGGTGTGTTGCTCTCACGTGCCCCCCACTAGGCCTGGCCCTAGGGGCACAGGCCTTTGCCGGCTCAGGGGCTCTGCTGGGTGCCCTTGGCGGGGCGGGGCGGAGGGGGGGGCACTGAGCGGGCGTGTCCCCTGCCTGCCTGGGAGAATGAGTCACAGCCTGATGTGCAGCAACGTGTCTGTGCAGCACGGGGGTGGTTGTTTTGTGAATGGGAATGGAAGGCGGGCGTGGGAACGGCAGCCCTACCCGGCACGTGGGGGGGGGGAACGACAGGGGGGTGTTAAGGTTTTGTTTTAAAATAACCCGCTGCCCCTGCCCTGTCCTGTCCCTGTCACAGCCTGCGCCCCAGCCCCCTCCGGACGTGGTGCCGGCAGGGACCTGGCCAGTGTGTCTGTGGTGTGCGTCCCCGTGTCCCGGCGTGTGCCCACTGGGACACTGAGCGGGTCCCCCAGGCCCTGGGCTGCTGGGGCCCATCTAGGGTGACCTGATGTCCCAATTTTATAGGGACAGTCCCGATATTTGGGGCTTTTTCTTATATAGGCTCCTATTACCCTCCACCCCGTCCCGATGTTTCACACTTGCTGTCTGGTCAGCCTAGGCCCGTCCCCCAGGGCTGCTGGAACCATTTGTGCAGTGGGGGGCTGAGAGCCAGTGAGGTGATCAAAACCACTGCAAGCCAGGGGCTGCGGCCGCCTCCCCCCATTCCAGCACCTCTGCCTTCCCCTTTCACCCCTGTCTGTCCACTTCTCCGGCCTCGGGGGGCTCCAGCCGTGGGGGACCAAGTGCCACGTGAGCGCGCTGGCAGGAGCTGGGGCCGCCCGGCCGGCACGGGGCCAAGACCTGGTTCTTTAGTGCACATGCAGCACAGTGGGTGTGGGGGGCAGGGAGGACACACCCCATCCCTGCGAAACACTACAGGAGCCCCCAGGTCTGGGCGCAAGCGCCACCTCTGTACAAATGGCCCTTGGCGCCGATTGGATTAAAACGTTGCTTCTGTAGCGGCCACTTGTCGTGTGATTCCTCCTCCCACCCCAGCCGCGTCACAGCCCCCTTGGCCCTCACTGCCCCCTTGGCTCCCGCACTCGCTGCCCCCTTCCCCTCCGCGCCCGCTGCCCCCCTGCCGCCAGCCCAGCCCACACGCACTGTGGGATCCGTGCTCTGAACCTGCCCCTGTCAGTGAGAGCAGCACCTCGGGGTGAGGGGCGTGTGCAGGGGGATCAAGGAGAGATGTCGCATCGTAGAACCGGGACCCAAGGGAGGGGACAGTCTCGGGGGGGGGGGGGAGTCCTGGGGCAGAGGGTCGGGGGAGGGATTGGTTCTGGGGGTAGCAGGGTGTTGGGGGGAGTCCAGGGTGTCACGGAGTCCCCGGGCGATGCGCTGGAACTGCTCCCCACAAAGCCAGTCAGGACTTTGGGGAGCCTCCTCTCCCTCGGAGCAGACTGTCTTCAGGGCAAGAAGCTCACACGGCTTCACCTCCTGGGTCTCTCCTGGGAGCATTCAGCATCTGCCCCTCCGTGCGCTTCCCACAGCGAGTCCGCCCCGGCAGGGTCCTGGGGAAGCCAGAGGGTTCTGCACCCCCACTTCGCAGTCAGACGTGACTCTCAGCCAGCCAGTAAAACAGGTTTATTAGACGACAGGAACACGGTCTAAACCAGAGCTTGTAGGTACAGAGAACAGGACCCCTCAGCCGGGTCCATTTTGGGGGGCAGTGAGCCAGACACCCACGTCTGCACTTCACTCCTCGTCCCCAGTTAGCTCCAAACTGACTTCCCGGTCCAGCCCCTCCTCCTCTGGGCTTTGTCCCTTTCCCGGGCCAGGAGGTCACCTGATCTCTTTGTTCTCCAACACCTTCAGCTATCACCTTTGTAGAGGAGGGGCCCCGGTCATTAGTTGCCAGGAGACAGAGTGTCGGCCATTTATGCACACTGGCCGTTATCCCACCACCTGGAGACTTAAGAAATGCATAGGGGAAACTGAGGCACCCACACAGTACTCAGAAGAAACATTAAGAACAGTCCCACTTCGTCACACATGGTATTGGTGGGTGGGGGGTATGTCCCGAGGGGGGATGGGGCAGGTCCCACGGGTGAGTGGGAGGTTGGTTGGAGGGGCTGCCCATGGCGCGGGGGGAATGGGGAACCTGTGGTCAGGCCGCTTCCCCTCCCACTTTGACTCAGTGCTGACAGATGTTCTTCTGGTTGCCATTGAAACCTAGCTCCCAGCCCCCCCATAGCTCCCAACCCCCCAGGCTGTTGCCAGTGTAAGAACCAGGCAACAGGCGCTGCTGCAGCGAGCTGTGGGGACAGGCTGGGCCCCAAATCCCCTCACATCAGGAGCCAGGGCTGGGCTGGCAGGGGCTGCGGGTCGGGAGTGAGGGGCTCCCGCAGGGCTGGGCTGGCAGGGGCTGTGGGTCGGGAGTGAGGGGCACCGGCAGAGCTCGGGGGGGGCACGGGCTGGGCTAGCAGGGGCTGGGGGTTGGGAGTGAGGGGCACTGGCAGGGCTGTGGGGGGCAGGGCTGGGCTGGCAGGGGCTGCGGGTCGGGAGTGAGGGGCACCGGCAGAGCTGTGGGGGGTAGGGTTGGGCTGGCAGGGGCTGCGGGTTGGGAGTGAGGGGCACCGGCAGGGCTGGGTGGGGAAGCCCAGGGCTGGGCTAGCAGGGGCTGCGGGTCGGGAGTGAGGGGCACCGGCAGAGCTGGGGGGGTGGGGGGGCTGGGCTAGCAGGGGCTGTGGGTCGGGAGTGAGGGGCACCGGCAGAGCTGGGGGGGGGGGCAGGGCTGGGCTAGCAGGGGCTGTGGGTCGGGAGTGAGGGGCACCGGCAGGGCTGGGTGGGGGAAGCCCAGGGCTGGGCTAGCAGGGGCTGTGGGTCGGGAGTGAGGGGCACCGGCAGAGCTGGGTGGGGGAAGCCCAGGACTGGGCTAGCAGGGGCTGTGGGTCGGGAGTGAGGGGCACCGAGGTGGGGGGCCCGTGTTAAGTTGCCCCTTTGGCCGCAGCGAGTGGCTCTGGGTTTCCCGTGGCTCCGGGCAGGGCAGGTTTTCCAGGCCTGGGGCCAGCAGAGTAGTTGGCCTGGTCTGGCCTGTCCCGTCTGGCGGCGCAGCGGGGAGCTCTCCCGGCTCCAGCTGACGGGGGGGAGGGGAGGCTGCGCTGCTGGGGCCGTGACCGGGCCGGCTGTGGCTGCTGGCTCCGAGTCCATCCTCTGCTTTCTCAGAACAGGACGTTTCAGACAGAGTGTCGCTTCCTGTCGATGCCTCGGGGACCTGCTGGGCGAGGAGCGAGGCGGGGGAGGCGCAGCTGGGCCGACGGCCCCAGCGCCCGGGGCTCGGCGTGACCCCAGGCCCCCTCTGCTCCCGGAACGCTGCAGCACGGGCTGCCCAGTCGCGCCCTCTGCCCTGGGAAACGCCCCCGCCCGCCCTGGGGCGCTAGAGGAAAGGGGGCGTGGGCAGGGCTGGGGGCCCTAGCTGGAAGGAGGCCTCTGGGGGGCCTTTCAGGACTGGGGTGTTAACGAGGCCAGCCAGGCTCAGCCCCCCCCGTCCCTGGGCCCGCGGCGGCTCCAGCCAGGAATCGTGTGGCGCTCGGTGTTTTCCACGCCCCAGGAAAGCTCCGTGGAGCAGCTGGGGCAGGATCCGCGGCGCTGACTCCACCCTCACTCCCACTGGGGTGAAGCAGGAGTCAAGCCCCTGGGTCTCATGCCCCCCACCCCTCCCAGTCCATCAACGCCTGATTTACTCAGGACACGGGCTGGGGTTGTGACCTGGAGGGAGGGACCCTGGAAGCTGCTGGCCAGGACCGGGGGCTCGCGGCACTGGGCGGGGGGAAGCCAGCGGCTCAGATTCCCGGATGCCCCCAGCGTGGCACAAACAATCAGCCCCTCCAGGCCTCGCTTGCAGACGTCTCTGAGGGGCGGGGGTCTCTGGCCTGTTGCTGGCAGCCCAGGGATGGATTTGGCCCAGGGGTTTGCGCTGGATTTAGGGGTGCGCGAGGCGCTGGCCCCCTGTCTGGGGGAGGAGGCGTTTCCGCGGGCGCTGTGTGGGAGATGGGGCCGGGCCCCGGGACCGAGGGGCGGCGCCTGCAGGGCCAGTGGCATTACCTGCTCAGGGGGTCTCTAACCCCCCCTCCCTGCTCCTCCTAATGCTGCCCTGGCCAGGGGGGCTGGCGATACCTCTGCTCACAGCCAGGCTGCACCCCCGTGCCCCCAGGACCCTGCCTCCCCACCAAAGCCCGGGGCCCTCGCAGCCCATGGGGGGGAGGGGTGTCCCCCATCAGGGGCCTGGGGCTGGCAGTTCACAGCCGGGTGCAGCTTGTCCCGGGCCGGGCCAGCTGGCTGTGGTTCACACCTGCTTCGCATGAGGGCTAGCGGCTGCACCTGGAACCCTTGGCCAGGGGTGCGACAGGCGCTGGCGGGGGGGGGGGGGCATTTCCACGGGCGCTGAGCGCCAGACGGGGCCGGGCAGCAGGGGGCCGGGCCCCCCCCCCCCAGGGCAGAGGGACTTTGCTGTCTGCTGGGGCTGCAGGGGCTGGAGCCTGGGGGGCTCTGGGGCTGGAGCCTGGGGGGCTCTGGGGCTGGAGTTGCGACTTCAGCTGCTGCTTTCGTTTCCTCCCAGACTCGCTCCCCAGCCTTGGCGTGGCCCAGGCAGGGCCCCATGTGCTGAGTGACAGAAACAAGTGGTACCCCCCCCCAGCCCGGCTCCCTGTTCTGGGTGAGCATTGGAGGCCCCAGCCCCAGGCAGCAGGACAGTCAGACCTTGCCAGGTAGCAGGAGGGGTGGGGGGCAGGTAGGCGGGCGCCAGCCTGGCTGGGGGCTGGCCCATGAGGGAGGCGGGGCTGGGGCCTGGCCCGTGGGGGTGGGGGGCAGGTAGGCGGGGGTGGGGGCTGGCCTGTAGGGGTGGGGGGCAGGGAGGCGGGGCTGGGGGCTGGCCCGTGGGGGTGGGGGGCAGGGAGGCGGGGCTGGCCCGTAGGGGTGGGGGGCAGGGAGGCGGGGCTGGGGGCTGGCCCGTGGGGGTGGTGCAGGGCCAGGAGCAGCGCCAGGGAGTGCAGCGGTTCAGAGAAGCAGCGGACGTGCGTCCTTGCTCCATGCGCCGGGTTCCCGTGGCCAGCTGGGCCCGGGGGCCGGTTGCCCATGTCAGGCTGTCCTAAGGGCCAGCCGCTGCCTGGGAGCCCGGCAAGGAGCCGCTGGCCCCACCCATGGCCCTGGGAATGTTTTTCTTTGGGGTTTGGGTCTCGGCTGCTCTCAGCCTCCTGACGCTGAACATTAAATAAACAGCCGCCAGGCCCCGCATCCGCTGGCAGGGTCCCCAGGGCAGCTGCCGGCCTTCTGCAGGGGCGGCCCGGGCGGGTCTGGCTCCAGACCTGTCTGGGCCCTGCCTGCTCCAGCCTGGGGACTGCAGCAGCCCGGCCCCTGTGCCCAGGCGTTCGGCTGGCTGGGTCGGCGTTCCCACCGTGCCCAGCACCCGACGCTTTCTCTGGTGGGAGATTCAGCCCCGGCCGCCCTCCTCAGTCTAGTCGGCAGCTGAGCTCTGCTGGCAAAAGGCTGGTTCCTCCTTCTAGTTCAGAGCCAAGCATCAAGCGCCCGAGGTCAGCGAAAGGGCGGAGGGTTACTGTAGTTGTGTGAAAGCAGCCAGAGGGTGAGATCGGGGCCATGTTAGGCCGGGCACTGTCCAGACCCGGACCGTGGCCAGGGCCCCGCGGGGCCGGGCGCTGCCCAAACACACAGCGTGAGACGCTCCCTGTTCCTAGACCTCCCAGTGTCAATGAATCAAGGGGGGAGGGGAACGAAGCCAAGAGAGGGGCAGGGGCGTGGCAGAGCTCGGCCTAGAGAACCCAGGTGTCCTGACTCCGAACCCAGGGCCCTCCCCACTAGCCCCTGCCCGTTCGGGGAAGGGCTGTTCCAGCGGTGGGGTCAGCCCCCGCCAGCGCAGCCCAGTGCTGACTCACAGCAGCGGAGGCCCTGACCCCGCCAGCGTTTCTCTCCGGGGGTGGCAGGACGCGGACACCCCTCGGGGGGGGGGGGGGGGGGACGGACGTCCCCTGCAGCGAGAGGGAAGCTGAGTGCTTTGGTCACACAGCCGCTGCTGATGAGCCAGCATCCTTCCTATCTGTGCAGGGGATGCTGCGGTGATACTGATCAGCGGGGGCCGGGGCATTAATAACACTCAAAACGTTTCCCTGAGCTCACAAGGGTTCAGCAAAGCGCCACGGCCCAGGGGCCGCGAAAGCCTGGGGGCCATGTCACGGCAGGAGCTGTTCTAAACTCGTCCCATTCCCCTGGGTCCCCGCTCACTCGCCCTGGGGACAGCACAGGGCTCGGCCCGAAGAGGAGGTGACAGCGCGGTCCCGCCGCTGTGGCAGGATCTCTGCAGCAGCACGGTACGTTTCCTGTTTTCTGCCTGGCTGACTGATCGCGTCCCTCTTTTCTGGGGCTGTGCAGTGCCTCACGTCTCACAGCTGGGCCGCCCGGGGAGCCAGTGCCTGGCGAGACAGACAGCGAAACTCGCCGGCGCTCGCGCTATGAGTCGACGCGGGGGCCCGGGGCAGTCTGGTGCGTGGGGTTTACGTCTGACTCCTGCGGGTAAAGAATTCTCTGTTTCACGCCTGCTATGAACGGTTAATAAAGCTTTTAAGCTGCAGGCCAGAGGCTCAGCTGGTGTGCACTGTCCTCAGCCCATTCACACCAGCCCTGGAGCCCCTCCACCGAGCCGGCGCTCAGCCCTTCACTGTCCAGGCCCCGGGCTGCTGGGTAATTTGGAGTTTTGTTTTATTCAACCCCGAGTCAAACACAAACTGGGCTCGTGCGACCAGAACAGGGACCAGCCTGGTGTCTGCCCAGGACGCGGAGCGTCTCCTTCGCTGTCCGGTCTGTCCAGCCCCCCAGAGCAGGGGCTCACGTCACGGCTGTAAGGGCTGTGTTCCAGCTCTGAGTGGGGGGCAGGGCACACATTTAACTTCCATCACCCCCCCGCTGCTGCTCGGTTCTGAAACAGAGAAGAGACGAGGACACGTTCAGGCCGGGGTTAGCAGAGGAACCGAGGGGTTCCTCGAATTTCGGTCTCTAGTTCCCTTGGGGCCACATTTACACAGGTTTTTCGGCACCTCGCACTGCAGAGACCCCCCTAGTCCCAGAGCCTCAGTGCAGGTGCCTAACTCACCTAGGTACGTTGTAAACCCCACCAGGCGCCTAGCTGCATCTTCAGGCGCCTGGTTCCCTTTGCACACCTGGCCCTCGGGCTCCTTCCAGAGCCCGTCCCTGGTACATGCAGAAAGAGCCAGGCAGGCGTCGTTATTCCCCCCCAGCCCGTGGGGCAGGGCTCTCTTGCCCTTGAAATGGGCCCAGCAGAGCAGCCTTCGGCCCCGCACCCCTCGACCACATCCGAGAGAGCGTCAGCAGAAGGAGTGCAGAGCAATTCCTCACCCGCCCCCACCCGCCAGCTCCTGCTGGGCTGGAGAGGGAAGTGGTCGGGGCCTCTTGCTCTGTCAGAGAGCAGCTGGATGGAGTCTGGACTCGCTTAATAGTGTGAGGCCTTTGCAATGCACCCCTCCCCCCCAGTGTCTTAATTTAAACAGCAACCCCCCCTCCCCCCGCCCTGCTGCAGTCAGCACACAGCTCCAGGAAATTAAAAACCACTCCACATTCCAGCTCTTGCCACTCAGCCCTGGAGCCCGGTCGACGTTTAACGGACGTATTTCCCTGAACCTGCTCCCAGGATCCCTGGCTAGCCCCCCCCGGAACACAGGGCGGGGTTGGGTGCGCAGCTGGTCGCAGAAGGGGGGTGGAAATCAGGCCCTGTAAGGGCGAAGCACATTGGGAGCCTGGAAAAGGAGTCACCCCAAAGCCCCATGAACTTGGAAACACAGACCTCGAATCTGCAGGCCAGACTCCCCGGGAGACCACCGCACAGACGGGCCTGGCTGCTTTCATGACTGGAGCCTGGCTGTTTGCTGCCTGGACACCAAGAGCTGCAGCTAGTGAGAGAGAAGCGGCTGAATGGAAGGCCAAGCTGTGATGGGGGCCGGGGGAGGACTGGGGAAGGGGCCAGCTGTTGGAAGTGCAGATGGGACCATGGGCGGGGAAAGAGAACCAGGGCATGGAGCAGGTTTGCAGACCCTGGGTTCTGGCTTCTCACTCTCTTCCTCTGGGTTCTCGGATCTGGCCAGGACAAGGCACAGAGCTCCCAGAATAGCCTGAGAAAGGTTATTTTTGGGGCTGCGCCCCAGGGAAGCAGGAAGTTCTGGGACTCCTGTGGGAAAGGCTGCTCTAGTGAGACTTCCCGCCCCAAATCTGAGCCCACAGGGTCACATTCATCCCAGATGCAGCTCCAGAGTGGGACAGGCCTGAGGCTGTCACCCTGGGAGGAGGTGGCTCTGAACCACCTTTGTGCTCCCTGAGTCCTGACGCCACGCAGGGGCCCGGTGTCACTCTGCCCCGGGGCACAGACAATAGCCAGCCCCCCCCCCCACACACACACACACACGCACTTTATAGCCCCTTTGTGCAAGCCGAGGTGGGTTTACAGCACGTGTAGACACACCCTGGGGAGGAAGTAACGCCGGCTGCGCCCTGACCAGCGCGGGAGAAGCACGTTGTTCCTTGTGTCGACACTGGCCTGTGGGATCTTTCTGAAATCCTGCTGATCTGACACCCCCCTTGACTTACTGCCTTCCAGCCGACCCCACTGGGGCCTTTTCAGATCCTCCCCCCGCCCCCCAGTCATTCCATCCCTCACACCCACACGCAGGTTCTGACTGGAAATTAGTCATGGCCCTTGGGAGCGAGCTGCAGACACGAGTGGTGTGTGTGTCGCCAGGGTCACGGGGCCGGCTGTGGAAAGTCGGGCGGGCAGGGCCCTTGGGAAGGCAGCTAGCCCAGCCCCCAGCACTGAGGCAGGGCCAAGTTACACCTAGCCCAGGCATTTGGCCAATCTGCTCTTAAAACCCTCCGGTGCCGGGGATCCCACAACCACCCTTGGGAGCCCGGTCCAGAGCGTCACCGCCCTGAGAGTTAGACAGTTTCCCCTGATCTCTAACGAAACCCCCCCTGCTGCGGATACAGCCCCTGCCCCTTGTCCTGCCCCGGTGGGCGTGGAGAACAACCCCTCCCCCAGCCCTGCGCGTAGGAGGCCAGTTCTCAGGGCCCCTCAGGCTTCTCTCCGGCGCAAACAGGCCCCGGGTTTGTAACGTTCCTCACAGCGCAGGTTGGCTGAATCATAGAATCATAGAATCATAGAATATCAGGGTTGGAAGGGACCTCAGGAGGTATCTAGTCCAACCCCCTGCTCAAAGCAGGGCCAATTCCCAACTAAATTATCCCAGCCAGGGCTTTGTCAAGCCGGGCCTTAAAAACCTCCAAGGAAGGAGACTCCACCACCTCCCTAGGTAACCCATTCCAGTGAACCTTCGCTCAGTCCGGCCGCTCTCCTCCGGGCTCTCCCCAGCTTGTCTGAAGTGCAGCGCCCAGAACGGGACACCGGGCTCCTGCTGGGGCCGTCCCGAGCGGGACAGTCACCTCCCACGTCTTACATCCGCCACTCCCGGCCTGTTACTGCACCCCGGGCTGATCCGAGCCCCTTTGGCAGTGGCAGCACACGGTGGGCTCACATTCAGCTTGTGACCCCCGGTGACCCTCTGCCCCTTTGCAGCACGGCCAGCGCCCAGCCTGGCAGTCCCCACGCTGGGCTTGTGCCTTTGGGTTTCCCTTCCCAAGAGCAGGACTCTGCACTGGTCTTTACTGAATTTCAGCTTGTTGATCTCAGACCAACTCTCCAATTGGTCATGGTCGTTTTGAATCCGAAACCTGCCTCCCAAGTGCTCCCAGCCCCTCCCCCGGGGTGTCATCCGCACATTTGATAAGCCCACTCTCCACTCGTTACCCACGTCGTTAATGAACATATGGGCTAGTACCAGGTGCAGGACTGAGCCCCCGGTGGATACAGCCCCCATTTGACAGCGCCCTGGTGAGAACGACTCCTTGAGACCCTCCTGTGGGTCAGTGTCAAACCTGACAAATCCAGATCAATCCCGTCTACTGCTCCCCGCTGTCTGCTAGGCCAGGACCCCCCCCCCACCCACTCCCCTCCATCGTTCAGCCATGTCACCCTGGGGGAGTCCCCTGGGCCTCTTCCATTAACCCTTCAGAGAGTGGAGCGTGACCCTTTGCGCTCGCTGGGCTAAGATCACTCGCTCCCCGGACTGCGGGGGCAGAGGAAGCACTAGAATGAGGGAGAAGAGCTGCTCCAGGCCATGTGCGCCAGTCAGTAATAACCCTCTGAAGTCAACGGGGCTGTTTGCGGGGCAGGGGAGGGCGGCTGGCAGAAGAGGTGCCCTGCATAGGCACGGCACCACTGAGACCTGGCCACTTCTGGGGTGGAGCAGAGCCACTGAAGAGTGCACAGTGCCGCAGTGCGGGAGGTGGTGACATTTTGCCTTGAGATGCTTGGGCAAAACCTTGACTCTTGAGCAAAAAAATGCCTCCACACAGAGGCCAGCAGGAGCTTGGTTCGAAGGCATCTCCCAGAGGCCCAGACATGCTCCAGGGCGTGACCCAGCCTCTAGCTATCGGGGGTCAGGAGGGAACCTCTCCCAGGGGGAGTTTATCCCATGGCTGCCTCCTGCAGGGCTTCATGCACCTGCCTCGGAAGCAGCCGGCGCTGCCCGTGTCAGCGATGGGACACTGGGCTAGCCAGGCCCAGACAGTCCGGATTTGGAGCGCCCAGTGGAGGAATGCGCATGGCTCTCTGCTCGAGGATAAAAACTTGAGACCGAGAGACCCCGGTAGCAGCCCCTGATGGCAATGTGGAGCCACAGCCCCAGGGCGGCCCCGGCACGGTCCCTGCCGGGTGCTCGACGCTGGGGCTCGAAGGACGGGGATGGGGGGGCGAGCCCATAGCGGCAGCTAGTGAATGCAGAGGTGGCAGAGCGCCACCTGCTGCCTGCCAGAGAGCACGGCACCAGGGCCCCTCACACGTGCAAACCTCACATTGGCACACGGATGCGCCCACCCCCTCGTGCACCCGCAGGCCCATGCCCGCCACGGGGCAGGTTTGTCTGGGGGGAGACGTTACATCGCACGTCCCCCCCCCATCTGTTCGCCACGATGCCCCCACCCTTCGGGAATTCCGGAGAATCGTGGACAACGAATGTCTCCCCCTCCACCGGGACCATCACCACCGCCGGGAGCCGCGGGAGCCTTTTCGGTCCCAGGCGTTTCACCTCCAGCAGCGAGTTCAACCCAGCTGACG
Organism: Emys orbicularis; assembly: GCF_028017835.1. Taxonomy (NCBI): domain Eukaryota; kingdom Metazoa; phylum Chordata; order Testudines; family Emydidae; genus Emys; species Emys orbicularis. The sequence goes on along the minus strand of NC_088701.1, from coordinate 858,252 downwards.
GCGGGAAAGCCGAGTGGAGTTCACAAGAAGTCGCAAACCAACCCCTCGTGAAAGGCCTCAGGCAGAGGATCCCCGGCTGCCATCTCCCACGAAGCTCTGCCCTAAGCCGCAGCCGGCCGAGCCCTGCCAGAGGCGGATACGTGCTGCAGCGATAGAACATCAGAGACTCTCTAGGGTGCGGCTGTGGCCGCGGAGCACAGAGCGACTCAGCGCCCGGTTCACAAATACGCAGGAGGCATCACAGCGCTACAGGCCGTGGCTCCAGACGTGGGTCTCTGGCTGCGCCACCGGAGGGTGAGATGAGAGCTGCTGCTCTGCACTACAGCCGCCACTCGAAGAAGAAGAAGAAGAGGAAGGCGGGTCTAGGCCCCCGTTTCTCCGGGCTCCCAGTCCTACAGCCCGTCCCTGGGCTCAGGGAGCTCAGGGTCTTTCCTAGCTCCAGGCATGTCCAGGTCAGGTCTCTCTGGCTTCCCCGCCTCCACCATGGCTGGGGTGCAGGGCTGCCGCCTCTGAGACGCAAAAGAAATGGGACATCCAGGATGGTCCTGGGGCCATAAAATTGTGCAGCCAGCTGTGTGCATTGAGCACCCGGGCAGATTCCTGGGAAAACCTGGCAGCTCCTGGTGGCACAGCCACTGCGTAGGGGAGCCAGGGCCTTTCCTCCACCGCACGCTCAGGCCCAGAAATCCTCTAGCTGTGAAGAGGCAGATCCCCGCTGTCACTCAGCATCCTGCTCTGCTCCTGGGGCACTTCCTAGAAACGTCCAGCTCTCGGCCTCTCCCCAGCTCCGCACTGGATCCCTGGCAAACCGCCCACCACCATCCTAGCCCAGGACTCTGTCGACACAACGCCCCCACCCAGCACCTCCTGCCCCCACCTGCTGTGCCTTATGGATCTGATCTGGGGCTCATGGGCCCCTCTTAGTCAGCTGTGCTGCGGTGACCCCGCCCATCAGTCCCTCCTGGGACATCAGACCCTCTCCGGAAAGGACTGTGCAGGGCCATGGGTCTGTGCCCCTGGGACTGGCCTCCAGTGCTTTGTCCAGAGAGAGCCACGTGTAACCATGACTGCAAAATGTGGCTGCGTCCGAGCTGCGTTGGAGCAGGGGGCTGTTATCTTTGCCTGTGCGGACAGGAAAAGAAAAATGTTCAAATACATCCGGCCTGACCCTCAGCTACCCCGTTCCCGGGCTTCGGGCAGGGCTGCGGGGCTCTGAGGCCCTGCCTTAGTGTCAGTTAGAGCAGCCTAGGGGGAAGGACGGGGATGGGGGGCGAGCCCATAGCGGCAGCTAGTGAATGGGGCTGCTCTAACACACGCTCTGTCCCCATGGCCCTTGGGAAGCAGAGACTGGCCACGGAACAGTGGGCTTGGGCCATGCCCCTCATTCAGCTCCTACACCAGGGGCTGGGAGCAGGCGCTTTCTGCCAGCTCCACACCGGCCGTGCAGGGGGACCCTTAAGGGGGGTTTGGCCATGCTGAGGCCCCTGTTATGCTGCTGGAGGGGCCTGAAGGGGCCTGAGTGTCACTGCGAGCGGAGCCCGTGCTGGGTAACCCTGGGGGGGTTGTGCCCCTGTAACGTGGTTCTTGTGCCTGAGGGCAACGTCCGTCCTGGGCAGGGCCCCCATACCCCTCATGAGGGCACGAGGCCTCGGCATCACGTCCGGCCCGGATTAGGCCTCAGAACGAAGTGGACTGAGCCGGCCCAGGTCGTGACACTCGCCTCCCCGCTGCGCAGATACTCCCTAGTCCAAACACAGCCGGCATCCCAGGAATGCCTCTGCCCTGCAGCCAGAGCCAGCCTCTGCGCTAGCTCCGAGGGCGGGCCGGGGCTGGGGGCTTGTGGCGCCTGCCCTTGGCTGGCAGCTGCTGGGTGTGGGGTATAGGCGGGAAAAAATTAGCCCCTGCTGGGCCTGCTGCTGGTGAAAGCAGCCCGGCTGCTGGCTTCGCCCTCCTAGGGGTGCGCTTGGGATTTGGCACCCGTGGTTCGTACGTCCTGTGATGGAGCTAGTGTTTGGGGACGCCGAAGCCTCAGCCCCAGCCACGGGGTTCGGGGAATTCCACCCTGGCCCCAGAAACCTGCCACAGGTTCGCAGGCTTGTGGGAGTGAGGGTGTGTGACCATGAATCTCTCTAAAGGACTTGTATGTGTGCACGTGTGCATCCATGTGTGTGAGTTTCACTCTGTGTCACTGTGTGCGCGCGTTTGACGGTGTGTGCATGCGTCCATGTGTGAGTTTCACTCTGTGTCACGGTGTGTGCATGTATTTGATGATGCATGTGTGCGCGTGTTTGACGGTGCGTGTGTGCATCCATGTGTGTGAGTTTCACGTGTGCACGAGTGTGCGTGTGTTTCACTTTGTGTCACTGTGTGCGTGTGTGTGCATGCATGTTTGATGGTGCGTGTGTGCGTGTGTTTGATGGTGCGTGTGTGTCCGTGTGTGTGTGCGTTTCACTCTGTGTTACGGTGTGCGTGTGTGTGTGCGTGTTTGATGGTGCGTGTGTGTGTCCGTGTGTGTGTGCATCTGTGTGTGAGTTTCATTCTGTGTCACGGTGTGTGCGCATGTGTGTTTGATGGTGCATGTGTGCATGTGTTTGATGGTGTGTGTGCGTCCGTGTGTGAGTTTCACTCTGTGTCACGGTGTGTACGCATGTTTGACGGTGCGTGTGTGCGTCCGTGTGTGAGTTTCACTCTGTGTTACGGTGTGCGCGAGTGTGTGCGTGTTTGATGGTGCGTGTGTGTGTCCGTGTGTGTGTGCATTTCACTCTGTGTTACGGTGTGCGTGTGTGTGTGTTTGATGTGCGTGTGTGTGTCCGTGTATGTGTGCGTCCGTGTGTGAGTTTCACTCTGTGTCACGGTGTGTACGCGTGTTGGACGGTGCGTGTGTGCGTCCGTGTGTGAGTTTCACTCTGTGTTACGGTGTGCGCGAGTGTGTGCGTGTTTGATGGTGCGTGTGTGTGTCCGTGTGTGTGTGCGTTTCACTCTGTGTTACGGTGTGCGCGAGTGTGTGTGTGTTTGATGGTGCGTGTGTATGTCCGTGTGTGTGTGCATTTCACTCTGTGTTATGGTGTGCGCGTGTGTGTGCGTGTTTGATGGTGCGTGTGTGTGTCCGTGTGTGTGTGCGTCTGTGTGTGAGTTTCACTCTGTGTCACGGTGTGTGCGCATGTGTGTTTGATGGTGCGTGTGTGCGTGTGTTTGATGGTGTGTGCGCGTCCGTATGTGAGTTTCACTCTGTGTTACGGTGTGCGCGCATGTCTGCGTGTTTGATGGTCCGTGTGTGTGTGTGTGTGTGTGTCAGTGTGTGTGTGTGTCCGTGTGTGAGTTCACTCGTGTCACGGTGTGTGCGCAGGCGGGTGCTGATGCCCAGTGGCAGGGCCATGGTGTGGGCACAGGATCGGGTGAAGGGCGAAGTCTCCAATTCTGGGCGCGTGGAGCAGGAGCCTGGTTCCAGAGCTTGCACCCGCCCTGGCCCCAGCTGAGGCCCTTGGGGGGGGCCAGGCCCCTCAAGGTGTCGCAAGCCAGGATCCCGCGGATGCTGCGTCCACCTGCGCCGCCAGGCTGCCTGTCTGGGTGTCATTAACCCCCCTCATCCCGTTGCTGAGCAACCACATGGGACCCTGGACCACCACCCCCCATCAGCGTGGTACGTCCCAAAGGTCTTCCTCTACTGCTCACTTGGCACATCCCACCCCATCCTCCCTTAGGATGGTACATCCCAGCTCCCCCTTTGCCTAAGTTCACATGGCACATTCCAACCCCCCCGTAAAGGATGGTACATCCCAACTGTCACCCCTCTGCCCTAAGAGCACTTGGTACCTCCCACTATCTCAAATTTGAGAGCGATACATCCCAACTGGCCTAGGGCCATATGGTACGTTCCATATCCCCTCACTATAGTACATCCCGTGTCACACACCGCCCTTCTGCACATGGTACTTCCCATCCCCCGCCCAGGAAGGAAACGAGGGCGTCCCATCTGTTTGCCCCCCTCCCCTGGGGGCACGTGTCCCAGCCCACCCCGAGGATGGTACATCCCACCAGTCACTTCCACCCCCGGCCCTGGGTGAACATGGTACGCCCTCTCTGGTGCCCTCCTTCCAAACCCCGGCTCCCTCCCTCATGGTTTGTCCCACCCCCCGCATACATGGTACCGCCCCCCCGCAAGTGGTACCTCCCAGTCCCTATGGTATGTCACCACCCCCCGTAAATGGTACCGCCCGCCCCCCTCCCGGATGGTTTGTCCCGCCCTCTCCCCCCTCCCCCCCGTGCCTGGTTTCCGCGCGAAATCGTCTCCCGGCCCCTGGCTCCCGCCCGCCGCCCCCGATGCCGGCCCGGGCCGCCCCGCTGCCCCCCGCCCCGCTCCCCGCCGAGCTGCGCAGGCGGTGAGTACCGGCCCGCGTCCGGTCCCCCGGTCCGAGCCCCCCGTCCGGTCCCCGCCGGTCCGAGCCCCCCGTCCGGTCACCCCCGCTCCGGTCTGCCCCCCCGTCCAGTCCCCCTGTGCGACCCCTGGTCCGAGCCCCCCGCTCCGGTCCGAGCCCCCCCCGTCCGGTCTCGTCCGGTCCGAGCCCCCCCGTCCAGTCCCCCTGTGCGACCCCCGGTCCGAGCCCCCCGCTCCGGTCCGAGCTCCCCCCATCCGGTCCCGTCGTCCCCCGCGCGGCCCCCCCGGTCAGGTTCCCCCCCATTGGGGTCTGGGCCCCGGCCCCGGCCGCACGGACCCACATTAAGGTCCGCTCCCCCTGAACGGGGCAGGGCCCCCTGCAGCCCGGCGCTGGGGGGCTCTGGTCTGGTGGGGGATATGGGGGGGCCGGGTCCCCCCAAACTCAGGCCCCCTTGGGCTAGAGCGTGGGGGGAGCCCTGCTGAGCTTTGCCCCCTGTGGCCGGCAGACCCCGGTTTGGGGGGCAGGTGTGTGTGCCCCCAGGGTCTGAGCCCTGGCCTGGGGGGTGGAGACGGGATAGGGAAGCATGTGCCTCCCCCGAATGGGGCCCCACCGTCGGGCCCGAGGGGTGGCACGTCCCCCTGGGCTATTTCAGGGGGTCTCGGGAGTTATTTTATCTGCCCCCCCCCTTGTCCTGTGCTCTGGGCCCCCGTCCTGCCGGGAACCCCAGAGCTTATAAGGGTGGATCCAGGAAGGGGGGGTTAGACCCTATCCCTGTATGGCACCAGCCTGCTTTGTCTTTCTCCCTCCCCCGCGCACGCAGCTGTTTAGGACAGGAAGTGAAGGCGAGCCCCGCATCCGGTCAGAACGTGGGGGGCACGTGGGTGGGGGGGCCGCAGGCAGCTCCCTGTGCCGTGCAGGAGGCCAGACACGGTGATCCCCCAGCTGCCCGTGAGCACCCGTCCTTCCGCCTCCGGGCTGACTGGGGCTTCCTGCTCTGGGCAGGCCAATCTGCCGGCCTTGCTCCCTAAGGAAATGTACCCTCCTCGTTACCACCCCCCTCACCCCCTAGGCAACTGCCTTTGTCTTGGCACGACCCTGATTCAGCAGGGGGCGGATCTGATCTATGGGGCAGCCCCTTGGCGCCAGGAAACAGTTTCCTGTTAGCTGTTCAGCCTGACGGGGTAGAAGTCTGCTGGCTCTAGTATATTCAAGGCCCTATAAAGCCCTTTTTATTTTCCCCAGGCCATTAGGGGAGAGGAAAGGGAACAGGAACCAAAGAAAGTCCAGAAAATGTTCCCGCTCCCTCTCCGCACCCACAAAACAAGCAGGCATGGGGCTGAGTGGTTTGGAATTGCAGGTTGTTACTTCCTGAGATCAGAGAGTCTGTTTTCCCCTTTGGGAGCGTCCGCCTGTGTGCAGGATATTCGCTACCCAGGCGGGTGTGTTCTGCTCTGGATCTGGGGTCAGATTGGAGGCTCGTTTTTAAAATAAATAAATAACTTCTCTTGACGCTGGTCAGATCTGCTGTAATTCTCCTAGGCCGCTTAAGTCTGCTTCCTCTTGTCACTCTCTGGGGCCCCAATCCTGCAGTCCAATCCACCCCTGCTCGTGTGCGGATCTGGTTGCAGAATGGAGGGCATGGGAGGGGGGGACAATGTTCTAGTTAGCAAACCAGGCCGGGGATGTGCAGTTAACATCAACGGTGGCTGCAAAAAGAGGGAATCTGTTTCCGTCGAGCTGCTTGCGGCCCGACCTCCTGTCTGGAAGAACATAACTCTCCTGTTTTCCTCTGCAGTGAGCGGTAGCAGGGCCCGTGGCGGTGATTGTGTATGGCACATGGCGTGTGTGCACTTCCTGTGAGAATTTAACCCAGCTCCCGCACTGCTATTGTCCGTTCCGCTCGGCTTCTGCCTCCCCCTTAGCATGTTGTTCTTGTGGTGCCTCGTGCTCAGTAGAAGAGGAGACGGTTAAGAGGACTGCGTTTGCTGCCAGCAGACCACAGAGTGATCCAGGTGCACTCGGTGCATTGTTTGGGGGCTGCTGCAGCCTAGTTGTGACTCTTCTGGTTACACGTTTGCTGCCCAGAGCTTCATTTAGCCACTGAGCATCGCTCTGCAACTCTGAAAACCACCTTTCCTATCACTAGTGGGAGCAATTTCCCCAAGTATTTGCGGGAAGGGAGTGGAAATGTTGGTGTCAAACCCGTAACTGAAAAGATGGAGGGTAGACAGCCTGAATACTTTCCTCTGTTTACCTACAGCGCAAATGGTCTGTACTCCCCCCTCCTTAAAATACTGATTATCGAAGCAAAGGGGATCAGGACGAGTCGCTCGGTTCCCTACAGTTCAGAGAAGCTGCAGGAAGAATAGGATCGTTGCCTATTGAGGCTTGGGGGGAGGAAACGAATGGCTTTCATTCCTGGTACTGCTGCTTAGCGTGGCGATTTCAAAGCCCCTGTGTTGAAGCCTTCTGCTACGGGGGGCGCAGGCTGCATTAGTGGGAGCAACAGCCAGGTGGCTTCGCGGCATTTCTTAGCAACTCAAACCGTAGAGCGGACACTGAGAGGAGCTGCCAGGCACTCAGTTACTCATGGTCTAGTAACAGTCCCTGTAGTTGAAAGAAAACCGGGCCATAGGATATGCTGTGGGTGGGGTGCTGAAGCTGAAACAGTATCCTGAGGGCCCTGGATTGCAAGTCAGCCAAGCTTTGCTGTAGGTGCAAATGAGGCGAAGTTAGGGAGACAGGCTGGCTGCAGTGTCAGTAAATACAGGATTGGCTTGTGGCGGTGGGACCCAGCCACACGACGTGCCCGGAACTGGGAATAAACGCTGCAAGTCTGCGTCTGCGTAGCTGAACACTGGCGTTCTGTAGGACGCGTGCCAGCCCCAGGTAACCAGGGAGTGGCTCTTGGCGGCGGTGCTCTGGGAAGCTTCCAAGAGGTGAGATTGTTCCCAAACGGGGTTGGGGAATTATGCCATTCCCTGGTATAGCTGCCCCCTCCAGTCGTGTTCTTGCATGTGTATGTGACCGAAGCCATCCCAAGTTCGGAGCGGTTTGTTTGCGTGCCCTTCTGCGGGGCATGTTGGTGCATGCGGAGGGAATGCTGGGGCACCGCTGAGCTGGGGCTCCTCTCCTGGAAATGGTCTTTCCTTTGTTTTTGCTAATGGCTCCTGATAAGCCTCTCCCATGTCCGGGCAGGGACCTGGTGTCTCCATTTCATTTGAACTCTGTGTGTGCCTGTAATGAGTCATTAACTTAAGTAATTAACTCTTAATTGATGAACGGACAGCCCATGGCATTGTTTGGCAGCAGCTAGAGATGGAACAGGAGCGTAGGGGCTGAAATACACATTGTGCTGAGCCCTCCAGTTAAAGATTGGGAAGAACTGGCTGGGCCAGGGACCGGAGGCTGTTTCTGGTGTCTCTGGTGCGAAGGAATGTCCTGTAGGGTCAGTATGGCCAAAGTCACTGCTGCTCTCCCTCCTCTAGAAAGTCACCGTTGTTCCGGGAATCCGTGTCTTGTCACTGGGCTCCGGGCAGCGTATTGAGAGGGACCCCACTCAGCTCTGGATTTCTTCTGTCCCCCAGCTTGGCTCTGGCTCAGACTGAGAGCTTTCCCCAAGGGCCAGATGCTATCCTGCATCTGTTCTGATCTATCCAGGCCCTTATTCGAGCCTCATCGCCATCCGCACAGCCAGGATGGGGGCTCCGGAGTGTGCTCTCTTCTAGAGCATGGGCCAGGGATTTTTGATCCTTTGCCCCTCGCTGTTGGGTTTTGCTGCGTCCTTGGCAAGAGCTGTGATACGCCGAGGCTTTGGCAGTGAGTCACTCTGTGGTCAGGGGTGCAGCGATGTTGTCAGAGCATTGGGACAGCTATATAAATAGTGAGAGATCCGTGCATGGCCCTCCGCTGCAGCGTTCCCAGAGCGTTCGGGACGTGAAGAGTATCTCGGTGACTGAGATGCATGCGCCTTGTCCGTCGGGGGGCCTCACTCGCTGGATGGGAGGCTTGTGGCAGCCCTTGTGGCTTGGAACCAGGTCTGCCACATCTGAGAAAGGCGAGAGAGGGTGATGAGACAGCCCTTGCATTGGAAATTAGCGAGCGTCCTGGGGGGCAAGTCACTTGCTTTTCCGTGGGTAGCTGAAGGGACCTTTCCATTTGAGCTGGGATTTTCACAGAAGCCGAGGGGAGTTGGGCATCGCAGTCCCAGTCCTAGAATTTACTGATGCTCTTTGTTTGGCAGGGGAAAAGTTTCAAAAGTGACTTAGGGCTCAGAGCACCTCAAAGAGTCTAACAGCTTTCCAAGAGATGTTGGCTCCCAAGTCACTTTTGAAAAAGGGACTTGGGCTGCGAAGTCACTTAGTGGCTTTTGAAAACTGTCCCCAAGCTGGTATCCATTGAGCTTGCACTTTCAGTGCCACCATCCACTCCGCCAGAGACCTTTCCCATCCCTTTCCCGCACTGGGAGGCCATAGAAACTCCACCCCTTCCCCCGTTTCTAGTTGGGGTCTCAAAGGAAACATCCCCGTGGTTACCTCGTTGCATCGCATGTGGGGAAAGAAACTATAACAAGTCACAATTCTCTTGCAGGCTCCAAGACTTGGAGAAGGAGGAAGAAGGGCTGAGTGAGAAGGTAAGGTTCTCGTCCCATTGTTGGTGCGTTACCCATTTCTGCTGATCGACGCATTTCCAAAGAGACACCCAGGCTTTCATGGACTGTCTTGAGGTGTCACTCTCATTAAAGGGGCTTTTGGTACCGTGCACACATGGCGTTTATTCTGGTGCTGCTCCCCGGTGCCCTTCTCTACAACAGCACACCTGCTCTGCCGCCACGCCGTGGGTATTTCATGAGGTGTTTCTGTCCTCCTGAATTTGCCCGTGTCTCTTAGCCAGGCCTGCCAAGCAGCGTTAATTTGCAGAAGTGACTTCAGTGGAATTTAGCTGATTTCTCAGCTGTATCCTGCATACTTGGCCCAAGAGTCACGTCCGTTCTGAAGTCTGGCTTAAAAGTGTGATTCATTGGCCTGGCATGGCAGCTTCCGGAACCTCACAAACAGACAATGCAACTATTACAGAAGGTCCCAGAGGCCCATCTGAAGTTGGGTCCTTTGTGCCTGGTGCTGCACGGACATAGTGAGAGAAGGTCCCTGCCCTGGGTCAGAACTAGGGCTTGGCTGGTCAGGCCTAGTGGTCAGGGCTGGTCCCAGAGACCAGGGGTCAGAACTGGGGCTGGAGCCTAAGAGTGGTAGCCGGAGTTCGGGCCCGGGGTCAGGGTCCTAGTACTGATGCCAGGGGGTGGGAAGGAAGCCAGCGTTTGCGGAGAAAAGCCAGGGTCAGAGCTCAAGCACCGAAACCTGGGGGCAAAGCCGACGTTCGAGTCCAAGTACCAAAGCCAGGGGTCGGGCCCGGAGTCCAAGTTCAGTGGCAGAAGCCGAGGGTCCAAGATGCAGCTCTGTCGCTACAGCTGCTGGGAGGAAGGTCCCTCTCGTTGCACGGATGCTTCCTGGAACTCCCTTTGGACCAATCGGTACTGCAAGGGAAGCTGTCAGTCTGGCCTTCCGAGGCAGTACTTCCTGTAGTCTTCATCTCCACAAGGTCTGGGCGGTAGTGTCTGCAAGCGGACGGTGGCTGCCAGGTGGTGACCTGGAGGCGCTGGCCTTCCTGCATCCCGCAGACCTGGGTTCCAGTCCCATCCCTGCAGAGCTCAGTCTAAATAGACAAGGGCTGGGAGGGGGAGACTTGGCCAAGGCCACCCAGCAGGTCGGTGGCAGGAGCAGGAAAAGAATCCAGGTGTCCTGAGTCCCAGGCCAGTGCCCTCCCCGCTGGGACGAGCTGCTCACCCTGCCCTTGTTCTGAAAATCAGCACAATACATGCCCCATTGCGGGGGGGCCTCTGGAATCTGACTTAATACGGCGCTAGGAAAACTTGGTGAGAAGGGAAAGGGCAGATTGCCCCGCTGGACCAGAGAGGTGAACGCTGCAGACTTGTTTCAGTAAGAGCCTCTCGCTCATCTGTTCCCCGGCTCCTCCGACACATGCTCCTGCAGTGAGGTCATAATCCTGTATTTATTCTATCAGTCCGTTTCCATAGAAACCGCTGTCATGTCACAAACTGGGCTTCGTGACTTCACTCCAGAGCTGGGCGAGAGGAGGCTGGAAACTCAGCCTGCACCGTTAGCCCACCAGAGTGGCGAGAAGCTTGTAGGGGCAGGAGGGTTCCCGGGAGGCTCGGATGAGGGTCGACCTGCCCCAGGGCTGGGTGGATTTAGCAAAGGCGTGACCTAGCAGAGACTGTGCTGCTCATTGGTAACGATCCCTGCATTCGGGATATTGCAGTCATAACCCCCTGAGCAAGAGTAAGGATGATTGTGATAACCCCGGGTTCTGGAAGGGCCATAAATGCTGCTGCTTCAGGGCGTAGGCTTGGACCTCTTAACTATTGGGGTCAGGAGGGAACTTCCCCCCCCCACCTCCCCTTACTGTCTCTCCCAGGGCTTCACGCACCGTCTTCTGACCCGGCTGGTGCTGGCCTCTGTTGGAGTGGGGTAGCTGGGCCCCTGCTCCGGCCCAGCCGAGCATCTCCTCTGGCAATCTTGCTATGAAATAGCAAAGCCGCGCTCCGCTACTGCAATGAAGGAGCGTCTCCCTGCGTATGGCAGTAAGGCAGCCCAGGCCCCAGTAACAAGCCGGTTCTTTCTCCTCCACCACGAACGTCGGGTCGCAGAAGCTGTGTGCGCCCAGAAGGAAAGGCCATGGGAGCACCCGGTGCCTGTGCGGCTGGGGGGACTGGTCGCAAGCTCGTTGCCTGTAACACCTGCTTCTCCTCCTTGTCCCCTCAGGAGTGCGTGAAGGAGAAGCTGAGTCTGGTCCATGGCTTCCTACAAGCAGATGCACAGAATCAGCTGAGCGACCTCGAGACCAAGCTGCACCGAGAGGAGCTGTCGGAGGTGTGTGTGTGAACACACGCCTGCCTGCCTGCATACATGGGAATGGGGGGACCACGGCGTAGGGGCTCAAGGTTCCTGCCTGGGGGCTCTGGCTTCTGCAGTCAAGTGGTGGCTCAGAATCTCAGATTTCATTTTTTAAGAAAAGGTAGCGAAGCCTGAAACCATGACCCGAGTATAACCGATGTCTGTCTGCGTCTGCAGCCAGCCTGAAACAGCCGATAGCTACAAGGAGCGTGAACTGCCCCGTTCATCTTAACTCGGAAGCCTGCTGCCACCCGCGCAGGTGCAGGGCGGCCTGTGGTCAGGATAGCTATGGGGACCCAGGGTGAGGGGTGTGTTGCATTCAGCCCTCGGAGGGCTTTGTGGTGGTCCTGTGTTGTAACTGCGCCTTGCTCCCCTAGGAGGGGTACCTGGCCAGGGTGAAGGCCTTGCTCAGCAAAGAGCTGTCCCTGGAGAACGGGGACGCCGCGGCGCTCAGCCAGAAATCCAACGGGTGCTCCGAGAATGGCGCCTACGGCAGTGACGAGGACTCGGAGAGAGCCGGCCACGAGGGGGAGGAGGACAGCGCTATGGAGACGGAGGAAGCCGTGGCATCCTCCTCCTCGTCATCGGCAACCATGTCAAAAACCCGCAAAGCCAGAAGGAGCAAATCCAACGGCGAGAACAAAAGTAATGAGCTGGCCTTGTGCTGCCCTGGCAAGCGAGGCCGGGTCTGGGGGTTCTGCCCCCTCGAGCCTCGCTTCGCGGTGGAGTTCCCTTGCTGCTTCTGGGCAGCCTTACTGACCCCTTTCTAGACCCTCAGCTGAGATGGGGCTGCCCCCCACCCAACGCTCCTCAGTGCTTCACCACTTCCCTTGGGGAGGCTTGGCTAGCGAACTCCCCTTTGTGACTGCCGGGGCCGGGTGGCCAGCTGGTTTGCATGCTCGCCGTGCCCCTTGGGAGCTATTCCTCGGGCTCATGGAAATGCCTGCTTGGTTGTAGGCACCTCGCAGCGCAGAAGTGGGTACGAATGTCTCCTTGGCATCCAATAGCTACCTCACCCATTTGCTGTACCCTGATGCAATGCAGAGGGTCAGACTCCTGGGGCAAGAGGCACACTGCCTTGTAAGGTTTGGTTTCATAACCTCCTGGTCTTGCTCTGTTCATTTTGTATTTGCTTTAAGAGTGAGCAGAAATCTCTGTTGCGCAGGAGCTTGGGCAGCAAACGGCTCCGATGTAAATGCTGGTGGTGTATTGCCGGAGCACCCCGGAGCCGATGATCCCTGCCACCAAAGAATGGGGGGAGGGCAGGAGCTGTGCTCAGGTTTGATGTCTCGGAAGGAATGTGGCGTCGCCCCGTTTCTCCACCTGGGCACAGGGGAATGCTTGGGCACATGGCGCAGGAATGGCTGGTGTCAGACGTTGATGGCCAAATTCTCAGCTGGGCTGAGGCTCTTCTGTGCCATTCTGGCTTCAGAGCGGGTGGAAGCAGACCTCTGGTATCTCCCCTGCACACAGGGTCCTCCCTGGTTGGTGTGGAGTTGGTATCTGCCCAGTTCCCAGAGTAGGGGGCTGGTTGGGGGCTTGGCTGGAGTGCACAGCCCTGTGGCTCTTCTGTCCATCCCGGGGGCCATGGGAAGCAAAGCATCAGCTAGAACAGCCTCGAGGCTGCTCTAAACTACACCGGGAGTGGAGCAGGCGGGGAATGCAAAGGTGGGTCAGGATCAACTCTGCTGCTGCCCCACAGGCTGGAATGGAGTAAAGGGAAATCAGGCCCTCAGGGTGGTGTGTGAATGTGCTGAGTGATGCGGGCCGTGTGCTTTTCTCTAGCGATGAATGACAACGGTTCTTCTCCCTGCAAAGTAATGATTGCTCCTTTCCTTCTGACAGAATCGCCAGCCAGTTCCAGGGTTACCCGGAGCTCTGGCAGGCAGCCGACCATCCTAGCTCTGTTTTCCAAAGGGTCAGTACGTCCTGCAGCTCCTGGTTGTGATTCGTGTCGGTTTTGAGATGGATACGTGTCTTTTTAATCTCCTAACAGTTTATTTTTGCTAGTGGTTCATTGGCGTCCTCCCTCTTCTTGGTTGTTCTCTTTGCACAATTGCTCATTGAATAGTTGGTACGGGTTCTTGTGAAAGATTCCCAATGGGCTAACAGGGTGGATCCTAATATTTGCAGGTCCGTGACTGTCTAACAGCCTCTAACTTGCACATCCTGTAACCAGCAGGGGAATGACCTGAAGTTCAGAAAGGGACACCTCAGCTTGAGAATCTGTTGGGTATCTTAGCACAGCGGGGTCCCAGTCCTCGATAGGCACGTCTCTAATCCACCCAATGTGCAGTGCCTGACACCCTGGGGTCCTGGCTCATGGCTGGGTGGCGGTAATATCAGCTGATAAATGTCTTATTTTGATTGACTAAGTTACGTTTGAGGGTGAGAAGGAAGCTGATGTTCTCTCTAGGAAGGTCCGAGGTGTGGTGTGGGCTAGTGGGGAGGTCTCTGGGCTGGGACTTGGCAGAGCTTCTGTCCTGGCTCTTCCACTGCCGGCCTTGTGACTTTGGCCAAGTCACTTCCCCGCTCTGCCTCTTTCCCTGCCTACCCCTTGTCTGTGTAGATGGTGAGTATGTTTGGGCCGGGACTGTCTCCTATATTTGTGTAGAGCTTGGGCCAATGGGGGCCCAATTTTGGATGCTATTAAAACGCAAACAGTTAATAAAACCAAGGTGGTGTGGATCAGAATGGCTTCGCCGGTTCTGCGATCAGTTTTGTAACAGCAGCTGCTGCTATTGGCCGTGCTTAGACAGCCCATTCAAGCTGCGTTAGGCAGACTGTGCTGTTTGGGTCTATTTTTCCATCGCCTTCTCTGAAAAGCAATTTGCTCCTTTCAAAGAATTGATGGTTCTGTTGGTTTTCACCCTTAAACCCAACAGATCCAACAAACGCAAATCGGACGAGGTGAACGGAGAAGTGAAGCAAGAAACGAATCCAGAGAAGGAGAAAGAAGAGCTAGAAGAGAAGGTACGTCTGGCGCATGTTTGAAAACAAATTCTTAGACAGACATCTCGTTAGGCTATTAAGGAAGAATAGTCAGGCAGATTTAAAAATGTTATTAAAGTTAATGTTTCAAATCAAATGTACACAAGTTAAGAAGGAAGGGACTGTACGTCTGGGGTCGGGCTTGGGTTATGGGGGATTGCAAGTATCGGTTACAAGGTTCATGAGATACATAACCAGCATAGATCCAGATTGGGGTGTGGGAGTTTTTAAAGCGTCAGTGGATAAATGGGCCGCCCATGGAATGTATTAAGAGTCAGTATTGGTGGAGACAAGAAGTACATGGGTGGGGTGCGTCTCTCGGTTCGTCAGGGAAGGGAGGAAGTGAGTTATTTCCCTGGTCGGCGGTCTCAGTTATTCGACATGGTACTGGCGGTGTCCTGTGACGTGTTCTGTGTTGATGTCTCTGGACCACCTGACGGGGTCGGACACCATGAGCTGTCTCATGTATTTCTGCTGCGACTCCAATTTGCTTAGTTTGTAAAGCTGTTGGGCTCTTACATGCATTTCTTTCTTTCCCCTCTACTTCAAGGAGCAAGATGAAAAAAGAATTAAAATTGAAACCAAAGAAGGGTAAGAGCAGCTAAAATTTCTTTAATCAGGTGTTTGAATGTTCTGGCTTGTGTGTGCGTGGGCTAGATGACCTCTCGAGGTCCCTTCCAGTCACGTGTGTTTGTGTGTTTCTCTTTGCAGAAATTTGTCACGGGCTCTGTTGTGGCAAAAGACAAAACAAAAAATCAAAAAGATTTCTAGCTGAGTTTTCCTGTCCGTGTCCGACTTCATCACCCTAAACCTGGGGAGGCAGAGACAATGTTAAAGAAATGGAAGCAATTTAGTGTCTGAAAGAAAAATGTTCCTCTGGTAGTTTATTAATTTATTAAGCGTCTGAAAATATAGATGAGTGATTGGGTCTGGCTCAGTGAATTCCTTTTTTGTGCTTCCAGCTGTGCTGTTGCTGTGACGGCTGGGCTTTCCGAAAGGGCCTCATGGGGACTGTTTTCAGCAATGCCCAGGTGTCCTGTTAAGTCAGTGGAACTTCGGGCTTGTCTGTATGCAAAAGTTGTATTTCTCTGTGCCTCAGTTTCCCTATCTACATATTGAGGATAATGAGATTGAGCTGTTTGGTAAAGCACTTTGAGATCTGTGGATGAAAAACACTCAAGAAGAGCGAGGGATTATAGTTAAAGCAGTACAGCGCGCCCCCAGCGTGAATGCGGTATTCTGGTATAGCTTTTCTCGCACGGGGATCGTTCACGCTGGTGTAAGGCCTTGCCTGCACTTGGAAACTAACCGGAACATCTCTCTGTGTGGACGCTTTTATTCCAGAATAAGAGTGCCTTTTTCCGGGTTAATCTGCTTTCAAAGGGGACTAAGCTGAACCAGAAAAAGGTGATCTTATTCTGGAATGAGAGCATCCACATGGAGAGCTATTTCTTGTTGAATTCACACCCGACCTAGTACTGGATTAACTTCCTGGTGTAACTGCAGCCACAGTAAGGTCTGTTTTTATTTTAAAAACAAACAAACAAACACACGTACCCCCAGCCAAAGCAGTAGTTGTAGCAGCATGACTCAAGTGTGTCAAGAAGGCCCCTGGCTCCTGAGACACTTCGGTCCTTTTGGAAGTTTTACGCGCCCAGAGCTGGGCATGTGCCTCCCTTCGCCTGCTCGGGAAAGCCCAGCAGGAAAGTTCGGTGAAATGCAGAGTTAATCAAAAAGAGGGAAAGCAATTCACCCCCATCCGAAACCCTCCAGCAGAGTCCGGTAGCGTGTCTGACGCCCCCTTCGAACTGGTGACAGTGAGTGCGGGCTTGGGGGAGGGGGCTCTTAGTATTTTCAGCTGATCTCTTCTGCTTCTTGGGCTGAGGGCTGGATGCTGGAATCTGTGAGCAGATAGTGTGTGAGGAGTTCGGTGCCTTCCTGTAGCACGAAACCACTTCAGCTAGAACAGCGCATTTGTTTTGTGGGGCATCGGCAGTGAAATGTTTGCGTGTATTCGGGTCTCTCGAACAGCTGAGAGCACTGGGTATGCAGGTGGTGGAATAGCCTCGCTCGGCTTTTTTGTCCTGTGCCTTCATTCCTTGTTTTGATGTATTTTGTGCCCAGGTCTGAGATAAAAGAGGAAGCTACGCAGGTTAAAACCGCACCACCTGCTAAAGTAAGTGGTTTCTCCTGTTCTCGTCAGTGCTTGGGCCCTGTCCGAGCACTGCTGACAGCTTTTCAACCGCTCGGAGTGGCAGCGAGTCAAGAAAAAGTACTCTCCAGTGCACACGTCACTCGCACCACCACATGATCTTTAAATGCAGCATTTACAGCACGAACAAAACGTAACGAGGGCATGTGTGTGTTGGGTCGGTGCAGTGAGTCCTTCCTCCTGCCACGCCTGGCCAGGTCAGAGAAGTTGCTAAACACCTGGTGCTAGACAATGTGTGAGGCGCTGGCGATTGTTTTACTGCTCCAGATTCCTGGTAGATTCAGGACTGGCCGTCAGCGTGGGAACATGTAGTGATACTTACGGAGGGCGGAGGCTGGTAAATGGCAGAACTGTTCACGGGGAAAGCTCCTCATGTCTCGTGATGTTTCGCTTGCAGACCACGCCTCCCAAGTGTGTCGACTGCAGACAGTACTTGGACGATCCCGATCTCAAGTTCTTCCAGGGGGATCCCGACAATGCGGTAAGCGGCTCGTTGCTGGGTTTAGAAACGTGGCCGTGCTGCGGGAGTGAAGGTCCAACGTGCCCCTCTCTTTCTCTCAGCTGGAGGAGCCGGAGATGCTGACGGACGAGCGCTTGTCCATTTTCGATGCCAACGAAGATGGGTTTGAAAGTTACGAGGATTTGCCCCAGCACAAAGTGACCTCCTTCAGGTGAGGTTTCTTGCACTGTTGCACCAACAATAATTTGGCAATGCTGCATTTGTAACCCCTGGGGCAAATCAGAGTCCAGGGGGGTCGCTCTCTTCTGCACAACATGGAGAGGCTTGGTTCTGCCCTGAGCCACTGCTCTAGGCGGTGAGACTGCTTCCCCATGCATGTAGCCTGCAGCTCGGTTCCCGGGCGTGCAAGCCTTCCTGCCCTGGTCAAGGGAAGCGTGTCCGACACAGGATGTGTAAATGCAGAGCTGTTTGCAGCGAGCCCTGGATGCTGGTTTAAGCTGAGTATTAAATGCAACATCTGTGAGGTGTTGAACAACGTGCGATTGGGAAACGTCCTTTCTCCTCTCTCGCACAGCGTCTACGACAAAAAGGGTCACTTGTGTCCGTTTGACACCGGTCTCATAGAGAGGAACATAGAACTGTACTTCAGCGGTGCTGTGAAACCAATCTACGACGACAACCCTTGTCTAGATGGTAAGTGTCTTTCGGCGCAGAGCTGGGGGCAGACACTGGCCTGCCTAGTACCCTGGGACTTTCTCAGGCTGTGTCCTGAGGATCAGTCCGAAGGCCTGGGAAACCCAGTCTCTGTGCCGTCAGTGGGATCTTGGCAGTGCGAGGAGTGACCTCTCCTCTCGGGTGATGTCGCTAGCACTAGGTTACTGCCGCGGAGTACATTGTTCGGTAATTCTGCAGGAGCTCAGTTATGCTGGGGCTGGGGGGCCACATGGCAGTGCTGATTCTCAACTGAAGTTCAACAGCCTGTTAATGGCAAGTGTTTTAAAAGCCGCTGTGCTCTGATCTGGGCCAGTAAATCCGTGTGAGGGCCTGGTTCTCCGGGGGTCTGCAGTGTGTGCAGTACACTCCCGTTGTGAGCTGGTAGCGTTTCTCACCCGCCCTGCTCAGGTGCCAAGGGCGGCAACGGAGAATCTGGCCCCTCGGCAACAGAATCCGAACCCTTGCGGTGGGTATGTGTGGGGGTGTGTGTGAAACATCCTTGCTCTTCCCCGCTCAGGTGGTGTCCGAGCCAAGAAACTGGGTCCCATAAATGCTTGGTGGATCACTGGGTTCGACGGAGGAGAAAGAGCCTTGATCGGCTTCACTACGGGTAGGTCTGCAAATGGGGGCATTTCAGGGGGCTTCTCCCTCGGGGGGGGCTGGCGGGATCCCTGTGTTCTGAGGGTGGGGAGTGGGAGCCAAGGCACTCGATAACGGCCAGAGCGGGTTGCTGCAAATCGATTGCTGATGCTGGGGGGTCTCGGCTGTTCTGTGACAGCCCCTGCAGTCACCGTCTCTGGCAATCTCTCTCTGCTTCAGCCTTTGCGGATTACATTCTCATGGATCCCAGCGAGGAGTACGCTCCCACCTTCGCCTTAATGCAGGAGAAGATCTACATGAGTAAAATCGTGGTGGAATTCCTCCAGAACAATCCCGATGTCAGCTATGAGGACTTGCTGAACAAGATTGAGGTGAGACGTGGCGTGTCCGTCCTCTGACTCACAGGTCTCACCGTTGGGTTCCCAGCCCCCAGGGGCATTGGGGACAGGAGCCGAGGGGTCACGGCCGGGCTGCTAAATGGCAGGGGGCGTGTGGCGAGGTGAGAGAAGGATTCCAGGACGTGTCCCGCTATGGGAACCACTGGACTAGCTGACTCTGAACTCTTGGGCCTTCGACACTGTCTGTACGAGGATGTGTCCATCCGCTCCTCCCCCTTGAACGGGGTGTGGGTGAGGGGCGAGGAGATGGACTTTTATTCTACTTATGGTTTGTCTCAAGCCACATCGTAGGTTGTTCCTCTTTACTAACCCCTCCGGAGGGTGGAGCTCTGCCTCCGGTTCTTACCCTCTCCTCCGCCGTACGGCGAGGGTGAATGTCACTCGTCCGCAGAGCTCTCCCACAAGGCCTCGGCCACGCTGAGGCCTAGTCTGAGGGCTGATGTGGCGTGCGGTGTTGCTGCACGAGGGTGAATCTCAGCCTCGCCAAGGGAGTGACAGGCATACCTTTTCAGTCGCTATTGGTGAGTTTGGGTGGCCTGCGCCCCTGCGTCTGAGAACCAGGGCCCCCAAGACTCTGGCTCCCTGTGAAAACGTCCGTGCCGTTGGGAGTAGAGCTGCAGTGCCCTCGGGTGGTGTGAGGCGTGCTGTATGCGGGGATGTCCCATGACCCTCTGCTGCGTCTCTCCAGACAACGGTGCCGCCCGCCGGGCTGAACTTCAACCGCTTCACGGAGGACTCTCTGCTGCGGCACGCCCAGTTCGTGGTGGAGCAGGTGGAGAGCTACGACGAGGCCGGAGACAGCGACGAGCCGCCCGTCCTCATCACGCCGTGCATGAGAGACCTGATCAAACTCGCGGGCGTCACCCTGGGGAAGAGGTAGGCTGGTGGGAGCTGCCAACAGCAGTGCTGTGCTGGGGGTTCTACGGGCACTGCATCTCGGGCACGGGCACTGGCACTGCATCTCAGGCATTGGCACTGCATCTCGGGCCTTGCCTCTGCCCGGCGCTATGCCACATTGAATTCACACCCTTCCTTATTCCGGGGTAACTTCCCTGGCTCTAGACAGACCCTCGGGGATCTATAGGCCAGCGTGGGGTGAGTTGCCATAAGGGGCTTGGTTAGAAATGAGAAATGCTCCTGAACTCGGCTTCCTAATCAGTCTAGTCGGGCGCAAAGAAATCCCCTCTGCGTTGCTGTTCAGGGAGCCAGGGCGGTCTGGTGGTTAGAACACTGGGCCGAGATCCAGGAGACCTGGGGTCCATTCCCAGCCCGGCCACAGCGTGAGTCCCTGCATCTCTGGGCCTCGGTTCCCCACGTGATCCTTCCTTCATCAGTCTGGATTGTGGGGACTCTCTTATGAGTGCATTTCAGTGCCTGTTACAGGGCTTTTCCTGCCAAGCCAACAGTTATAACACGGTTTATCACGAGATTCTGTAGGATGTATTGTGCCCGGTTGCTGCGGGTGGCAGAGGCGTGCAGGGCGGGGGGTGTGTGAGGAGAGCGGTCAGTAGCGTTGCACGTAGCCAGAATTTTTCCGTCCCGGTCTCTGGTGGGAGCGGGTAATGCCACCAGTGCAGGACCATGCTGCAGCGGGCAGTGTCTGAGCTGCTCTCCGTTCCAGGCGAGCTGCGAGGCGACAGGCCATTCGACATCCCACCAAGATAGACAAGGACAAAGGGCCCACCAAGGCCACCACCACCAAGCTGGTGTACTTGATCTTCGACACCTTCTTCTCGGAGCAGATCGAGAAGAACGAGAGAGAGGAAGACAAGGAGAACGCCATGAAGCGCCGGCGCTGCGGCGTGTGTGAGGTAACCAGCAGGCTGGGCCAGAGCTGAGCTGCGTCTGACCCCCAGCTTGGGGGCACTGGATGCTGGGATCCAGTCTTGCCCAGCTCTGGGGAGAGTGCTGGGGAATGGGCAAGGCTAGCTGGCTTCCCGCTGCCCCTTGGGCTGTGTGGCTGGCTGGACGTGGTGCCCCAGAGGGGAAAGGCTCAGTGGGGTGACGTTCTCCTTTCTGGGGACAATGCGTCCATTTCCCTGCAGCCTGAAGAAGGGCAGCACGCTACGGGCGAGAACAGTGCAGGGAAAGGAAGGAAGCTGTGCTGTGTCAGTACGGCTCTGCTGCGCTTTCAGGGTGACCAAGCAATTTCCCTCCTGGCCTGGATCTCCCGGAGGCCCCGTTGGCACCTCCAAAGCCAGCCAGGGCTGCTCCACGGTGGGAGGATGCTAAGGAGCAGCATGTGGCTCGCTCTCTCTCGGCTCCAAAGCCTCTTCTAGTCAACGTGAGTCTTTGCACAGGCTCTGCTCATGCCCGTGGTCGGGAGCAAGCCCTGACGGAGCCGAGCGCCACGTCCTCGGGGACGAGTTGCTCCTCCACCATTCGCAGCCGCTCAGCCTTCGCCTTTCTCCCCTTCCCTGCAGGTTTGTCAGCAGCCTGAGTGTGGAAAGTGCAAAGCCTGCCAGAACATGATCAAGTTTGGCGGGAGCGGCCGGAGCAAACAAGCCTGCCTGCAGAGGAGGTCAGTGTCCCGAAAGGTGGTTCTGAGCACCAGGGAGCAGGGCAGAGCCTGTGGGGTGGCTGCTTGGGGCCGAGCAGGGGGTTCCTCTACTCCTGGGGGCAGTGGACGTTACTGTACAGGGAGTCGTCAGTCTCCTGGCAGGAAAGAATCAAGAGCTGGTACTACCCGGGATTGGAATGACCAGACAGGATCAGAGGAGGGGCCCATCTAGTCTGGTCTCTGTCTCCAGCAGGGCCAGCACTGGCCGTGTCACACGATAGTCAAGATCCCCTGCAGCAGACAGCAATGGGGTAACCTGCCCCTGGGGGAAATTCCCTCCTGACCCCCAGTCACTAGAGCTCAGCTCATGCCCTGAAGCATGAGGGTTTATGGCCCTTCCAAAATGCTCGGTAGTTTGAGAGCTTTCCCGGTGTAAGTCTGGAGACTTGTTGCCACTCAAACGTTGAACCCGCTGCTCTCTGTCGACGGGGCGGAGGGACGTGATGCACACGCTAATCTCGGTGACACGTCCTTTCTGTATCAAGCCAGACCAGACCCAGGTAGTGATGTGATCATAAAACATGAACAGAAGTGAGTGAAATTCCCTCCTCTTCCACTTCAGAGATTGAGTGGGGCAGGGATGGGATCATCTGCCCGTCTCCAAAGGGGCTGAGCACGGAGGACTCTGCAGAATGGCTTAGGCAGCAGCATGTCAGAGTTGGGGATGGGCTGTAGCTGGGAATAACGGTCGGGGAGCGGGGGTGGAATCTGGGGCTGCAGCAGCGTCTCCCAGTGTTGGGATGGGCTGGACAAAGCACTTGGGAGCCTGTGGAAGGAGCCAACCTGCCCTGGCGGGTGGTGGGGACTGAGCGCGTGGCCCGAGAAGGCCCCGTCAGTCACCGGATGCACTGACTGTCGCTCCCACCCTAGGTGCCCCAATCTGGCCGTCAGAGAAGCAGATGAAGACGAGGAGGTGGACGATAACATCCCCGAAATGCCGTCACCTAAAAAAATGCTACAGGGAAGGAAGAAGAAGCAGAATAAAAGCAGGATTTCCTGGGTGGGGGAACCAATCAAGGTAGGGCCGGAGGAGACGTCTCACTGGCAGCGCGCATTCCCACCCGAGTAAAAGGGCTCGTTGTCTGGCATCGACGTCATGAGCAAATCTCCCCAGCGGGTGTAACTCTAGGCTTGTGTAACCTGCCAGCTGGGAAGCTGCAGGGTTCTCGCTGCGGCCCCATTGCTGGGCCTTTAACGCAGCGCTCACGAACAGCCCCTGCTTTCCTGGGTGGACGTGGATCTGCTGTACGGTGTGCACAGCTAAAGGGCAGGTGCCACTTGCACGCTGCTTAGGGAACGTGCAGCGGTCCGCCACACAGGTCTAATGGCGTGTCTCTGTGACAAGCGCAGGAGCATTTGAGATGTACGGGCCGCCTGGGGGAATTGTGGCTTTTCAGCCGCGCCTCTCTTGTGCGCTCTAGCCTGTTTGTTATGCCAGCACGCTGTATTGGGAGCAGATTTGAGTGGGAGTTTGTGGGCCTGTCAAAGGTTAACCCTCAATCTGAACCTTTCCTTGTCTCTGCGGGGCTCAAGGCCTCGCTAGAACCTGGCGTCTCAGGGGAAGTGTCAAGCTCCCGTTGTTTGCAGGCTGGGGTGGTGGCTTGCGTGACGGCTGGGCTGTAGCCGAGGAGTGGCTACAATGCGGGGGCCAGGACCCCGTCTCTGGGAATAGATGCGGGTCAGCGTTCACGGCTTCTCCGGCCCCACCAGTGAGGAGCTCTGCTGCGGTCACAGCGGGGGATGCGCAACGAGGCTGCCTAGAGCGAGGGCTAATGAAAGCCCTCCACCTCCCTCGAGCGGGCATGTGACGGCTGTCCTCGTGGCCAGCACACCGGGACTGAGCCAGGGGACCCCAATCGCTAAAAACGGGAGCTGCGGCAGCTGGAGCCAGAGCGCGAAGGCTCCTTAGCCGGGGCTGTCAACTCGTAGGCTCTGCGGAAGGGCGCGGAGAGGGACGAGCAGCACGCTCACCCGTGGGTTCCAGGCCCTGTCTAGCAGGGAGGGGAGGGTCTCTAGCTACGAGCCATGGGAGAAATGAGAAGACACTGGGTAATGGGGTTTCTGCCAGTTCTAATAACCAGCCTTTGTCCGCAGCGCGATGGGAAGAAGGACTATTACCAGAAGGTGTGCATCGATTCCGAGACCCTGGAGGTGGGGGACTGCGTTTCCGTCAGCCCCGACGAGCCCTCCAAGCCTCTGTACCTAGCCAGGTTTGTGGCGGTCCGGGGACGAACGCGCACTTGTCTGCGTGCCAGAGGGGTTCTGGGAAGGGGCCGGTGCAGGGCTCACAGGGGCGTGTCCTGCAGAGATGTTGGGAGATCCCTGTCTGCGTGGGGCTGTCTCTCTGCTGTTAGTGGGCCGTGGAGGCCCCAGCCTGGAACCTGCATGTACGTACGGAGGAGCTCGGTCTAAGTACGCATGACAGATGGGGGGGAGGGGGGGACCCCGGCTCTGAGAAGGGAGGTGACTTGCCCACCGTCATCCAGCAGGGCAGTGGCAGAGTTAGAAGAGAACCCAGGTCTCCGGAGTCCCAGTCCAGAGCTCTCCCCTGGACCCTCTCTGCCTGGGGTCTCGTTAGCCCCAGCACCGCTCAGCCTGTCCAGCGATGCGGAAAGCGTCTTTCCCTAGGCAGCCTGGGGGTGGTGTTCAAACACAAGCCCTTCCCTTGCAGAGTCACTGCGCTGTGGGAAGACAGCAGTGGGCAAATGTTCCATGCCCACTGGTTCTGCCAGGGCATCGACACTGTCCTGGGGAAGACCTCGGACTCGCTGGAGCTCTTCCTGGTGGACGAGTGCGAAGACATGCAGCTGTCCTACATCCACGGCAAAGTGAACGTTGTCTACAAGGCGCCCTCGGAGAACTGGGCCTTGGAGGTGGGTGGCTGCCGTCTCCTTGGCAGGCCTCGGTGGCAAGCGGGAGAGCTCTGTGTGGTTCGGGGCCCAGCGTAGGCAGGCAGGGCCTGGTCTGCTTAACTTGGGGCATCAGCAAGTGGCAAATGCTTTAAGTGCGGCTGGTCACTGAGCTAGTGGAGGCTTGGAGAAAACAGCCGTCTGACGAAATTGACTCGATTGCTTGTGTCCTCGTAGCACCTAGCGGCCCCAGATGAGGTCAGGGCCCCGTTGCACGAGGTGCTGTATGCACAGCTAGTGAGAGATGCTCCCTCTTCTGAGGAGCTTGCAGTGTAAACGGATGAAGGGTGGGAGGGGAAACAGAGGCACAGAGAGAGGAAGCGCCTTGCCGACCGTCACGCAGCAGGTCAGTGGCAGAGCTGGGAATCGAACCCAGGCGTCCTGGCGCCTCTCGTCCTCGGAATGATACGCGGGCTCCGTTTGTGTAACTTCCTTGAGAGAAGTTTGCGAGGGGAACAGAGGTTCTCCCCTTCCCCCACGTGTGACGCTCTGGGTTCGTAACAACGTTCTGTCCGGCGGCAGGATCCAGCCAGCTGCTCGCCCCCTGGCTGCGGGATCCCTACAATTTGTCTTTCCCCACAGGGGGGGCTGGACATGGAGATAAAGATGGTGGAAGATGACGGCAGAACCTATTTCTACCAAATGTGGTATGATCAAGAGTACGCCAGGTTTGAGTCTCCCCCGAAGCTCCAGCCCTCGGAAGATAACAAGTACAAGTGAGTGCGTGAGGCTGGCTGGCTGGCGGGAGCGAAAGGCTCCATCTTCTCTCCGAAGATGGGTTTAGCCGTAACTCGCATTAGCTCAGGTTTATTTGTACTCGGGTTATTGCCCAGGTCAAGGCAGGCAGAGCTGGCGCATGGAGAGTAGCTTCAGACCAATCGGGGCAGATTGGCTGGTTCTCGTTTTCTCAGCTCAGCCGTCTGGGGCACTGTGCTAACAGTAACTTGGGGCTTATTGGAAGAATATTGTTGGCTAATTCACACCGAAAGATGATTTCATCTAGTAGTATTTTCAACTTCTATCTTGGCTCAAATGGGAGTGCTGATTAAATCCCCCCCCCATGCCCCCCCAAACAACCCCCCTCCCCCCCACACACACAGCAGTTTAAGCCAGTGTGGGATACGTGTGAAAACCAGCAGGTGTGATGTTTGTTGTGCAGGGATCAGGCCCCCATTGTGCATACAACAGAGGCAGTCCCTGCCCCCAAGAGCGCAGGTTCCAGCACCCATCAATATCTCCGCAGATGGTCCAGCTCCGAGCCCTCTGCTTTCCCCACAGGTTCTGTATGAGCTGCGCTCGCTTGGACGAGGTGAGGCAGAAGGAGATACTCAAAGTCATGGAGCCCCAAGAAGAGGTGGACGGGAAGATGTTTTACGGCCTGGCGACAAAGAATGGCGTGCAGTACAGGATAGGAGATGGCGTCTTCCTGCTGCCGGAGGCTTTCTCCTTCAGGTTGGTTCTTGCCAGGCGGGCACGGGGTGTCTCTTCTCGGCAGGGTTTATTCACAGCCCCCATGGCAGAGTCGTCTTCAGTATCTCCCATAACGGAGAACACACCAGTCTGCGCTTCAGCTGTAAATTAAGCACCAAACAAGCCAGTTGTAAATGGATTCCTAGATGTTTAAGTCTAGAAGGGACTGTGATGATCATCCTGTCTGTCCTCCCACAGAGATCCTCCCCCCAGTTTGGGCTAGAGCAGTCTCTACAGAAAAACACGCGGTCTTGATTTAAAGAGCATATGTGATGGAGTATACACCCTGTCCTTAGGCAAGCTGTTCCCCTCCCTGTTAAAAACTCTGCCCCTTATTTCTAGTCTGACTTTTGTCTGGATTCAACTTCTGGCTGCTGGGTCTCATTCTGCCTTTTTCTACTAGGCTAAGGAGCCCTCTGCTGTCCTAATCTCTTCCCCATGTAGCCACTTGTAGCCTGGGATCAGGTCATCTCTTAATCTTTTCTTGGGTAAACTCCATAGATTGAGCCTCTTTAGTTGGTGTATGGACATATAAGCCCACTACAACTGCTGGGTGAGTTGGAATAAAATGTCTCTGGGGGGCGGGGGGGAAATATAGCTAGCCAGACACGTCGCTGGTTTGGCTGAAACTCGGGTAACTGGTTCTATAAACTGACTGGTACGCAGCTCGTCAGCAGCAGAGGAGAAGTCTCACGGATGTGCATCAGCCTCCGTCTGGGGAGTGGCTGCACCGAATCGCTAGCCGTGATAAAGGCCATGACCTATCATGCAGCTGCCTACAGGAGGGTGTTGTCTTTGGGTCGTGCCTAGGAGCCCAGCACGGAGCAGGACCCTGCACAAACACCCCACAGTTCCTGCCCCGAAGAGCTTCCTGCCCAAGTGACTCTGTCTTGCACCCTCCTCTGAAGCAGCTGGTCAGAGACGGGACACGGGGCTAGAGAGCTCGCTGCGTCTGAGCCGCTGTGGCCAGCATCGGGGCTTTGATGTGCCTCTGAAAATGCCTGGGCTGCACACGCGGGAGAGGGGACCCCACAAGATCTCGTCCCTCCCTGCTGCAGGCAGGCGTTCTGCTTCGTCAGAGGGGCTCTTTAATGGGGGAACAGCGCCCTGGTTCCGAAAGGAGAGTCGCTGCCGGGCCAGGGGCGCTTCGGGGGGCTGCGCTGGATTGTCCTCTGAAGGGTGGGTCGGTGGGCAGCCCGTGCTTCAGTGTTAGCGCCTCTTACCCCCTGCTCCGCTCTCCCCCAACCCCAGCATGAAGCTGGCCAGCCCAGCCAAGCGCCCCAAGAAGGAGGCCGTGGATGAGGAGCTGTACCCAGAGCACTACCGCAAGTCCTCCGAGTACATCAAGGGCAGCAACCAGGACGCCCCGGAGCCATACCGCGTGGGCCGCATCAAGGAGATCTTCTGCAGCATACGCAGCAACGGCAAGCCCAACGAAGCCGACATCAAGCTGCGGCTCTACAAGTTCTACAGGTGAGCGGGGCTGGGCTCAGGCAGAGCCTCCGGAAGGTCCGTTTGGGGAGGAGCAGCACGAGTAGGGGCCTTCTCCGCCCTGTCCCCAAAGCAAAGCCAGCGTGCTGCGTAGACAAACCTGAACTCTCCCTGGGGCCTGGCTGTATCCGCACAGGGTCCGTCTACGCTCAGCTAGGAGGGCGCTTCCTAGCTCGGCCAGACAGACGTGCTAGCTCTGCAGCCAGGGATAGCCTGGGCGGGCGGCTGCCTGAGTCCGAACCTCCCAGGGCACGTACTCCTGTGGCTAGCCTGAGCCGCTGCCTGTGCTACACCCAGCTTTGCTGCTGTTTTTAGCATGCTAGTTTGAGCAAAGCTAGTGCACGTCTGTCTGTCTGAGGTGGGCAGCACACTCCCAGCTGCGGTGTAGACATACCCTAACCCAATGCTCCATTCAGGCCTAGCCAGGCTCTGCACTGTTCCTAGGTTTCCTCTCAGCCCTGCTCAGCCCACACTCTAGGTCATCCTTCAAGAGCTACTCCCACCTCCTTGTGTGTCCTGCCGGGATAACAAACCAGCTGCTTTGTTTATCAGAACTAATCTAACGTTCTCCAGCAGGATGTGCACCAGCTAACGGGGTAGGAGAGATTTGGGTGAACATTCCTGTCTGTCTTCTCCAAGGGGACAGACTTCACACGGTGGATGTTGGAACTCAGGCAGTGTGCCCCTGGGTTGGAAGCGCAGTCCCTTTCCCAGTCCCCCCCCAAAGCACACTCCCTAGTGAAAGTGACCTGTCTGCTGCAGGCCTGAGAACACCCACAAGTCCATGAAAGCAAGTTACCACTCGGACATCAACCTGCTGTACTGGAGCGATGAGGAAGTGACGCTGGACTTCAAGGCTGTGCAGGGCCGCTGTACGGTGGAGTACGGAGAGGACCTGACGGAATGTATTCAGGACTATTCTGCCAGCGGGTCTGACCGCTTCTACTTCCTAGAGGTAACCTCTGCTTGGAGATGCACTGGGGCGGGGGGGAGCTAACTGAGCAGGTGACGTGAGCGGTTGCTAGAACTGACTTGCACATCGTAAACGTCAGCATCCGAGTTCTGGGGCACGTGCTCCAAACCATTCTTCGTCACAAGTCTCAGGGACTCTTTCTACCTGCTAGGGGAGTGTGGTGCTGGGTACAATGAGCGTCTCTGGCAATGGTGAAAGACGCTTGCCAAACGCTGCACTGCTTGACTCTGCCAAGCGTTTTTGAAAGGGAAGTGGCCCCGTCTGTCCTGAGCCGGCCAGCAAGGGCGGGAGCTGTTCTCGGGAGTTCAGAGAGAAGCATAAGAGAGCCCTCTCTCCAAGAGCCGTCAGAAGCGTGTCGCAGTTCCCAAAGAGGATTGCTTCGCTGTGGAGATGAGGGCCCGATCTGCTTACAGGATCACACGGGGGCTTGCGACCACCAGGTTTGACAAAGGGGTGGGTGGATTCTGGCGCTGCCCTACATTAAATGAAGCAATGTAGTCCTCACGAAGACAGCGTCCCCCAAACACCAGCGGCATATAGGGCGCATGTGAGCCTTGCGTCTGTTCTCTTTGCAGGCTTACAATGCAAAAACCAAGAGCTTTGAAGACCCTCCGAACCATGCCCGTAGAGCTGGCAATAAAGGCAAGGGGAAAGGGAAAGGCAAAGGTAAGGCTAAATCCTGGTGCTTTTGTCTCTTGCAACTTTTTTGTAGCTGCTTCTGCTCCATATTATCCCACAGCTGGCCCAGAACTTTTCAGGGAAAACAGGGTATTAGCCTGTTGTGAAAGCCGCATTGTACATGAACCAGACCCCGGAAATGTCAGTTTGAACTAACATTTATGCAGGATTGTAAAGGGACAGCAATGTGAAACCGTAACCCACTTCCAAAAGCTTAGAGTAGTTTCCTGTATCAGAGTCGTGGCCCAGGCCCCCATTGTGCTGGGAGCTGTACGTTGTTTATTAGGTGTATGACGGTAGCGTCTATGGCCCAGACCCCCATGGTGCTGGGCGCTGTCTGCCCCAAGGAGCTCAGCCTGGCATCTGCCCAAGCTGTTGTGCTGGTTTCGTGTTTCTTCTCTCCCCTGTTGCTGCGGGAAAGACCCACGCAAAGGGGGAAGGGCCAACGTACCTTCCTGGCTGGGGGTGGGGACGAAAGGCGGCGGGATGGTGGGAAGGTGGAGACGTCTGTTGCAGTGGACTTAGGGGTAGGTTCTCGCTCGAGTGGGTTAAACCCGTCCAGCCAGCGGGGGCTTAGAGTTGATGTTTTAAGTGCTGTACAGATGGGGGAAGGATCTGCATTTCAAACACTATCAAGGAAATAGACTGGGGGGGCTAATGCTGCTTGGGTGCCAGCCTGCCCTTGGGGAAAGCAGCCCCTTACCCACCCGGAGTTCTTGCCTGCTCCTGACCGTGGCTGGAGAGGCAGCTGGGTGCCGGCACAAACGGTCTCTCCTTTCCCCACACAGGCAAAGGCAAATCGGTGTCTGCCTTGGAGCAAAGCAAACAGGAGGCTGCCGAGGTGAAGCTGCCCAAACTGCGCACCCTGGATGTGTTCTCGGGCTGCGGGGGCCTGTCTGAGGGATTCCACCAAGCAGGCAAGGAGGGGGGTGTCAAGCCAGGGCACTGGGGGGGGCCCTTCGTCCTTGCGTCTCTTTGGTGTGAATTATTTCTAGTACTGTGGTGCCTGGAGGTCCCGGCACGGGTGAGTCCCAGAGGGGCCCCCGTTCCTTGGCTTTCGCAGGTTGGCAGCCCCTTATTTGAAAGCCAAATGTGTGTCACCCCCTTAGGTTTACCATAACCGCAGCAATTCACCGATGGCATGTACCTGTGTTGCCAGAGGCTGGCGGAGAATCCTGGAGCTTGAACTGGGGGTGGGGTGGAGGGGGGCGCAAGATTCGCTTGGCTTTATAGTAGATTGCAGCAGCCCGCCCACCCCACTCACCGCCCACGACCACCCGGGGGTCGCAACCCACCGGTCTCGGCTGCCCTCGTGCGAGCAGGCCCTGGAGTTCCAAGGCTGCTTTCCTGCCTCCGGACAGAACCTCCACGTTCTCCTGCTGGGTGCTGCACAGATGCTCATATGAATCAGTCCCTGGCCAAAGAGCTCGCAGCCTAGATAGACCCAGGGGCTGGAGGGGAAACTGAGGCACAAGGGAGGGAAAGGGACTTGCCCAAGGTCAGTGGCAGAGGCGGGAATAGAACTCAGGTGTCCTGAGTCCCTGTCCAATGCTCCGCTCACTAGACCGCACCACCTCTCGCAGCCACCCACACACATGCTCCCTGAAAATGACAGAGCCGCGTTGGGTGGAACCGGTGTGAGGTGCCTGCCGTGGGCTTCTGCTGGGTCTAACGTCCTCGGCTCCCCCTCCGTCCCCAGGGATCTCGGAGACGCTGTGGGCCATCGAGATGTGGGAGCCGGCCGCCCAGGCCTTCCGCCTGAATAACCCCGGCACCACGGTGTTCACCGAGGACTGCAACGTGCTGCTGAAGCTGGTCATGTCTGGCGAGAAGACCAACTCGCTGGGCCAGAAGCTCCCGCAGAAGGGGGACGTGGAGATGCTGTGCGGCGGCCCGCCCTGCCAGGGCTTCAGCGGCATGAACCGCTTCAACTCTCGCACCTACTCCAAGTTCAAGAACTCCCTGGTGGTCTCCTTTCTCAGGTGAGGGGCCAGGCCTTGCCGACAGCTGCCTGTCCCCTGATTGGCTCCCCTGGTGTCTGGGTGCCGCTGGCGTACCTGAGAAGCCCCCTGCGGACGTGTATCGGAGCAGGTGGGCTCTCCCGGGCATGCCCTGCTAGGGAAATGCAAACTGGGTCTGCAGGTGCTGCGGGGCTGTGGGCCCCACCTCTCCTCCCACAGAGGCTTCTCAGGGCCTCACGTGACCTGTGCTTGGCGAGCTCTGACCTTAGGGTAACGGCCAGACATACATGGGAAACTGAGGCACAACAGAGTGGGGGATGTGTCTTGCCCCAAGGTCAAAGAGCCCAGGAACCCGAGCCCTCTGCTCTAACGACCGAACTGTCCACCAGGAGGGGGGAAGGGGCTGCTGAGGACTCTCCCGACGGCCACGGAACCGTTGGCGGGGTAGGAAGGGAGGATCACTGGACTGGGGTTCAGCAGACCCAGGCAGGCGGTTCGACTCCCCTCCACCCCAAACCACAGGAGACTTGCGCTGCCCTGCCTCCGAGAGAGGCTTGGGGCGAGAGAGTCACCAGAATTGTGCCAAACCTCCAGTGGGGAGGGTTAGTTTGTGGCACTGGCTCCAGGGTCTGTCTGCCAGACCGGCAGGAGCCTCTCTCTAATCTTGCTCGTCGTCCCGTCCCCCCCGTGCAGTTACTGTGACTACTACAGACCCAGGTTCTTCCTCCTGGAGAACGTGAGGAACTTCGTCTCCTTCAAGCGCTCCATGGTGCTGAAGCTCACCCTGCGGTGCCTTGTGCGAATGGGCTACCAGTGCACCTTCGGGGTGCTGCAGGTATGTGCCAGGCGCCGGCTGGGAGCTGGGGGCATGGGGTGGGTGCCCCGCTCCCATGGAGGCTGCCCTGGCCAGAGACTCGGCTGGGCCAAGCCCGCCTCTGCCAAACTCATTCCCCTCGGGGCCAGAATTGCAGCAGGGACGCCACGGCTGGAACGCTCTGCTGCTGAGCCCTTTGGCCCTGCTCCCCTGCGGCCGCACTCCGGCTCAGGACGCCGCGGTCTGTGCTGGGGACACTCGCCCACGTTCGCGTTTGCTCAGGACGCTCTCCCTCGGTCCAGGCGGGTCAGTACGGCGTGGCCCAGACACGCCGAAGGGCCATCGTCCTCGCTGCGGCCCCTGGAGAGAAGCTGCCCATGTTCCCTGAGCCCCTGCACGTGTTCGCGCCCCGGGCCTGCCAGTTGAGCGTCGTGGTGGACGACAAGAAGTTTGTCAGCAATATCACCAGGTGAGCACGTCTTTGGCAGGCTGCGCCCAGGCCTGGGGTGTGGACGGGGGCCCTGGGGCGACGGCTCTAAACGCCTGGGAGAGGAACAAGCTGCTCTGAGACGTGCCGGGTGTTCCCCTGTCTGAAGGGGGTCGGGCGGGGGCTGGGGCTGACACTAGCTGGGTGACCGCTTCCTTTATTCCTCCTAGAACGTACTCGGGGCCCTTCCGAACCATCACGGTCCGGGACACCATGTCCGACCTGCCGGAGATCAGGAACGGCGCCTCGGCACTCGAGATCTCTTACAACGGGGAGCCCCAGTCCTGGTTCCAGAGGCAGATCAGGGGCTCGCAGTATCAGCCCATCCTCAGGGATCACATCTGCAAGGTGAGGGGTTCGCTGTGGAGAGCAGCACCTGAGCCTTGCGGGGGCTGCTGCTGCAGGGGCCCCCTTACGCCCCGACTGGGATCAAGCCCCTGTTGGGCCTGGCCCTGCGCAGACAGAGCGAGGGACCGGCCCTGCCCCATAGCCAAGGGTGGGGTTATTTCCCCTTCTTACAGATGGGGGACCCGAGGCAGAGGCGAGGATGGAACCCAGGGCCGTGTCCTGCCCCTGAGTCAGCGGCAGCATCCTGCGTGCTGAGACCCGGCTGTGGGGCGGTATCGGGCGGGCTGCGGGGGAAGGCTAATGCTGGATCCTGGGCTTGGCCTTGCAGGATATGAGCGCGCTGGTAGCTGCTCGGATGAGACACATCCCCCTGGCCCCGGGCTCAGACTGGCGCGACCTGCCCAACATCGAGGTGCGGCTGTCGGACGGCATCACCACCCGGAAGCTGCGGTACACTCACCACGAGAAGAAGAACGGACGCAGCAGCACCGGAGCGTTGCGGGGGGTGTGCTCCTGCGCGGAAGGTACAGGGCGGGGGGGGGCAGGGAGCTGCTGCGGGTCCGTCACCCAGTGGGTGGTGCCGAGGGGAGGGGACTGGAACTGTCCAGCGGGGGAGGGGGACTGCTAATTAGTTCCTCCCTTGAAGTCTGAGAGCCCTTCTCATTCTAATGAGCATAGACTGCATCCCTCATCTGACCCACGGCTTGTCCTCGTTCTCAGTATCCATCTTGTGGCAATGAGTTCCACAGGTTAAACACTCTGTCAATTCCGTGGTGCTTCATTCCTAGGGCCCGTTGTGCTGGGTACTGGGATGGGACGTACGGGAACCAGGCTGTCTGCCCAGCTTCCTAGCCATCCTCCCCTCTAGTCCACTCCTTGGCCCCTAGCTCAGATGAAATCCCTGTGCTCTGTTCCCTCCCGCAGGTAAACCGTGCGACCCGGCAGACCGACAGTTCAACACCCTCATCCCCTGGTGCCTGCCCCACACCGGCAATCGGCACAACCACTGGGCCGGGCTGTACGGCAGGCTAGAGTGGGACGGCTTCTTCAGCACCACCGTCACCAACCCAGAGCCCATGGGCAAACAGGTGTGTGAGCGCGGCCCCGGCGACTGGGGTAAGCCCTGTGGTGGGGAGGGGCGTGAATGTGGGGGGTTGCGTTGGGGTGCAGAGGGGGGCAGGGAGATGTCTGCACAGCCAGTCGCTCTGGGTTAAATCACCTGTGAGCGAGATCCACTCTTGTGCTGGGGCTAACCTCAGCGGCTCTTTCTCGGGGGCGTGTGCGGCAGAGTCCGGCGCAGCACCTACCGCAGCACCCCTTCTCGCTGCCGTCCGACCGACCGACCTTTGGCCTTAGTGGGCTGGGAATTCACAGCTGTTCCCTTTCCCAGGGCCGAGTGCTGCATCCGGAGCAGCACCGGGTGGTGAGCGTGCGGGAGTGTGCGCGATCCCAGGGCTTCCCAGACACCTACCGGCTCTTCGGCAACGTCCTGGACAAACACAGACAGGTGGGTGGCTGCTCCCCGGGGAGCGGGGTGAGGTGCTGGGCGAGCCGGTTCCCCCTGCACCCAGTGGGTGTGGTGCAGCAGGGCCAGTCCTCCATCCCCGCTCCTCTGTTCACGTCGGCGTGGGGCCAGTGTGAATGACCGCACAGGGTCAGAGCCCCGGACCTTTCGCCGGGGAATCGGAGGCTACTCTGGGCTCCTGTTTGGAAGCAGGATGGCCAGATAAGGAAGGAGAGAGGCTGGCTCAGAATGGGGTCACTGGGCGGGTGATCGCAGGGGAGGCCGTGAAAGCCGTGCTGCCCTTACCCGATATAACATGGCCTGGATCTGCACAGAGCTCACGGCTCCCCTGCCTCTCTTCACAGGTCGGTAACGCAGTGCCTCCGCCTCTGGCGAAATCCATCGGGCTGGAGATCAAGTCGTGTGTGTTGGCGAAAGTGAAAGAGGAGGCCACAGGTATCTCGGGGCGCGTGGACTCCTAGCTGGTCTGCGCTCACGCTGAGGGAAGCGGGAAATGGTTACTGTACGCTCCAGTGCAGCTGCCCTCCCGCGGGCCCAAACCAGCCAGCGCACGAGCCGCTCTGCCTGGCGCATCTCGGTTATCGATGGTAGCTTCAGTTCGGTAACGTACAGCTACTGATCTCAGCAGGGCACTTGGTAACTCCTGCCCCCCTTTGTGTGCAGTGCACGCTGGGCCTTGACGTGGTACCAAGCTGGAATTGCGCTTTAATAATCTGCCCTTCTGGGGACCGTTTCATTCCCGGGATTAAGTCTTGCTCTCCAGCTGGTGCTGGTGTGTTCCCCCCTCGCGTCCGTCAGAGCAGCTCTAGGTGGGGAGGGTCAGGGGATGAACAACTGGCTGCATGTAACGAGGAGGGGCTGCTAGCGAGCCAGGGTTCGCCTGCCTTGCCGTGCTGCTAAAACCCCGTGGAACGAACCTGTCTGGACAAGACTCCCGGACCGTGTTCTCAAAACTCAGGTGATTTTTGGCTGCTCGCGTTAAGACACCTTCTTTCCAGAGGGAAAGCACGTCTTGATGCTCAGACCCCTTCAGAGGTCTCAGGTTTGGCCCCCAGAATCGCTAGTCACTCTTGAAAATCTCAGCCTGGCTTCACATGTGGAGCTGAGCTGGGGGGGGCATTTCGTGGTCCCGCCTGTGCTGATCGTACAAAGGAGCCAGGGCTGTTGCGGGGACTCTGCTGTCATGCAGTGCCAGCGAGCAGCCTGCCTTCTAGGCCAATGGTGTCTCTTGTTCCTTCACAGATCACAGCAAACCAGAAAAGATGGACGTTCTGGACTAGCGTGTAAATCTCCCATCTCCTCGTTCTGGCCCCTGGACTCCCAAACATGCACTGATTTTTGTTTGTTTTGTTTGATGACATGATGAGGTCTGTCTCCGTTCAGCTGTTCTCATGACCAGTGTTCGTCTCCTTGGCTGACCTTGGAAGCTGTATGTGATGGTCAAATTATCAACTACTAATCATTTTAGTGATCGGCTGTGCAGTGCCCCCACCGTGCATTCTGGATTTTAAGAATGATGTTTTTATTATGCATTGTATTGAAAATAATCAACCACTTGTATAAAGTGGAAATTAATACTTTATGTAGTTTTTATATGTTGTAATATTTCTTCAAATAAATCTCTCCTATAAATTATATCCTGGGCGTCTCCCCTGCTTCCCCTTCCTGGCATTGGAGGCTGTGCAGAGAGAGGCGACCTTGGCTCTTTAGAGACTAACAAATTTGTTAGTCTCTAAGGTGCCACAAGTACTCCTGTTCTTTTTGCGGATACAGACTAACACGGCTGCTACTCTGAAACCTTGGCTCTGTGGGTGTTAAGGCACAGAAGAGCCTAGGTAATGACTGGAAGCCGCTGCTTGGCTGGAGTGTGCATGGCCGAGGAACCTGCCACCTCTCCTCCCGACACGCCTGTGTGCGACCCTGCCTCTGCCCCACGCAGCGCTGAGGTTCCCGACGGGCAGCGTTCCCGGGGATGAGGTCACTGCTGCACCTGTGCGGCGCGGGAGTATATGCTGCCCCTGGGAGAAGGGGACTGACGATGTAGGACGCCCCATAGAGTACTAGGGAGGGAAGCCTCTCGGCAGCGAGATGGGAGACCGGGCGCTGTAGGTCTCCAGTTCGTGTCTCTAAGGCTCCATTGGACTCCAGCGGGACTGTTTGCTCGTGTGGCTGTCTACGCGGGCGAGAGAGGGAGACAGTCGGCCCTTAGCTGGGTGCTTGCTAGGACTCCCACACGGACACAGAGAAGGGCCCCGGGGTCAAGGGGATATGTGGTTTAACAGGTGCAAAGTCCAGCACTGTTTGCCACGGGTCTGGCGGATTCTCAGGACTGATGTCTGACTAGCTCCTCCTGGGGGTTGGTCCCATGCTCACATAGGAGTCACCTGGTACTTGCCGCCCGGAGGCTCTGCGGCGTCTGCAAAGGGAGGAACGAAAACCTGACAGGGTTTGGCTAACTGAAGCCGGCTGTTGCCGTGGCATTGTGCATCCTTAAACCACGTCTCACCTACACGATGCGCTGAGAGACACCGGGAGCGTGTGGAGCACGACCCCCTCGTGCTGGCCTGAGTCTGTTCCGGCCGGATGCTTGCGCAGCGCCTGCTTTTTGCTCTCGAGCGCCCCTGCTGTGTTGGCCACGAAGGCGGCTGTCAGAGCGGCACAGTCTGAAAAGCTTCCCTTTACACCCGATCCACTTTACACCTGCTGAGAATCTGGCCCCGACCCCACCATGTCCTGGGATGATTGAATCCTTGTATCCTAGCTACATCACACGATCCATAGGGTTGTGTTGCATTTCTTAATAGCTGCCGTAAGGAAATAGGACACTAAACTGCTTCAGAACATGGGAGCTGGGCTCCCTGGATCGTCCTCATTTAGAAACATCCCTCGAGCGTTCAAACAAGACTCGTCTGTCTGAGTCTCTTCAATAAACCTGCCCAGTGGGATCTAGGGTTACAGAGCCTGGTTAGCTACAGAGGGAAATGTAGCTTCCTTTTATTTCCAAGGGACATGGCAAATCAGCCCTCAGCTGTCCCAGAGTGCTTCACAGTTTGACATCTAGACAAATCCAGACTGGAAATAAGATGTAAATTTTTCACAGTGAGTAATTAACCCCGGGACCAGTTTCCCAAGGGTGGGGGGTGGACTCTCTGTCACTGACCACTTTTCGCTCAAGACCGGCTGGTTTTCTAAAAGCTCTGCGGGAGGAAATGCCTTGTGCCGGGCGGCTCCGGCTCACTCGATGATCACAGTACTCCATTCTGGCCTTGCAAGCGCTTCATCCAGAACTTGCATGGTGCTTCTATGCACCTCTTGATCCAAATGGGGTCGGGAGAGAGGGGCAGCCTCTGCTGGGTGCTGGGTAGCTTATGGGTGTGGTGTGGGCAATTCTATAGGCCACGCAGGCTGGGATTCTCAGGGGCTCTATGGGGCATGAAGGATTCAAATCCAGTGGGAAGTGGGTGCCTCCCTCTTCAGTTCCCTTTCAAACTCCCCGGCTGTGCAGAATGAAAGGTTCTGCCCTTCCTTTTCCACACTGCGTTAGCTAGTGCCAGAAAGCAGTGCCCACCGGCCGGTGACTGCAGCATGACGACTTACGCCAGGCCCTGGCTGCAGTTCTGCTGTAAAGAGAAAAGTTAGCCTGGCCCAGGAGAGGCTGGTCGCACCTCCATTTGCTTCCTGATTCCCCGGGGGCAGGAGACTCAACACTTAATGCCAGTTGGAGACACTCATCCAGCTTCCTGCAGTGAATTGACAGAATGTAGCGCTCCCGCTCGGGTGGGGTTGGCTGGGTTATCCACTGCCTCAGCGATCGAAGCTCCCCTAAGCCCGGTTCTCAGCCTGGGCAGAGCTGTCCCTGCACCAGACGAGTACCCTGGGGGGGTGGACGTGCAGCACCAGGCTGCAGCGAGGCAGCTCCCCAGGGCTCTAAGCCAAGTTGTTTCTCAGCTGCTCACTTTGACTCATTTCCCTGCCCCCGGGTTCCCAGCGGTTCTCGGATTACGTTTCTGCCCACGCTGGGGGAACTCGTGGGCGATGGGGCCTGGTGCAATGATGCCCGTCGCGCAGGCTCTGCCTTGGGCCTGGGCTCGGCTCCAGCACCCCCAGCCTGTGCCCCTACGGCCCCTGGCGAGGGGGCACCAGAGCCACGCGCCCCACGGTGGAGGCTGGATCCAGGGCTGCCAACCCTCCAGGATTGTCCTGGACTCTCCAGGAATTAACGAGTATCAGGGGATGGAACCTCCAGGAATAGTCCAGCCGCAGCTGGCAACCCCAGCGGGATCCCGCCCGGAGCCCCTTCCCGGGGCTGTCGCCCCAGTTCCGCTGGGAGCCCGGGGGCTGAGAGCAGCAGGGGGCGCCTCAGCTGTGCTCCCAGTATGCAGTGTGGCTTCCCCTCCCCCCCAGCCAGGTGCATAGGGTTACCATACATCCGGATTTCCCCGGACATGTCCGGCTTTTTGGTGCTCAAATCCCCGTCCGGGGGGAATTGCCAAAAAGCCGAACATGTCCGGGGAAATAGGGAGGCAGCATAAGCCAGGGTCCGCCCGGCCCCAGCACGACCCGCCGGGTCCGCAGCGCAGCCCAGCCGCCCCGGCTACATTGTAGCGAGCTTGGGCGGGGGGAAGGCGGCGGAGGGGCCGCTGCTGCCCCCGCAGCTGGATGGACCACGCGCCCCAGCCGAGCCCGCAGGACCACGGGGAGGCTGGGCCTGGCCAGCGGCTCGGGCTTCCCTCCCGGGTGGGGACTCCCCGGCCACTGGGGGACCCTTCCTGTGGCCCCGGTGCCGCGGGAGCTGTTTCCAGCGGGGAACGTGCTCGGCGGCGGCAGGAAGGAGGCTGTGGCGCGGGGCGGGGAGTGCGGCGTGTGCCGGGGCTGCAGGGACCCACGCTGCCCCGGTCGCCGCTGAGCGTCCGAAGCCCCCGCCAGGCAGAGGCTGCTGGGGGAGCGGGGGAGCAGGGCAGGCAGGGGGGTGCAGAGGCTGCAGGGCGAGCGGGGAGCGGCGGTCACAGAGGCTGCAGGGGCGGCGGGGTGCAGAGGCAGGGCAGCCGGGGGGTGCCGGGGGTGCAGGGCGAGTGAGGAGTGGCGGTCACAGAGGCTGCAGGGCGAGGGGTTGCAGGGCAGGCAGGGGCATAGAGGCTGCAGGGGCAGGGGGGCGCAGGGGCAGGGCAGGCGGGGGGGTGCAGGGGCGGGGGGGTGCAGAGGCTGCAGGGGCGGGGGGTGCAGGGCGAGGGGGGTGCCGGGGGTGCAGGGCGAGCGGGGAGCGGCGGTCACAGAGGCTGCAGGAGTGGGGTGGTGCAGAGGCTGCAGGGCGAGTGGGGAGCAGGGGCAGGGCAGGCGGGGGGGTGCAGGGGCGGGGGGGTGCAGAGGCTGCAGGGGCGGGGGGTGCAGGGCGAGGGGGGTGCCGGGGCTGCAGGGCGAGCGGGGAGCGGCGGTCACAGAGGCTGCAGGAGTGGGGTGGTGCAGAGGCTGCAGGGCGAGTGGGGAGCAGGGGCAGGGCAGGCGGGGGGGTGCAGGGGCTGCAGGGCGAGGAGGAGCAGGGCAGGCAGGGGCATAGAGGCTGCAGGGGCAGGGGGGCGCAGGGGCAGGGCAGGCGGGGGGGTGCAGAGGCTGCAGGGGCGGGGGGGTGCAGGGGCAGGGCAGGCAGGGGCGTGCAGAGGCTGCAGGGGCAGGGGGTGCAGGGCGAGCGGGGAGCGGCGGTCACAGAGGCTGCAGGAGTGGGGTGGTGCAGAGGCTGCAGGGCGAGTGGGGAGCAGGGGCAGGGCAGGCGGGGGGGTGCAGGGGCTGCAGGGCGAGGAGGAGCAGGGCAGGCAGGGGCATAGAGGCTGCAGGGGCAGGGGGGCGCAGGGGCAGGGCAGGCGGGGGGGTGCAGAGGCTGCAGGGGCGGGGGGGTGCAGGGGCAGGGCAGGGCAGGCAGGGGCGTGCAGAGGCTGCAGGGGCAGGGGGTGCAGGGCGAGCGGGGAGCGGCGGTCACAGAGGCTGCAGGAGTGGGGTGGTGCAGAGGCTGCAGGGCGAGTGGGGAGCAGGGGCAGGGCAGGCGGGGGGGTGCAGGGGCTGCAGGGCGAGGAGGAGCAGGGCAGGCAGGGGCATAGAGGCTGCAGGGGCAGGGGGGCGCAGGGGCAGGGCAGGCGGGGGGGTGCAGAGGCTGCAGGGGCGGGGGGGTGCAGGGGCAGGGCAGGCAGGGGCGTGCAGAGGCTGCAGGGGCAGGGGGTGCAGGGCGAGCGGGGAGCGGCGGTCACAGAGGCTGCAGGAGTGGGGTGGTGCAGAGGCTGCAGGGCGAGTGGGCGCAGGGGCAGGGCAGGCGGGGGGGGTGCAGGGGCTGCAGGGCGAGGAGGAGCAGGGCAGGCAGGGGCATAGAGGCTGCAGGGGCAGGGCAGGCAGGGGCGTGCAGAGGCTGCAGGGGCAGGGGGTGCAGGGCGAGCGGGGAGCGGCGGTCACAGAGGCTGCAGGAGTGGGGGGCAGGGCAGGCGGGGGGTGCAGAGGCTGCAGGAGTGGGGTGGTGCAGAGGCTGCAGGGCGAGTGGGGAGCAGGGAAGCACTTAGCAACCCCCAACCAAGATCAGAGCGGGAGGGAGGAGGGGGCAGAGTTGGGGCAGGGACTTTGGGGAAGGGGTTGGAATAGGGGCGGGGCCGGGGGTGGGGAAGGGGCGGGGCTGGGCCCCCGTGGAGCGTCCTCTTTTTTCAGTGTTGAAATACAGTAACCCTACAGGTGTGACTCCCAGCATGCAGTGCGCCCCCCCCCCCAGCTGTGCTCCCAGCATGCAGTGCGGCTCCCCCTCCCCCCCCCCCGGCCAGGTTCGGCTCCCAGCATGCAGCGCGCCCTGGTGCCGAGCTAGCGGATCATGGGACTCCATGTCCCAGCAGGCGCCGCGGCTCCCGCCGTGCATCGCGGCCACAGCGCTCCCAGCATGCACCGCGCGCCATTGGGCCCGCCACTCTCGTGACGCCTCGCGGCTGCGCTGCGATTCCCCTTCCGGCCGCCAGGGCGGCTCGCTGGGCCCGGCTTCCGGGGACGCTCTAGCCCGGGACTCGCTGCCCCGCGCGCCCTTCCGCTTCCGGTCTGCGCGAGCCAACGAGGCCGAGTCCTGCTGCGTGAGGCACCACCGTCGCCGCGATGCCGACGGGGGACTACGAGTGAGGGGGGGGGGCTCCGGGGAGCGGGATTTGGGGGCTCCGGGGGGGCGGGGTGAGAACGAGGGGGGCGGGGTTTGGGGGTGAGGGGGGAGAACGGGGGGGCTCCGGGGGGCGGGATTTGGGGGGTCCGGGGGGGCGGGGTGAGAACGGGGGGGCTCCGGGGAGCGGGATTTGGGGGGTCCGGGGGGGCGGGGTGAGAACGGGGGGGCTCCGGGGAGCGGGATTTGGGGGGTCCGGGGGGGCGGGGTGAGAACGGGGGGGCTCCGGGGAGCGGGATTTGGGGGCTCCGGGGGGGCGGGGTGAGAACGAGGGGGGCGGGGTTTGGGGGTGAGGGGGGAGAACGGGGGGGCTCCGGGGGGCGGGATTTGGGGGCTCCGGGGGGGCGGGGTGAGAACGAGGGGGGGCGGGGTTTGGGGGGTCCGGCGGGGCGGGGTGAGAACGAGGGGGGGCGGGGTTTGGGGGGTCCGGGGGGGCGGGGTGAGAACGAGGGGGGGCGGGGTTTGGGGGTGAGGGGGGAGAACGGGGGGGCTCCGGGGGGCGGGATTTGGGGGGTCCGGGGGGGCGGGGTGAGAACGAGGGGGCGGGGTTTGGGGGTGAGGGGGGAGAACGGGGGGGCTCCGGGGAGCGGGATTTGGGGGGTCCGGGGGGGCGGGGTGAGAACGGGGGGGCTCCGGGGAGCGGGATTTGGGAGGTCCGGGGGGGCGGGGTGAGAACGGGGGGGCGGGGTTTGGGGGTGAGGGGGAGAACGGGGGGGCTTTGGGGGGCCCGGGGCCGGCGGCCTCTGACTCTCTGTCTCCGCAGCTCGAAGCCCAGCTGGGCCGACCAGGTGGAGGAGGAGGGAGATGACGGTGAGAAGCCCCCGTCCCCCCCCCGCTGCCGCGAGAGCTGGGGGGAGTCCGGTCTCCCTGCCAAAGCCCCCAGGAAGCCCAAACCCCTCATCCCCAGAGCCCTCGCCCCACACTCTGAACCCCTCAGCCCCACCCCTGCCCCCCATCGCCGCCCTGCTGGGGCACGTAACCAAATTAATTCTGCACATGGATGTAAAAAAGTGAGAGGGAACATTGGTTTAACCTGTGGGGGGGGGCGGGGTTAGACGCATTGCTGGTTACATGGAGATGCTGTGGGGACGGGTGCCGGGTCAGAGCCTGCGCAGGGGGCGTCCCCCTGTCCCCCAGGGCAGCTCTGCTCCTTGGGCCGCCCTCGTGGGGGACCCGGCGATTCCCCATGGGGCCCCCACGGCCTGTTGGGATGTGAGATTCCCACCCGTGCAGCCCCTCGGGGGCACCAGGGGCTCTGTTGCAGGATGGCAGTGCAGCCTCTACGATCCCCAGCCCGGGGGGGGGGGATGGGCTTCATTCCTGGTCCTCCACCCCCATCATTAGCTCAGCTCTGAGACCTCGCAGGGGCATAACAGCTGCTTCCCCTCTCCAGACAAATGCATCACCAGCGAGCTGCTGAAGGACCTTCCCCTGAAAGACCTTCCCCTGAGCGGGGGGCTGAAGGACACTCCCTCGAGCGGGGGACTGAAGGACACCTCCCTGAGCGGGGACCTGAGCGCAGACGTTGAGCTGCTGAAAGGAGGTAAGAGCCGGGGCGCGGGACCCCACGCCATGAACACCCGGTCACACAGCTGTCTCACCAGCCTTCCCCCTTCCCTCTGCAGGTCCCCTCCCATCCCCAAAAGAGCTCATCAACGGGAACATCAAAACCATCACCGAGTACCGGGAGGAGGAGGATGGGCGCAAGGTGAAGGTGAGTGGTGGGGCTGGGGAGCGGGCGCCAGCGGGCCCCACGGTGCACCGGGCTCCAGGCTGGAATCCTCTCCAGCCCCCGCTGCGAAATCCACTGGGTCCGAGCCAGCCTGTTCCCGTCCTGGGGCTGGATCGCTCCCCACAGCCCCTTCCCGGGGCAGGACCATACATCCTGAGCAGTGGACCTCCCCTGACTGGGTGGCTTTGTTTGCTTTTCCCTTCCCTCCACTTTCTCCTAATTGCAAGGACCGGCCCCACTAGGAATCCCCCATGTGCGGTGTTCCCAGCCCCATTGGAATGCAGGCGGGGCAGATGGCGTCCGGAAGCTGGAGCGAAGCAGCCAAGCTTGTCTCCAACTGGAGCATCTGGTTGCGGGCCCAGCGTCAGCACCGCTCCCCTTGGCACGCCGTGACCCCGCCTGCCCCCATGGCGCTCAGCGACTGGCACTGTCGTTCCTCTGCAGATCATCCGCACCTTCCGAATTGAGACCAGGAAGGCCTCCAAGGCTGTGGCACGGCGGAAGGTGAGTGGGCTCAGCGCTGGGATAGCAGGGCCACGAGGGGTTAATCCGCACGGGCCATTTGCCTTGGGGGTGGCTTAGCAGATGTCTGTGCAGGGAGGTGGGAAATGCTTCCCAGCCCTGCCAGCTCACCCCAGGGCTCTGCTTCCTCCCTCATCTCACTGCCAGTCCCTTCTCCCATCCCCACGGCTCTCCTGGGAGCCCCTTGCCCTCACGCTGGGTTAGCCCTCTGCTGGGCAACGGGGACTGCTGAGCCGGGGCAAGGGGTCAGAGCCAGTGGGGCTTTCCTGGGGCTACTAGGGGCTGGCCACACTGGGGCTCCCACGCCTGCGGGGCACTTGGTGTCATGTCCTGCTAGAGGGGGCAAGGCCCAGGGACGTGGGGGGGGGTGGGAGCATGTCCCCATTATCCCCTCAGCTCCCCAACACCCGCTGTGATCATTGGCTCTCGCCCAGAACTGGAAGAAATTCGGCAACTCTGAGTTTGATGCTCCGGGCCCCAATGTGGCCACGACCACGGTGAGCGATGACGTCTTCATGACCTTCATCACCAGCAAGGAGGTGAGTGGGGGCTGGGCTGACCGGGGGGCTGGGGGGGGTGAAGCAGGTCTCTGGGTGGCTAATGGGATCTCGAGGGGACCAGGCAGGGTCCGTCTGCCCAGCAGGTGGAGCTGGGCTACTCTGGGATGGGGAGGGGAGCCTTGGCTCGCCGGCTTTGGGGTAGTGGGGTGGGGGATGGGTGGGGGGATGGGGGAGCCCCAGTGGGGGGTTGGGGCTCCCACTCCCAGTGGGGAGGTCTCCCGGGGGCTGACGGCGCTGCCCCATCTGCTGCAGGACCTGAACTGCCAGGAGGAGGAGGACCCCATGAACAAGCTGAAGGGGCAGAAGATCGTGTCGTGCCGGATCTGCAAGGGCGACCACTGGACGACGCGCTGCCCCTACAAGGACACGCTGGGCCCCATGCAGAAGGAACTGGCTGAGCAGCTGGGCCTGTCCACGGGCGAGAAGGAGAAGCTTCCAGGAGGTGCGGGCGGCCCCATGGCCCTGGGCAGGGCAGGGTCACTGCCCGGGGGGTGAACAGGGCAGGTGGGAGCCCGGAAGTACAGTGGGGGATGGGTGCGGGGAGCAGCAGGGGCTCCCCAGTGGAGGCTGAGGGGGATGCAGTGGGGGAGGGGGGTGCAGCGGGGGCGTGACTGTGCCCCTTTGCCCGTCTCTTGGTTAAATCGCCCGCCCTACACACGCGCTGACTCAGCTGGTGCTTTGGTGGGTTCTGCTCAGGCGCGTATTTCAAAGCCTGTCCGCGCCCAACGGGTCGCCCAGAGTGGGGACTCGCTTGTGCTCGATTCACAGTCTCAGAAGGGGTGATGGATTCTTCGAACCCCCCCGCCTGGGTGTGCAGGGCCCACTGTGGGGATAGGGAAAACCTGGGAGCTGTGCCCCCTCATTTAGCCTGGCTGCCTTTCCTTCTCCCGGGCTGCTGCTGCTTTCAGGCCATGAGTCGCTGGTGGGCCGCTGTTTCCTGCCTCCCCCTCT
Source organism: Emys orbicularis (assembly GCF_028017835.1). Classification (NCBI taxonomy): domain Eukaryota; kingdom Metazoa; phylum Chordata; order Testudines; family Emydidae; genus Emys; species Emys orbicularis. The sequence goes on along the minus strand of NC_088701.1, from coordinate 813,381 downwards.
CTGCTCTCCTTTCAGTGCCCCACGTCCCGCAGCCACCTCCTCTGTGCAGCCCCCTTCTGGCCAGTTCCAACTTCGTGGCAGTTTTGCTGCTGCTCGTTTCTATCCTTTCTTTCGCTCTACTGCCTCACCCAAAATCAACACCAAACCCCAAGCTGAGGCCAGCTCTGCCTCTTCCCAGGCGTCTCGCTCTGAGTCACTTACAAATCTCATCTGCCAGTGCTTGAAGTGTGAGCCCCAGCCAGCCCCCGGTGCGTAAATCCTGCTGCGGCGCCGTGCTGCTCTCCTCGGGGAGCCCAGACCCAGAAGCCCCGTGTTACCCGTCTGCCGCAGCTGGAGCGTAGGCTCTGTAATGGCTACCAGCTGCCCTGGCCTGCCTGCCTCCAGCAAACTCCCTGCTCTGCCAGTGCCTGCCAGGAAACATTCCCTGCCACCCAGGGGCTGCAGAGCCAGAGGGTGCTGACCCCTTGTCCCCTCGGGTGAATACTGAGCGGCCCCCCTTGTCCCCTTCCATCATCCCGAAAACCTCTGCAAAGTGAACCCAGGCAAAGCCCCTCTGCCGGCTGCTTGTTCTTTGGGGGCAGGCGCCAAGCTCAGGTCCCTTTGCCCTCTCTGCTGGTGTGATCACTTTGGTTGCCTTAGATGCAAATGTCCTTCTGTTGTCCTTTGTCCTTTGCTTGTCAGCGAGCTATGGCACTTCCTCCTCCGCTTGTTAGCCTGGTCCCTTGGCCTCGGGCAGGCAGGTCGATCCGCTGCCTCTATGGGAGATTTTAAGAACGTCTTTTCAGTGCGCACAATTGGTCACATGCAGCCCGACCAGCCAGCGGGTCGCCGGTGATTGTAGAGCTTACAGATACCGTTTGGCTGCTCCTCTGCCAACTGGCTTAAAGGCTCTTAGGGTCACGGGGGGGGGGTGTGTGTGCAGAGCAGGGCCACCCAGTGGGGGCTGAGGGGAAGGCAGGTCCCGGGGGGGGAGGGGTGCAGCGGGGGCTCCCCAGTGATGGCTATGGGGAGGGGGTGCAGCGGGGGCTCCCCAGTGGGGGCTGAGGGGCAGGCAGGTCCCCGGGGAGGGGGTGCAGCGGGGGCTCCCCAGTGATGGCTATGGGGAGGGGGTGCAGCGGGGGCTCCCCAGTGGGGGCTGAGGGGCAGGCAGGTCCCCAGGGAGGGGGTGCAGCGTGGGTGCCCCAGTGATGGCTATGGGGAGGGGGTGCAGCGGGGGCTCCCCAGTGGGGCTGAGGGGAGGGCAGGTCCCTGGAGGTGGGGGATGGGTGGGATCCGGGCACTGCTCAAAGCCCCGTGTTCCTGCTCTCCCAGAACCGGAGCCGGTCCAGGCCCAGCAGAGCAAGACGGGGAAGTACGTCCCGCCCAGCCTGCGTGACGGAGCCAGCCGCCGCGGGGAGTCCATGCAGCCCAACCGCCGGGGTAAGTGCCGGGGCCTGGCGCCCACCACGGGGCAGGGCTGAGCTGCGTCCTGGGCTGCAGACCAGTGGCCTTTCCACTTATCGCCACTAGCCTGGAGGGCAGCCTGGACTCACGGTCCTTCCCCAGGTCCGTGCCTCGGTTTCCCCACGTGCAGTGGGCTGACGGCACCTCCTGCAGGGTGCTTGTGACTCGCGCTGGACTGTTCCCTGCTCACCCAGCTTGGGATCCCCAGGGCTCTGGCAGCGCCATGCTGCTGGCTGCCCTGACCCGCCCCCCTCTCCTCTCCCCAGCCGATGACAACGCCACCATCCGGGTCACCAACCTGTCGGAGGACACGCGGGAGACCGACCTGCAGGAGCTGTTCCGCCCCTTCGGCTCCATCTCCAGGATCTACCTGGCCAAGGACAAGACCACGGGGCAGTCCAAGGTGAGGCCTTGGGGGGGAGGGGGCGGGGAGAACCAGGCCATGCCAGGCACTGTCCCACAACCCCCCCTTCTTTCTGGGGGTCCCAGGGACCGGAGTGAGCCCCCACCCTGCTCTCACCACCTGCTTCCTCCCCCAGGGCTTCGCCTTCATCAGCTTCCACCGGCGCGAGGATGCTGCCCGCGCCATCGCCGGTGTCTCCGGCTTTGGCTATGACCACCTCATCCTCAACGTGGAATGGGCCAAGTGAGTGCCAGGCCTGGGGCAGATGCGGGAGGGTCCCCTTGTGGCTGCCCCCTCTTGGGCTGCTCTCTGGCTACTGCCCCATGTGGGGCGGGGGGTGGGTTGGAGCGTGGGGAGGGGGAGGGTAGAGCTGACCCCCGGCTTCATTCCCATTCTAACCCCCCTCTTCCCCACACAGACCCTCCACCAACTGAGGCCGGCGCCCTGCCTGCTGCTGCGCCAGGAACGGCTGATGCTGTTGGGAGACTTGGTTGTTAATAAAGGTTCATCCCAGCCGGGCGTGTGGCGGTCTCACTTCCTCCCCCGCCTGCGCCGGGCTGGGCCAGCCCCCCTGCACATTTCTCAGCCGGGCAGGAAGCTGGGGGTTGTGGGGGCTGGTGGCAGCAAGCTCCATGTTATGCAATGCGGCTGGCGGGAGTGGGGGCTGACTCAGCCTCCAGCGTCCCAGCGCCGTGTGGCCATGTGACGGGCGCAGAGTCGGCAGCGCGTGGGGGGCCGTGGTGACAGGCTCTGAGCTCTGCTCCCGCTTCCAGCCTGTGCAGGGGGTTGCGGATGCAGCCGGCCCAGGCGCTGTAAGAGAGCGACAGGACACCGCAGCCGGCTCAGACCCTGCTTTAATGGCTAATCTCGCAGGAGCCCAGCCCCCGCTGCGGTAACGGGGGTGTCACAAGCCCCCCTCGCTGGGGGGTTGGCGTCTAGCTGAGGAGAGAGGAGCTGCCCCCCCAGAGTTTGGGGCAGGCAGCCGGAGCAACTGCTGTTACCCCCTGTGTGGTCTGGCCTGGGGGGGGAGGGGGGGAGCTAGTCCTGTGTGCTGGCAGCACAAAGGGGTGTGGGGGGGAGGCTGGTTCCATCCCCGGTGTCAGCCACAGGCCTTGAGCTCCATGTTCTCTGCGGACTGGCCCCTGTCCTGCCCGCGGGGGGCCCTGCACCAGCCCCGCATGCTGTCGGCCAGGGCGGCGTAGAGCAGCGGGTGGGCACAGATGTTGAGGGTGACCAGGATCTTGCTGAGCTGGTAGGCGGAGTGGACAAACAGCGCGTGCTGGTAGTTCGGCGCCTTGCCCAGCAGACACTGCTGACGCAGGTTGAGGTTGAGGTTGCGCAGGGTGTGGTAGGGCAGGTAGGAGACAGCGTAGAGGGCCACCCCCACGCTCACCAGCCTCCCCACCTTGCGCTTCTCCAGCCGCGTGATGTGGGGGTTGCGGCAGACGGTGCGGAGGATGGCCGCGTAGGAGAAGAGCGTGAGCAGGAAGGGCAGCCCGCAGCCGAAGGCCGCCAGGAAGAGGCTGTAGGGCAGGTAGCGGGGCAGCTGCTCGTTTGTGGCGCTGCCCATGCACTCGGTGCAGTTCCCCCTGGGCTGCAGCTCCGAGAAGTGCAGGGTGGGGGCGGAGAGGCCGGCCACCAGCAGCCAGGCGGCGCCGCTCAGCAGCTTGGCGTGGCGCGGCTCCAGCCGGCCATGCACCAGCAGCGGGTGCACAATGCCCAGGTAGCGGTTCAGGCTGATGCAGGTGAGGAAGAAGATGCTGCCATACAGGTTGCAGCTGAAGAGGAAGCGCTCGAGCTTGCAGAGGGCCGGGCCGTAGCGCCAGTGCTTGGGCGGGTAGTAGTAGGCGGCCAGGAAGGGCAGGGAGAGGGCGTAGAGCAGGTCGCTGACGGCCAGGTTGAAGGAGTACACGATGCCCGTGTGCCAGGTGCGCTCACGTGCCACGAAGCGGTAGATGGCGAAGGCGTTGCCGGCAAAGGCCAGGAAGAACTCCACCGTCAGCACTGGCCACATGTGCTCCTGGAACTTATTGAAGGAAACATTGCAGGCCCCTGGCCCCTCAGGACCTGTAGCAGTCATCCTGGGGCAAAGGAAGGGGGGGCTGGGTTAGAGGTTCCCTGCCTGCACCTTGGGGCTGAGCTCACCCCTGCAGGCCGGATGCTGAGGCGGCTGCTGCTGCAGCGTGGTGCGAAGTGGCCCGAGGGTCTCCGCCTAGGCAGGGAGGGGTGTGACTTTCACACGCTGGTTGGGGAGAACAGGCTGTGCTGGCAGGTCTGTTCCCTGCTTGGTGCTACTGGAGGGGCCCAGCCAGGACCTCTGGGCAGCCAGTGCAGGTTGAAGAGGGGCTGGGACTGGCCACATGGTGCACCCAGTGAGCGGCCATAGCCAGACCCTTACATCATGTTCCCCCCCCCCCCCCCCCCCCGGGGCCACTGCAGGTGAGAGCAGCTGGAACATCCCTGAGGAACCCCCCAGGCTGCAGCTGGGTACAGTAACTCCTCACTTACTGTGCCTGAAAAATGCGACTTTAAGCAAAACGATGTTAAGCAAATCCAATTTCCACATAAGAATTAATGTAAATGGGGGGTTGTGTTCAAGGGAAATTTTTTTCACCAGACAAAAGACTATATATGTATATATACACACACATGCAGTATAAGTTTTAAACAATTTAATACTGGTACAGAGCGATGATGATTGTGAAGCTTGCTTGACGTGGTGAAGTCAGAGGGGGGGATATTTCCCAGGGAACGCCTTGCTGCTAAATGATGAACTAGCACTCGGCTGAGCCCTCAAGGGTTAACACGTTGTTAATGTAGCCTCACTCTACAGGGCAGCAGGCATGGAGGGAGGGAGGGGAGGGGAGACAGCATCGCAGACAGACACACACACAGTGTGTCTGAGGCTATGGCTACACTGGCGCTTTACAGCACTGCAAAGCGCCAGTGTACGCTGGGAGCTAATCCCCTTGGGGAGGTGGAGTACCTGCAGCGCTGCGAGAGAGCGACCACACTCGCACTTCAAAGGGCTCCCGCGGCAGCACTTTGAAGTTTTGAGTGTAGCCAGGCCTGAGAGCGCGAGATGCACATTTCCCCTTTAAGTAGCTGACCCCACTGCCTTGTTAATTAGATCAGCTTGCTGAGACTGCTGCTGCTGCCTGGAAGCTCCCTCTGTCCCCCCACTCTATGGAAATGGGGTAAGCAGGGTGCAGGAGAAGGGGGAGAGGGACACCCTGACATTAGCCCCTCACTTCCCCCCTCCCCCCATAGAGCAAGCAGGAGGCTCCCAGGAGCAGCACAGGGCAGTGGGGGGAGGAACTACCGGCAATTGGTAGCCTGCTGGGCGGCTATTGGACAGGGAACTTAGGGGAGCCAGCCCACCCTGGTTCCAAGCCCCCACCAGCTCACTCGAAGGGGCTGCTCTTCCTGCAAGCAGTGGACAAAGCAGGCAGCTGCCAAAGGAGCATGTTCCCTAACTGATCAGCAACATTAACCAGGAGGACTTTAAGTGAGGAGTTACTGTACTGGGAGCAGCGCTGCCCCCAGCCGCATGGTCGTCACAGCCCATTTCCAACAGGGGTTTAAGCCGGGGGGTCTGCCCATGCCTGGCTGTGAGGGGCTGGGCCCAGCTCAGTCACCGCTGCCCCCCACCCCCCCAGGGCAGAGGCACTCTTATGGTTTAGAACCTTCTCCCCACCATGTGCTTCCCTGGGCCTGCTGCCTGCCCCAGAGCCACAACTGCTCCCCCCACCCCTGGGAGCCGGTGCCCCCAACCCCTGGCTGCTGCACGGCCAGCTCTGGGGACAGCCGCCCCCCCAAGATGCTGCGTCTGTGAGGTGTCTCCTCCCCCTGTCGGCCGCCCCCAGCTCAGCATCCTGCTCTGCTCCCCCCATCCCCACAGCTGGTCACACACCCTGCCCCCCTGCAGCAGAGGGGGCTCAGCTCTCCCCCCCCAGACCTGCTCTGCCCTTGGGGGCTTTAGGGCCAGAACCATCCCACCCCCACCCCGCGCCATGGACTGGCGATGCTGCTCCAGGGGCCCTCAGCAGCAGCAGCCGCAGCCCCCCCAGGAGAGCGGGAGGCCGTGGCGTCGCCCACCCAACCCCCCAGCATTCAGTGCAGCATGGCCCCCTGGCTTAAAGCCCCTGGCCTGAGAACGCCCAGAAATGCCCCCCCTCACCTGGCACTGTGCTGCGACCCGGGGGCAGCAGGACCCGCCGCAGGCTGGAGAGGGAAGCAGTAGCAGGGTGTTCCTTCCTGCTGGCAGCTGGCTGCAGTCTGAAGACGCTGCTCCACCCCTTCCCCCCCAGCCGGAGGGTGGTGGGAGGGCCTAGCACCCTGCCCTGGCAGCCCGCGCCTCAGCCTCCAGCCTTCCGCCACATCGGGGAAGGGCGGGAACCGCCCAGAGATCCCATCCTGCCCCCAGCGCAGCTCAGAGGCTGGCAGCACCCACCCAGCAGCACTGGCCGTGCCTGAGCGGGGACCGCACGGGACCTGGCTGGGAGGGGACCTCCCCCCACACACACAGAGACCAGGGGGCAATGCAGAGTGGTGTATTGAACAGCCAGCCCCCACCCCCCTTCCCCCAGTCTATGAATAAGGCAGATGTCCTGGGGGGGCTAGTGCTGCCCCTTCTTGGGGGCCCGGGGCCTCTGGCGCCCCCCCTGCCCCCGGGCTGCCTGCTTCCTCCGCAGCCCCGGCTTCCCCGGCCCTTTGAGCCTAGGACCTCGCTTGGTTCCCTGCTGCCCCGGATGCCTGGGTCCTTTCGGCTTTGGACTCCGTGCTCCTCGCTGCTGCCCGCGGCCCTTAAGGCTCCGTGGGTCCTTCTGCTGGCCAGGCCTCTGAGAGTTCCCAAGCTCCCTCTGCTGCCTGGGGCTGCGCCCGCCTCTCTGCGGCTGGCCAGGGGGTCTCCTGTGCTTCGCCTTGCGGCTGGCAGGCTGCTCCCCAGGCTGGCTGGTTCTGAGTCTCTTGCTGGGCTGGGGGGAGCGTGGGGGCCCGTGTTTCCTCTTGGTGCTTTTGGGGAACAGATCTAGAGATGGGGGAGAACCAGGGAGAATAGAGTCACGATCCAGGACAGGCAGGTCCCCGTGGGTAGGGAATAGGGCCCCATAGGACAGGGGAGATGGGGCACCAGGCCATCACCCACCCACTGGGCACTGGGGCTGCGAGATGGCCCCAGGGTGCGTTACCAGAACCACCCCCCAAGGGATCCGTCCCCCCCCCCCCCCCCCGAGCACCAGGGGGCTCAGAAGGCAGAGCTGGCTGAAGATGGGACCCCCCCATCCCCAAAACTAGGCTTCAATTCCAGCTACCCCAGCCTAAGCTGGACCAGCTGCAAGGCACTGCACAGCCAGGGGGGCTAGACCCAGCTCGGGGGGGGGGGGGGGCTAGACCCAGCGTGACAGGGGACGGGGCTCTGCCGGGGGCTGCGCTGGAGCCGGGGGCGGGGGGCGGGGGGCTAGACCCAGCGTGACAGGGGACGGGGCTCTGCCGGGGGCTGCGCTGGAGCCGGGGGCGGGGGGCTAGACTCAGCGTGACAGGGGACGGGGCTCTGCCGGGGGCTGCGCTGGAGCGGGGGGCTAGACCCAGCGGCACAGGGGACGGGGCTCTGCCGGGGGCTGCGCTGGAGCCGGGGGTGGGGGGCTAGACCCGGCGTGACAGGGGACGGGGCTCTGCCGGGGGCTGCGCTGGAGCGGGGGGCTAGACCCAGCGGGACAGGGGACGGGGCTCTGCCGGGGGCTGCGCTGGAGCCGGGGGCGGGGGGCGGGGGGCTAGACCCAGCGTGACAGGGGACGGGGCTCTGCCGGGGGCTGCGCTGGAGCCGGGGGCGGGGGGCTAGACTCAGCGTGACAGGGGACGGGGCTCTGCCGGGGGCTGCGCTGGAGCGGGGGGCTAGACCCAGCGGGACAGGGGACGGGGCTCTGCCGGGGGCTGCGCTGGAGCCGGGGGTGGGGGGCTAGACCCGGCGTGACAGGGGACGGGGCTCTGCCGGGGGCTGCGCTGGAGCCGGGGGCGGGGGGCTAGACCCAGCGTGACAGGGGACAGGGCTCTGCCAGGTGCATCAGTGCGTTTACTTTGAACTGAACTCACAGAGCACGCTCAGGAAGATTCACATCATCAGCTGCACCCGGCGTGGAGACTCGGGGACCCCGGCTCCCCCCCCCGTCCCCTGGGCTGGGAGCAGGCCCAGCAGCCCAGCTCGTCTGGGTCACGACTCACCTGCGTCGGGCTCCTCGCCCACTTCCTGCCGGTAATATTCCGCGTCGTCATCTGATTGGTTGGCCGGGTCCTGGTCCTCCGGCATCCCAGGATCCTCAGCTCCACTGTCACCATCCTCCCCCTGCTGCTGCTTCCTCCTGATCCCGGCCAGGCTCTGCTTCCTGCACCCCAAAGCACCAGCGTCAGGCCCCGAGGGGACTACAACTCCCAGCATGCACCAGGCTCCTCTCCCTCAAGCCCACCACCAACCCGGCCAGCTGCTGCTGCCCCCAGACAGAACACGGATGGGGGGGGCCTCCTGCTCACCTGTGGGCCTCCCGCTGCTCCTTCTTGCGCTGCACGTCAGCCTCCTGCCTGCGGCGCCGCTCTGCCTTCAGCCGCAGCCGCTCCTCCTTCCTGGCCAGGGCCGCCCGGAGCTCCTCCTCCGTCTTGAGAACTGGGGGGGGGGGAAGGTGGAGGGGCTCAGTGGGGACAGAGCCCACGGATTCGAACTCGCCACTCACTGGCAGAGAACGGGAGTGACGTGGGGCCTGGTAGACCCGGAGGGGGACGATGGGCGCCGGCCGGGCACTTACTGAAGCTGTGGTAGAGCACGTTGCCCTGGTTCAACCCTTCCTCCACCTTGATGAGCTGCAGGGTCATTCGGGGCCCGATCTGCGAGGGAGGCGACAGAATCCATCAGACAAGGGCAGGCCCCTGCCTGGTCACAGCTGGGAGCCCCGGCGGAGCAGGCAGGGGGCGTGGAGCCCACCCGGCCTCCCACGCAGCCCCGTGGCCGGATCAGAACGTTTACTTTGAAGATCATGGTGCTATCAAGGTCTCTGTTGTCATCACACCGTGCCAACTGGCCCTGCCCCCCACCCCTGGCCCCGCCCCCTGCCCCTGGGGGCAGCACACACCTCAGTGAGACGCACAGCGCTCTGCTGGGCCTTCATGTTCCCCCGGCCCGCGTATGCCTGGGGCAGCTCCAGGATATTGTGGGTCCCGTCCTGCTCAGCCTCGCTCTCCGACAGGTTAATGTCCCTACGGGGAAAACCCAGCCCGTCACAGGATACAACCTGGCAGAGCCCTGCACTGACCCACCAGCCCCCACCCCCTCCCAGAGCTGGGGACAGAACCCAGGAGTCCGGGCTCCTAGCCCCCCATCCCCGCTCTAAGCCAATCTCTGCTCCACTGTACAAGTGCAGCCTCAGAGGCCCCTCCCCAGCTCCATGCCCCGTGGGCAACTCCCCAAGCGCCAGGCACCGAGCTCCTGGTTCCCAAGCTCAGGGGCACAGACAACAGGCGACGCAGGGCGACCTGCCCGTGGGAGTGGTGGCCAGGGCTGACTGAGCCGCCAGGCGCTGCAGTGTCTCAGATCCTGGCCCTGCACTGCCACCTCCCCAGCCCGGCCCCAGCGCTCACTTGGCCAGCAGCTCACTGATGTCCTCCAGCCGGCTCATGTTGGGGAATTTCTCCTGCAGCAGCTTCTTGAGGCCTTTGCTCGCCCCCACAGGCACCACCTTCAGGCTGCTGGGGGAGAGGAGACGGGAGGGCTCATGCACCAGGTCACCCAGCTCAGCAGGCAGGGGGACTCTGGGAGCAGGAGGGGCCGAGAGGGACCCAGCTCCGGGCACCAGAAGGGGCTCAGGAAGGGCAGACGGGACTGACCAGCTTAGCAGGTCTGCCAGCCGGGGGAGCCTAGCAATGGCAGGGAACGGACGGTGGGAAACCGCGCCAGGGGAACTGCGACGTGATTCGAACCCAGCGCTCCACAGCTCCTCCTGGGCTGGCACTTCCCGGTCAGGCCGTGCGGCCAGCGGAGCACGAAGCACAGCCCACCCCCGCACACCCTGCTCTCCCCCGCTGCTGGGACGGGGTTTGTCCTGGGAAGGGGCCGAGCCCCGTGTGGACGTGCCAAAGGGAGCCGGTCGGGGTCAGGTTCTACGCCTGGTGCTCTGAGCCGCCAGGGATTCAGGTGACAGCCGGGAAGAAGGAGCTGCTCAAAGCCAGCAAGCTGCTAGCGTGCGTGTGTCTGTCTGTCTGGCGACGATTCCCCCTGGATGCCTCAGAGCCTTTACTGGAGGATGAAATCACCGAGCCATCAGCAGACTATACCCTCATCACCAGCATCCAGCCAGGCAGAGCCGAGACGGAGCCCCCCTTCCCCTCTCACACAGCCCAGTCCATCTCCCTCGGTGCCCGGCCCCGACCGCCGCCCGGCCCCAGCGCAGACCCTTACTAGTGCCTGAAGTCCAGAAGCTGTGAGTCCGAGTTGTAGCTGATCAGCAGGCACCGCTTGATGGCGTTGAGGTTGACCTGGGGGCAGAGCCGCATGGCCGTGAGCACCAGAGACAAGCACCAGCCACAGGGGGGCTTCCCCCCACCCCTGCCAGCCCCCAGGGAACCCCATGCTTCCTGCTCCCCCTCCCCCCGCGCACCCACCTTGTGCACGTTGATGGAGGGGAACATGTTCTGGAACATGGTGGCCATCAGCTTGACGTGCATCTGCTGCAGGCCGAAGTTGTTGAGCACCAGCAGTGGGTGGTGCGTGAACTGCTGCTCGTGCATGCGGTGGCGCTTCAGGGAGGACACCACGTCCTTGATGAGCGAGTACTGGAGGGCGGAGCAGAGCAGGGGGTCGGGGCGCTGGCGAGAGGCAAGGGAGGCTCTGTGCTGCGTAGCTGGGCCGGGGAGGGGGGCGTCACCCTTGGCAGCCCCAGCTTGTGCTCAGCAGCGCACTGTGGAGCCAGGGCAGCAGCGTGATCGCTGTGCGGGTAGCACCCCCCCCCCCCCCCCCCCCCCCCGCAGAGTTACACAGGCCCAGCTCAGACCTCTGTGGCCAGGGACAGACCTGGACACCCACAACCCACACACGTTTAGTTGGCCCGGGAGTTAAGGATGCAGGAATAACTGGCCCGTGCTAATCCCAAACTAACAGGGGTGGGGGCAGCTCCGGACCCCCAGCCCAGCCCAACGGGCCCAGCACCCACCTGTGTGACTTTGAAGGTCAGTGTTGGGCCTCCCGGGAGACGGACGAGTTTCTGCGGGAGAGACAGACAGACACAGGAGTCAGGGTAAGGTCAGCACCACAGCACCCGCCCACCAGGGCAGTGCCAGGCGCAGTGCCGAGCAGGCTGCCCGGGTCTGCGCCTCTCGCTCTGCCCAGCGGGGCGGATGCATCAGTGCGTTTACTTTGGAACTGAAATCACAGAGCAAGCTCAGTAACATTTGCTTCATCAGCTGCATCCGGGACGGAGCCCCTAGGAGACCCCAGGGGAAGGAACGTCACTGGGACTAGAAAGGGGGGCACCCAGCCAGGCACATGCCTCCCTGCACCCCAGCTCAGGGCAATGCCGGACAGCGCCGGCCCTGTGCTCCGGACCAGGCTGTAGGGGAAGATGGTGGCAGGAACAAAGGCTCAAGCAATCAGCAAAGGCCCCAGCAAGACTCCTCCCAGCCATGGGGAGAGGCCTGCCCCTTCCTGAACCCAGGGAGCTGTTCTAGCCTGACCAGGCATGGAGCCGGGGGACTGAGTATTTCCCCCCCCCAGCCCCACAGGCTCTCCCAAATCCCCCCAGCCCCTACCGTACCACTTACGAAGTTGACGTTGGTGGGGGATTTGGTGAAGACCAGGAAGTGCGTCACGCCCAGGGGCCCCGCCACCGCCACAAAATCCTTCAGCGAGTTCTTCTTCCGCACCTGGAACACAGCAAGTGTCACGCTACCCGCCACGCTCATCCCGGCGCCTGTGGCCTGAAAAGGGGTGTTCCCAGAGACTGTGCTCCCCGCCCAGAGCCAGGAGAGAACCCCGGCGTCCTGGCTCCCACCCCACCCCCTCTCTAACTCACTAGACCCCGTGGCCCTCCTGGTGCCGGGACAGAACCCAGGAGTCCTGCCCGCGCGACGCTGAATTCAAAGCCCGGCCTCCATGGACCCGCAGGTTTCGCAGCACCCAGCAGCAGGGGCCGGGACCGCTGGGCGTGGGGCGGCCGGCCGCGGGGGACGGGACCGCTGGGCGTGGGGCGGCCGGCCGCGGGGGACGGGACCGCTGGGCGTGGGGCGGCCGGCCGCGGGGGACGGGACCGCTGGGCGTGGGGCGGCCGGCCGCGGGGGACGGGACCGCTGGGCGTGGGGCGGCCGGCCGCGGGGGACGGGACCGCTGGGCGTGGGGCGGCCGGCCGCGGGGGACGGGACCGCTGGGCGTGGGGCGGCCGGCCGCGGGGGACGGGACCGCTGGGCGTGGGGCGGCCGGCCGCGGGGGCTCACCTGCAGGGTGCTGGCTGTGAACGGCTCCATCACCCGCCGCACGTCCAGGACGAGCTGCTGCAAGCTCCGGCCCACGCGCCTGCGGTGGAAGACGAAGGAGTGAGGGACGGAGGCGAACTGCTCCTGGGCCCGCTGCTGGGCGGCTGCCCGGGCCCGCTTCTGGTTCTTGGTCTGTGGGGGAGGGGGCAGGCAGTCAGCAGGGCCCCCCACGTCCAGCACCCCCCATGTTCCCCCCACCAACACACCGCCCTGGGACCCCCACCTCCCCTCCCCCACACCCTGCCCCCCCCATCCAGCCCCCCCCCATCTACCCTCCCCCCACACCCCCTGGGACCCCCCACCTCCCCTCCCCACACACCCTGCCCCCCCACGTCCAGCACCCCCATCTACCCTCCCCCCACACCCCCTGGGACCCCCATCTCCCCCCCACACCGTGGCCCCCCGTGCTCCCCCCACACTCCCCTGGGCCCCCACCTCCCCTCCCCCACACCCTGCCCCCCCCATCCAGCCCCCCCCATCTACCCTCCCCCACACACCCCCTGGGACCCCCACCTCCCCTCCCCCCACACCCTGCCCCCCCACGTCCAGCACCCCCCATCTACCCTCCCCCCACACCCCCTGGGACCCCCCACGTCCACGACCCCCCATCTCCCCTCCCTCCACACCCCCTGGGACCCCCCCGTGCTCCCCTCCCCCCCACGGGCCCAGACCCCCCGCACCTTGCCCTCGCGCCCCATGCCGCCGCCGCCGCCGCCGCCGCCGCCTCCCCACGTGGACACGGCACTTCCGGCCCAGCCCGTGCAGCAGCCTCAGCGCGCCGGACACTTCCGGCCGGTCCCGCCCTCTAAAGGGTCCGGGCGCTTCCGGTAGCTCAAGGGGGCGGGGCTGACCGGCCTGTGCCCCACCCCCCATGTATCCCCATGACCCTCACACACACCGCCCCCCCTGTGCCCCCGATACACTGCACCCCACACACCTACCCCCTGTATCCCCTACACCCCCTGTCCCCCACACATACACTGCACCCCACACACCTAACCCCCTGTGCCCCCGTATCCCCTACACCCCCTGTCCCCCACACATACACTGCGCCCCACACACCTAACCCCCTGTACCCCATACACCCCCCTGTGCCACACACATACACTGCGCCCCACACACCTATCCCCTGTGCCCCCTGTATCCCCTACAACCCCCTGTGCCCCACACATACACTGCACCCCACACACCTACCCCTGTGCCCCCGTATCCCCTACACCCCCTGTCCCCCACACATACACTGCGCCCCACACACCTAACCCCCTGTACCCCATACACCCCCCTGTGCCACACACATACACTGCGCCCCACACACCTTTCCCCTGTGCCCCCTGTATCCCCTACACCCCCCTGTGCCCCACACATACACTGCACCCCACACACCTACCCCTGTGCCCCCGTATCCCCTACACCCCCTGTCCCCCACACATACACTGCACCCCACACACCTAACCCCCTGTACCCCATACACCCTCCTGTGCCCCACACATACACTGCGCCCCACAGACCTAAAAACCCTGTATCCCCTACACCCCCCTGTGCCCCACACATACACTGCGCCTCACACACCTACCCCCTGTGCCCCCTGTATCCCCTACACCCCCCTGTGCCCCACACATACACTGCGCCTCACACACCTACCCCCTGTGCCCCCGTATCCCCTACACCCCCTGTCCCCCCACACATACACTGCACCCCACACACCTAACCCCCTGTACCCCATACACCCTCCTGTGCCCCACACATACACTGCGCCCCACAGACCTAAAAACCCTGTATCCCATACACCCCCCTGTGCCACACACATACACTGCGCCCCACACACCTATCCCCTGTGCCCCCTGTATCCCCTACACCCCCCTGTGCCCCACACATACACTGCGCCTCACACACCTACCCCCTGTGCCCCCTGTATCCCCTACACCCCCCTGTGCCCCACACATACACTGTGCCCCACACACCTAAAAACCCTGTATCCCATACACCCCCCTGTGCCACACACATACACTGCGCCCCACACACCTATCCCCTGTGCCCCCTGTATCCCCTACACCCCCCTGTGCCCCACACATACACTGCGCCTCACACACCTACCCCCTGTGCCCCCTGTATCCCCTACACCCCCCTGTGCCCCACACATACACTGCGCCTCACACACCTACCCCCTGTGCCCCCGTATCCCCTACACCCCCTGTCCCCCACACATACACTGCGCCTCACACACCTACCCCCTGTGCCCCCGTATCCCCTACACCCCCTGTCCCCCACACATACACTGCACCCCACACACCTAACCCCCTGTACCCCATACACCCTCCTGTGCCCCACACATACACTGCGCCCCACAGACCTAAAAACCCTGTATCCCATACACCCCCCTGTGCCACACACATACACTGCGCCCCACACACCTATCCCCTGTGCCCCCTGTATCCCCTACACCCCCCTGTGCCCCACACATACACTGCGCCTCACACACCTACCCCCTGTGCCCCCTGTATCCCCTACACCCCCCTGTGCCCCACACATACACTGTGCCCCACACACCTAAAAACCCTGTGCCCCCTGTGCACCGATACACTGCACCCCACACACCTACCCCCTGTGCCCCCTGTATCCCCTACACCCTCTGTCCCCCACACATACACTGCGCCCCACACACCTAACCCCCTGTATCCCATACACCCCCCTGTGCCACACACATACACTGCGCCCCACACACCTATCCCCTGTGCCACCTGTATCCCCTACACCCCCCTGTGCCCCACACATACACTGCACCCCACACACCTACCCCCTGTACACCCTGTATCCCATACACCCCCCTGTGCCCCCTATGCCCGACAAATACACTGCACCCCACACACCTAAAACCCTGTGCCCCCTGTGCCCCCCGATACACTGCACCCCACACACCTAACCCCCTGTACCTCCTGTATCCCAAACACCCCCCTGTGCCCCAGTCATACACTGCACCCCACACACCTAACCCCCTGTGTCCCCTGTACCCCATACACCCCCCTGTGCCCCTCTATGTCCGACAAATACACTGCACCCCACACACCTAAAACCCTGTGCCCCCTGTGTCCCACACATACACTGCACCCCACACACCTACCCCCTGTATCCCCTACACCCCCCTGTGCCCCTCTATGCCCGACAAATACACTGCAGCCCACACAGCTAAAACCCTGTGCCCCCTGTGCCCCCGATACACTGCACCCCACACACCTACCCCCTGTTCTCCCTGTATCCCATACACCCCCCTGTGCCCCACACATACACTGCACCCCACACACCTACCCCCTGTTCTCCCTGTATCCCATACACCCCCCTGTGCCCCACACATACACTGCGCCCCACACACCTACCCCCTGTGCCCCCTGTATCCCCTACACCCCCCTGTGCCCCAGACATACACTGCGCCCGACACACCTACCCCCTGTGTCCCCTGTGCCCCCAATACACTGCACCCCACACACCTAACCCCCTGTACCCCCTGTATCCCATACACCCCCCTGTGCCCCAGTCATACACTGCGCTCCACACACCTAACCCCCTGTGTCCCCTGTACCCCATACCCCCCTGTGCCCCTCTATGCCCGACAAATACACTGCACCCCACACACCTAAAACCCTGTGCCCCAATACACTGCACCCCACACACCTAACCCCCTGTATCCCATACACCCCCCTGTGCCCAGTCATACACTGCGCCCCACACACCTAACCCCCTGTGTCTCCTGTACCCCATACACTCCCCTGTGGCCCTCTATGCCCGACAAATACACTGCACCCCACACACCTAAAACCCTGTGCCCCCTGTGACCCCTGATAGACTGCACCCCATGTGCCCCCTGTACCCCATACGCCCCCCCTGTGCCCCAGACATACACTGCACCCATACACCTAACCCCCTGTACCTCCTGTACCCCATACATCCCCGTGCCCCAAACATACACTGCGCCCCACACACCTACGCCCTGTGCCCCCAGTATCCCCTACACCCCCCCTGTGCCCCAGACATACTTTGCACCCCACACACCTAACCCCCAGGTATCCCGTGTGTCACGGAGTGTGGGGGAGTCAGGGCCCTGCACCCCTCTTCCTGGGATTCACCGTGACTCTCAGCCAGCCGGTAAAACGGGAGGTTTATTGGACAGTAGGAACGCAGGCTACAACAGAGCGTGTAGGTACAACCAGAACCCCTCAATCAAGTCCTTCTGGGGGGTTTAGGGAGCTTAGACCCCAGACTTGGGGTTCCCTGCGTTGCACCACCCAGCCCAAACTGACACTAAAAACTCCTCCAGCAGCTGTCTCCCCCCTCCCCCCAGCTCCTCCTCTCCTTTGTTCCGTCTCCCCGGCAGGTGTCACTTCTCCCAGCCCCCTCCTGGCTCAGGTTACAGCTCAGGTAGCTTCCTGCAAGGGAAGTCCCCCATCCCCAATGCAACCCCCCTGCAACATTCCCAGGTCAAATCCGCCCGCTCCCTGTTGCATCACACCGTGTATCCCCACCTGCCCACTGACTATCCCCCAAGTACCCCTCCGCTGTCTCCATTCGCTGGGGACCACCATGTGCCTAGGGGCTGCAGGGACCTGGGGGCTGCTTCTGGGAGCTGCGGTAGGTGCTACCGGGACCCCACATCCCGAACTGCCTCTTGCACCCCAACCCCCTGCCCCAGCCTAGAGTCCCCACCCGCACCCAAACTCCCTCCCGGAGCCTGCACCCCCCTCCAATACCCCAGCCCCCTCCTGCACCCCAAACTTCTCATCCTGGACCCACCCCAAAGCCCACACCCCCACTCAGAGCCAATACCCCCTCCCACACTCTGAGCCCCTCGGCCCCATCCTGGAGCCCCCTCCTGCACCCCAAATCCCTCATCCCCGACCCCACCCCAGAGCCCGCAGCCCCAGCCGGAGCCCTGACCCCCGCACCCAACCCCCTTGCCCCAGCCCGGTGAAACTTAGGGTGCGGGATGGAGCAAGCGGGTATGGGGCCTTAGAGAGCGGGTGGGGCAGGGTGGGGGTGGGGCCTTAGATAATGGGTGGGGCAGGCTGGGGCAGGGCTTTAGAGAATGGGCGGGGTGCGGGCGGGGCCTTAGAGAACGGGCAGGGGTGGGGCTGGGGCCTTAGAGAACGGGCGGGGTGGGGGTGGGGCCTTAGAGAACAGGCAGGGGTGGGGGTGGGGCTTTAGAGAATGGGCGGGATGGGGCGGGGCCTTAGAGAACAGGCAGGGGTGGGGGTGGGGCTTTAGAGAATGGGTGGGGTGGGGCGGGGCCTTAGAGAACGGGCAGGGGTGGAGGCGGGGCCTTAGAGAACGGGCGGGGTGGAGGCGGGGCCTTAGAGAACGGGCAGGGTGGGGGTGGGGCCTTAGAGAATGGGCGGGCTGGAGGCGGGGCCTTAGAGAACAGGCAGGGGCGGGGCCTTAGAGAACAGGCAGGGGTGGGGGTGGGGCTTTAGAGAATGGGCGGGGTGGGGCGGGGCCTTAGAGAACGGGCAGGGGTGGAGGCGGGGCCTTAGAGAACGGGCAGGGTGGGGGTGGGGCCTTAGAGAACAGGCAGGGGTGGAGGCGGGGCCTTAGAGAACGGGTGGGGTGGGGCGGGGCCTTAGAGAACAGGCAGGGGTGGGGGTGGAGCCTTAGAGAACGGGCAGGGGTGGGGCAGGGCGGGGCCTTAGAGAACAGGCGGGGGGTGGGGTGGGGCCTTAGAGAACAGGCAGGGGTAGGGACGGGTTTTAGACAACGTGTGGGGTGGGGGCGGGGCCTTAGAGAACAGGCAGGGGTGGGGGTGGAGCCTTAGAGAACGGGCAGGGGTGGGGCAGGGCGGGGCCTTAGAGAACAGGCGGGGGGTGGGGTGGGGCGGGGCCTTAGAGAACAGGCAGGGGTAGGGACGGGTTTTAGACAACGTGTGGGGTGGGGGCGGGGCCTTAGAGAACAGGCAGGGGTAGGGGCGGGGCCTTAGAGAACCGGCAGGGGTGGGGCGGGGCCTTAGGGTACAGGCAGGGCTGGGGGCGGGGCCTTAGAGAATGGGCGGGCTGGAGGCGGGGCCTTAGAGAACAGGCAGGGGCGGGGCCTTAGAGAACGGGCAGGGGCCTTAGAGAACCTGTGGGGTGGGGGTGGGGCCTTAGAGAACAGGCAGGTGTAGGGGCGGGGCCTTAGAGAACCGGCAGGGGTGGGGCGGGGCCTTAGGGAACAGGCGGGGTGGGGGCAGGGCAGGGGTGTTCGGTTTTGTGCCATTACAAAGTTGGCCACCCTAATGTCCAGCCAGATGTACTGACCAGGCACCGAAAGGCCGGTCACTGCAGGGCGAGGGGAGGCGCGGACAATCCAGCCAGTGAGGGGAAAAGGGGGAGAAGAGCGAGCGAGGGGGGGGGGGGCCTCGGGTGGGAACCCTAACGTGCCCCACACCCAGGGCTGGAGGGGAACAAAGGCACGGAGAGGGGGGTGATTTCCTGGGTCAGGGATAGAACCCAGGTGTCCGGAGTCCTAGGCCAAAGCCGTAGACCCAGGGCCAGGCCCTGGCCGTCTCCTCTTCAGGCCCAGCGTTGCCAGGGATCCCCAGCGCACGGGTCCCCTCGCCGTGGGGAGCCTGCCTGGCCGTCAGCATCACTGTCAGAGCCCCCCGTCCTGGGCGCTCTGCTCTCCCCTGCACAGATCCCAGCCCCCCCGGCCGGCCTCGCGCTCTGCTGGGCCAGCTCCTGGCTCTCCGGCGTGTGTCTTGGCCGGGCTACAAAGGCCAGGAAATTAAAAGCAGATTGTGTCCTTCCCTGCTTTGGAATGAGGTGGTTGGGGCCCTGGGCTCAGCTCCGCGCTCCCCCCACCCCGAGCTCTGGCACAGCACCGTGGGGGGCTTCCCCTTCCCCAGGCCCCCCCTACCGGGAGAGCCCCCGTTCCCCTCATTCCCAGGAGCTGGGTGCTGCTGGCAAGGCCCTTAACCCTTTGCTGAATGGGTGGGCTCCACTCCCAGCCAGACCGCCCAGCGCGGAGGGGTCGCGCCCCGCGCTCCAGCCGCCTGCCCTGAGATGCTGCAAAACCTTCATCAGCATCCCAGCCCCCCGCCCCCCCCCATCCCCTGTCCCACCCAGGGGATTGGCGAATCTCCCCCAGGGCTTAGCCCCACCACACTCGGCTTCCCCTGAGGTCCCCAGGGCTGCTCCAGGCCACGCCCGCACTCAGAGCAGCCCCTGCTGTCGCCCGGCCACGGGTGCTAACCCCCAGCTTGGCCTTGTCTCGCTCAGGAGGCACTGAACACCCCGAGAGCACCAGCCCGGGGGAGAACCCGCCCAGGGGCTCAAACCAGTAGAGCTTGGCGGGTTCTCCCCCGAGACGTGGGAGCCCCAGGTTCGAGTCCCTGCGGATCCCAATTGGGCAGAGCAGGGACCTGACCCGTTGTCTCCCAGGTGAGCGCCCGCACCATGGCCTATCCTGGGTGCCCCACGCTGGTCCCAAGAGCCTTTCCTGCAAACGGCCCAGGGCCAAGGAATCATTTTCCTCCAGAAAACATTTCATTGAAAAATTCCCGCCCATCTGGGCCTGTGGCGCATGCCAGGGCCGCCCGCTCGCCAGCATCTGCCGGCCGAGCACACGGTGCACGCCAGGGATCCTGGCATCCCTCCATTCCCTGCTCCAGATCCCGGGTGCCTGTCATGCTTTCTGGGGTACCCAGGGCGGGGAGGCCCCTCACGGCCCCCTGCTGTCAGCGTCTCTCCACAGGGACGGGTAAAATCTTGTCCCCGCTCCTCTCGCTTCCTGGCTCTGGTCCCAGGAGCCCCCATCTTCAGAGACCACCTGGGGATTCCTGTGTTTGCCAATCCCCCCCCCCCCCCTCCGGGCCGGACAATAACGCCGCCTGCCCCGGGGCTGCCGCGCTCCCCACGCAGACCCAGTCAGCCCTGAGGCTCACCTCCCCGCAGGCCACAAACGTCCCCAGGGCTGGAACCTGCCGTTTGCCACCGCTCTTAACCGAGTCCCTGCACAAACCTCTCGCGATGATGGGGCTCCCGGCTGTCGGGAGAGACCTCACATGCCGCCCTCAGGCCCCGGGGCTCCCCGTAAAACCCGCCGCACCCCCTGTGCCTTTTGCCAGATGGCACCTAGACATCCCGGGGTCACAGAGCCACCCTCCCCCCCGTTTTGTTCAGAGATTCCCTGCAACCCACCCCCACTGGCATGCCAGGGGCTCTGTGTGCCCCCCATGACCCTGCCCCTATGCCAGGGCCCTGGCAGTGCTGGGGATCTGGGCACCGGAGCAACCCCAGAGACTCCAGGGGAAGCCAGGCAGGGAGATAGCGACAAGCCACGTCCCGGGGGATTGGGCATTATCCCGCTTCCAGAGGCTTCTCTTGCAGACGGCTGCCCACGGGCGGCACCGAGCTGCAGATCCCAGTCGCTGCCACCTGCAATGCAGCCTGGCTCCTCTGCCAGCATCTCCTCTCCCCTTCCCCCACAGGTGACCTCGGGGGCAAAGGGGCATGTGGCACTGGGGGGGACCAGACAAGCCTTGGGGTTTCTCTGCGCTGCGCTGCGCTGCCCTGCTGGGCTGGCCCTCTGGCGATGGGCGCGGCATCTGCAGAGGGGTGTGTCTGCCTGGAGTGCCAGCCCCAAATCTCACCGCTCGGGGTGCATGCGCATTGCACGTTTAACGGGGGCAGCGTTGGCAGGGCTGGCGCAGTGGAGCCCAGCACCGGGTACTGTTATACCAATAAAAACTAGCAGGATCTTATTAAAGGGGACAAGATAAAGATGCCACATTTATTATTAATCTGTAACTATTAGCAAATACCTTAATGCTTATACACATACACACACACACACCCCAAAATGTTCTGCAGCTGCTGGATAGTTACCGGTCCTGATTGTAGTTTGAGTTCGCAGCCTGGGGTCGGAGCTCGTGGCAGCTAACTGGCCAGGAAAGCTGAGCCCGAGGAGGAGCCGGGTCTCTGTCGGGCACCGATGCTCCTTGATGTTGATAGCAGAACGTTACCCCAAGTCTCTCCTCTCACCCTTCCTTTTTTATAGGAGTTTAGTTTGGATCCAAAGTCTCTAGGTCTTGCTGTGTCACGGCCTCTGGGTTTGGTGCTTGATCACCCGTCAATTGCAGGTGTGACTGTCAGCCTGGGGCCTGGCTTTGATCTTCCTTCTGTTGTTTTTTTCTTTTTAGGGTGGATGCTTCTTGCTGGAGTTAGGGCTGTTGTCTAGTTCTTCAGCCGTTGGTATTTGAACTTTATCTCATCAGGCCGGGCTGGTGCTGGAGGTTGATTCTATCACCCATGCATACCTCATTCACACATCTCAACTAGACTAATAAAATTACAGTCTGGCTTGCAAAAATGGAGGCTGCAGCACAAGCCTTTTACAAAATGGAGTCAGCATTTTAAAATGGGTTTTGAATTACAATATTGCACAGAAGTTACAATGTAGGCAAAATGGCAAGTGTAATGAAATGGTGAACAGAAGTTACAATGGTACAGTGAATAACTAAAAACAATTTCATTCACATTGGTTCTACAGTACCAGGTGCCCTTGGGGGGCTCTGATCTCGGTCAGATACCGTAATATAAAGAATACACAGGCTGTGCCTTGCGCTGCCAGCGCCCTGGGGTGTCCCGTGCGGGGGGCTGCGCCCCCCGCCCCCGGGGTCCCTGCCCACTGGGCCGCTGCAGGCACCATGCAGGGCTGTGACCAGGAGCCGGAATCTGCTCCCCCAGGTGCTACCCGCAGCCGGCTTGGGCTGGGCGCTGCTCGGAGCTGGGAGGGGAGGCAGAGGAGGCGGGGAGCAGTAGCTGGAGCTGCCACTGGCTGCCTGCCTGTCCGGGAGCGGCATTCCTAGGCAGGCCGCTGCAGTGCTCAGCCGGGGCCTGCAGCTGTCACTGGCATCTGCACCCCGGGCAGGGACCGGGGCGGACCAGCGGCTCGTCCGCCCCAGCCACTGGCTGGGCAGAGGTGCCAGGGCGTTGGCATCCCACTGACCTGCCCTGGGACGGCAGCTGGGCGCTCTGGAGCTGGGGAATTGGACCCTTCTCCTGGGGGACAGATGGGGGTCAAGGTGGGTCCCAGGGGGCTGCAGGGGCTGGGAGGGGAACGCGCTGGGTCGGCAGGGGGGTTGCTTTGGAGTCTTTGGGGAGTTGTTCCCAGCTCCTAGCTGTAGGGAGGGGCTTGGGGAGCGACAGCCCGGGGGGACACGGCAGGGAGGGGGGCGGGTGGGGCGAGTGGGCACGGAGCAGAGGAATCAGCAGGATGTAAATATTTACAGCTGGGCTCGGAGCGCTGCACCCAGACCTGATTGCGGGGCCGGGGGTCAGGAAAGGCATCCCCGTGCCCCTGCTTCTGCTCAGTGTCACAGACCTTCTGCCGGGAGAGCCCTGCCCATACGGCCGGCCTGGGCGTGGGCTCGGGGAGGGCAGAGGGGCAGGGAGCCAGGACTCCTGGGTTCTAGCTCAGCTCTGGGAGGGGAGTGGGGGGCTGGGAGCCAGGACTCCTGGGTTCTGTCCCTGGGTTGGAGACAGGAGTTTAGGTGGGTGCGAACTGGGCTCTTCCACGTCTAATGCGTCTGCTCCTAATTTGTCCCTTGCCCGCCACGCGGGTCGGCGATGGCCACCTCCTGCCCGCCCCAGCACTGATCGCACCGGAGCGCCCCCTGCAGCCGAGGGAGACGCACCGGGAAGGAACTGGTAAGTGGAGCCAGCCAAGCGGTGACCCCAGGGGCCAGGCCTGCCCCTCTGAGAGGGGACCCGCAAACCCAGGGGGGCAGCGGCACATGGCCACCTCCCCGCCCCCAGGGACATGCAGCAAGCAGGGGGCTTGTGGGGAGGCCATAGGGCTCTGGGCCCCAGGAGTTCTGCCACTGAGTCCCTGTGTGCCCGGGGGCAGGTTCCTGCATCTCTCTCTGGGGCTGACACTCAGACAGGCAGCGCCTCGGGGCTCCACACAGCGCCTGCCACGGAGCACCCCGCTCTCCTCTGGGGGTTCCTGAGCCTCTGGGCTGGGGGTGGCGCTCCCCCCCCCCCCCCCGGTGACAGGCACTGCGGTGCCCCCGCTCTGCTGTCTGGCCGTGCCCAGGGCAGGCATTACCCTGCTGGAGGTGCGGAGACTCGTAGCTGGGTCCCTCCCGTGGACGCCAGCTTGGTGCTGTCCAGCTGCCTGTGGGGCAAGAGGGCAGCCTGGCCAATACCGACCCACGGGGGGCCTCAGTACCCCTCCGCCCGAGAGCTGCCAGGCTCTCAGCAGGGACCCTGGGGGGCTCTGGGACGGGTGGGTGCTGGCCAGCGTACCTGGTATGGCTGCCAGCCAACGCTGCGAGGGGTGGGTGCTGCAGGACTGTCCCCCCGTCAGGTCTGTTTGGCACAACGGGGGCCCGATCTCAGTCAGGTCTGGGCAGCGCCCGGCACTTGGGGTGACTCTGGTCCCCTCCTGCTGGCTTCACCCCCCAGCCTGTGAGCCGTGCGTGCCGCTGGGGCATTTCCTCCCTCTGCCACGCTGCTGGACTCTGCTCCCCGCTGCCCTGGCCGCTGGAGGCAGCCTGCCTCGCTCAGACCCGGCACCGGGGAGTGGGGTTCCCTGCTGGGGAGCCCCGAGCCGCCCTGCTCTGGCGAGGGGCCAGCTAAGGGGGCTCTGGTGGGGTCGGGTGGGGGGCAGGAGCTGGTGCTTTGCGTTGCTGAGGGCCTGATTCCGAGCCCCTGGTGTGTGGACTGGCCCCAGGCACTGCCCGCGGCTCCGGGGGGCTGGCACACGCGGTCGGTGCTATAAACAGCCCTGGAAAAAGCCGTCGCTGGCAGCTGGAGTTGTCGCCTGATGTGCTGGGGGTTTGGCGCCAGGGCCGTTCCCCTCCTTCCCGGCACTGGCTCTGCGTGTGTGGGCAAAGGGGGGTGCGAACGGCCCAGCTCCTGCTGCGTCTGCACGCCAGGGAGCGGGTGGAGAAGGGTTTCTGTGCTGGGGGAAGGGGGGGTGGGCATCAAGGCTCCTGGGTTCTCTCCCTGGCTCTGCCAGAGGAGTGGGGGCTAGTGGTTAGAGCCCGGGGGAGGGGGGCGGGCGCTGGGAACCAGGACTCCTGGGTTCTCTCCCTGGCTCTGCTAGAGGAGTGGGGGCTAGTGGTTAGAGCCAGGGGTGGGGGTGGCTGGGAGCCAGGACTCCTGGGTTCTCTCCCTGGCTCTGGGAGGGGAGTGGGGGCTAGTGATTAGAGCCGGGGGCTGGGAGCCAGGACTCTATCCCCACCTTCACCCTGGTATGTGCCTCAGTTTCCCCACTGGCAAAGGGGGCTAGCACTGGTGGTCTGTGCGGGGGAGGGGGGACAGGGCTGAGTTCTCCGTGGTGCTTGGAGCTCTTTGCACGGCCATGCCACTGACGGGCAGAGCCCAGCCCTCGCTGCTCCCAGGCCCTCTGTGCCCTTTGTCCCCTTTCTTCCTCCCTTCCACGGGGTGCTGGGTCTGGGTCAGCGTCTCCCCCCAGGAATCCAGGCGTCCTGCACGTTCCCCCAAGGGCGTGGGGCTCCGCTCCCCTGGGGGCAGCGTGGGAACGGGGTCAGGGGCCAGCGTTGTTTAGAGGCAGGGATAAGCCCAGCACCAGGCCTGAGATGGGAAGCGGGGGGCGGGGCGGGTGGGGAGCTGCTGCCCTGGGGCCGCCAGGGCTGTGAGCCCAGAGAGCTGGTATCCAGGACCACCCCCTCCCCCAGGGAACTAACGGAGCCTGGGGGGTGGGAGCAGGCTGCCTGGCCCCACTGAGCGGTGCCAGGGGGCGGGAGCAGTCCTCTCCAACAGAGATTGCTTCACAAGGAAGCGTTGGGGGGAAGATCAGGGGGTTGGGAGCCAGGACTGCTGGGTTCTCTCCCCGGCTCTGGGAGCTGAGTGGGGGCTGGTGGGTTAGAGCAGGGGGGCTGGGAGCCAGGACGCCTGGGTTCTCTCCCCAGCTCTGGGAGGGGAGTGGGGTCTAGTGGTTAGAGCAGGGGGGCTGGGAGCCAGGACTCCTGGGTTCTCTCCCTGGCTCTGGGAGCTGAGTGGGGGCTGGTGGGTTAGAGCAGGGGGGCTGGGAGCCAGGACACCTGGGTTCTATCCCCTCCTGCCCCCATAAAGGGGGTTCAGTGAAGGTAGGAAATGCACCTGGAACCCTGTTCTATTAATTCTAGACCAGTAGCACCCAGAGGCGCTGCCCAGCCACGCAGACAGCCCCTGGGTGGGTGGGGAAACTGAGTCACGCATCGGGGAAGGGACTTGCCCAAGGTCAGCCAGCAGGACAGTGGCAGAGGTGGGAACCGCTCCCAGCCTGGTGCCCCCCTCTCAGCTCTGTTCTCCCCCCAGAGCCCGGCGCCATGGCCCCCTGGCCTGTGGCCCTGCTGCTGCTCAGCCTGGCGGGGCTGGCGCATTCGGAGAGTCGTGCGGAGGAGGCGGGGCGGAGCCGGGGGGGGCGGGCGGCCGAACCCCCCCCCGGGGCCAAGTGCACCTACACGTTCATCGTGCCGCAGCAGAAGTTCACGGGGGCCGTGTGCTGGAGCAGCGTGCGAGCCGCCCCCGAGCCGCCAGTGCCCAACGGCAGCGAGACGCGGGCGCTGCAGGAGGTGCTGGGCCGGCAGCAGGCCGAGCTGCAGCGGCTGCGGGGGCTGGTGGAGGTGGACGGCGCCCTGGTGAGCGAGGTGAAGGCCCTGCGCAAGGAGAGCCGCGCCATGAACGCCCGCGTGGGCCAGCTCTACGCCCAGCTGCTGCACGAGATCCTGCAGCGGCGCCAGCGGCCCGGGCTGCTGGCCCAGCTCGAGGGACGCGTGGCCAACGCCTCGGACCAGGCGCTGCGTCTGGCCGCCGGCTACCGCCAGCTGGAGCTGCGCTACCAGGCGCTGGCCGCCCTCGTCAACAACCAGAGCGCCCTCATCGCGCGGCTGGAGCGGTGGTGCCAGGGGGGTGCCGGGCCGCCCCCCCCGCAGGTAACGCCAGGGCGGGGGGACAGTGCTGGGGGGGACGGGGCAGGGAGCGGGGGGGGGGGTCGGGCGGGGGGTGCCCCACGCGGTGCGGCTGTGGGGCGGCCCGGGCTCAGGGCCCCGTCTTGTCTCCCCACAGCCCCCCCTGGTGCCGGTCGTGCCCCCCCGCCTGTCCGGCATCGCCAACGAGAGCCGGGCGTATTTCGATGCCGCTGCCCAGCTGCAGATGGACCAGACGGAGCCAGCGCCCCCCACGCTGCCCCCCAGGGCCCTGGGTGAGTCGGGCGGCCAGAGCCGGGGGGGGGGGACCCAGATTGCAGCCCCCCTGCCCCCAGGGCTGTTCCCTGCCGAGGCCTCGGTGCTGGCTGCAGAGCATCTGCAGCCCGAGCCAGGCGGGGGAGGGAGGCGAGGAGAAGGGGGGCCTGGCCCACGGCCTCCCCCTCCACGCCTGGGACGTGCCACCGCCCCCCACTGGCTTTGGCTGAACATCCATGCGGGGGGGGCGAGTGTGGGGCCAGGTTTCACCACAGGCTTTACAGGCTGACAGGGCCATAAAACAAAGTTCACCCCCCCCAACTCACCACCTCGCCTCCCCCCCCCCCCATGGGGCGTCTCCCCTCCTTCCTGGGGCCTCTCCCCCTCCCCAACTCGCCCCCCCTCATGGGGCCTGGCCTGCCCCCCCCGACCCAGGGCATCTCCCCCCCACCTCTCCCCCCCCAACTCACCACCTCGCCCCCCGCATGGGGCCTGGCCTGCCCCCCCCGACCCAGGGCCTCTCCCCCCCACCTCCCCAACTCATCACCTCGCCCCCCCCGCATGGGGCCTGGCCTCTCCCCCCCAACTCACCACCTCACCCCCCCCCCCCCGACCCAGGGCGTCTCCCCTCCTTCCTGGGGCCTCTCCCCCTCCCCAACTCCCCACCTCGCCCCCCCTCATGGGGCCTGGCCTGCCCCCCCCGACCCAGGGCATCTCCCCCCCACCTCTCCCCCCCAACTCACCACCTCGCCCCCCGCATGGGGCCTGGCCTGCCCCCCCCCCGACCCAGGGCCTCTCCCCCCCACCTCCCCAACTCATCACCTCGCCCCCCCCCCCCGCATGGGGCCTGGCCTCCCCCCCCCGACCCAGGGCCTCTCCCCCCCAACTCACCACCTCACCCCCCCCCGACCCAGGGCGTCTCCCCTCCTTCCTGGGGCGTCTCCCCACCACCTCTCCCCCTCCCCAACTCACCACCTCGCCCCCCCTCATGGGGCCTGGCCTGCCCCCCCTGACCCAGGGCATCTCCCCCCCACCTCATCCCCCCCTGCATGGGGCCTGGCCTGCCACCCCCAACCCAGGGCGTCTCCCCCCACCTCTCCCCCTCCCCAACTCACCACCTCGCCCCCCCGCATGGGGCGTGGCCTGCCCCCCCAACCCAGGGCGTCTCCCCCCCACCTCACCCCCCTCATGGGGCCTGGCCTGCCCCCCCTGACCCAGGGCCTCTCCCCACCACCTCTCCCCCTCCCCAATGCACCACCTTGCCCCCCTCAGCCTCCTGCCAGAGGTTCCTCCCCCATCCATAGACTCATAGAATATCAGGGTTGGAAGGGACCTCAGGAGGTTATCTAGTCCAACCCCCTGCTCAAAGCAG
Source organism: Emys orbicularis (assembly GCF_028017835.1). Taxonomy (NCBI): domain Eukaryota; kingdom Metazoa; phylum Chordata; order Testudines; family Emydidae; genus Emys; species Emys orbicularis. Next base: position 785,505 of record NC_088701.1, on the reverse strand, counting down.
GACCAACCCTCAACTAAATCATCCCAGCCAGGGCTTTGTCAAGCCGGGCCTTCTTCCAGCCCTACCTAGGCCCGGGCGCCCCCCGACCGCCCCCACAGATGGGTTAGGAGGTTCCCGACAGAGAGGGGGGAAACCTCCCATTCTGCTCGCTTCTCCCCCCATCCCAGCCCCAGGGCTGGTGGTGGCCAGCAGCAAAGGGGGCAGGAAAGGGGAAGCCCAGAGGGGGCCGTGCCCCCCAACACCCCCACCCTGGGGGGGTATTGGGGCAGGGGCAGCGCCTGGCCTCTGGGACCCCGTCCCTCTGACGCGGCTCCGCTGGCACAGGGCCCTGGCGTGACTGCCTGGAGGCGCGGCGCAGCGGGCACGAGGCCAGCGGGTTGTACGAGGTGCAGCCGGCGGGCGCGGGCCAGTCCCTGCAGGTCTGGTGCGAGCAGGAGCTCGAGGGTGGGGGCTGGACCGTGATCCAACGGCGCCAGGACGGCTCCGTCAGCTTCTACACCACCTGGCACCACTACAAGGTATGGGGGAGCTGGCTGGGGGGGCGCCTGGGGGGCACAAAGTATGGGGGGGCTGGTTGGGGAGCACAAGGCATGGGGGTCACAAGGCATGGGGGAGCCGGCTGGGGGGCACAAGGCATGGGGGGCCGCCCTGGGTCCATCCCCAGGGGTGGGGCAGGGGCTACAAGGCCATGGGGACAAAGGGGGCACCAGGTCCTGCCTAGGCCGAGGGGGGGCAGTGGGGTGGTTTAGAACCGGGGGGGGGTCAGACCCCACGAAGGGGGTGATGCAGCCATGGGCCTGGTGGTGCCTGGGCTCCATACGGCCCCCATGGGATCCCACAGCAGGGGGGCCAGGGGCTGAACTGGCCACGGAGCCCAGGGGGGTGGAGGAAGGGGACGTGAGGGAGGGGGAGGGGAGGGACCCCCTTCCTGGGGCCAGTGACTGTCCCCCTTCCCTAGGACCCCCGGGCCATTACCCTCCCCCCACGCACCTCCCAGGGTCCCCCCGGCCTGTCTCTTCCCTCACTCCCACTCCCCCCCAGCACGGCTTCGGGACGCTGGACGGCGAGCACTGGCTGGGCCTGGAGAGCACCCGCCGGGTGACAGGGCAGGGCCCGGGGCCCTACGCGCTGCGGGTGCTGCTGGAGGACTGGGCGGGGCGCCAGGCATACGCCCACTACGACCGCTTCGCCCTGGAGCCCGAGAGCGACTCCTACCGGCTGCGGCTGGGCCGGTACCGCGGCAGCGCCGGGGACTCGCTGGCCTGGCACGACGGCCGCCCCTTCAGCACGCTGGACCGGGACCACGATGCGTACAGCGGTGAGGGGTCTGCGGGGGGGGAGGGGGGGGACGGGCACAGCACCCAGCGAGGGCACCAGGGACCACAACACCTACCTGGGGGCAGGTTCTGCCCCTTTCCCTCTTACCCACAACCACTCCAAAGGGGGCTGAATGGGGGGCTGCATGTCCTGGGGGGTGGGGCTGGCTGAGTCCCAGGCCTAGGGGGCCATGGGGGTTGGCGCTGCACCCCTCCCCCGTGGGAACGTCCCGGCCCCTGACAACATCTCCCCTCCCGCAGGGAGCTGCGCCCACTACCACAAGGGCGGCTGGTGGTACAACGCCTGCGCCCACTGCAACCTCAACGGGGTGTGGTACAAGGGCGGGCACTACCGCAGCCGCTACCAGGACGGCGTCTACTGGGCCGAGTTCCGCGGCGGCGCCTACTCCCTGCGCAAGGTGGTGATGATGGTCCGGCCCGCGCTGCCCGCCCCCGATGCCGCCTGATACCTGAACCCCCGGAGCCACCTGCCCCCGACGCCGCCTGAAGCCTGAACCTCCGACGCCGCCCGCCCCCGACGCCTGAACCTCCGACGCCGCCTGACCCCCGGAGCCACCCGCCCCCGATGCCGCCTGACCTCCCGCAGCTGCCCCCCCCGATGCCTGAGCCCCCAGAACCGCCTGATGCCCGAGCCCCAGGAACCACCCATCCATGATGCACGAGCCCTTAGGCCACCAGCCCACGCCTGAGCCACTGGAGCCATCGTGATGCCCGAGCCCCTGGAGCTGGCGGAGGGAGGGATCTGGCCCAGGTTCCTCCCAGACACCGTGGAGGGCGGGGAATCGCCACGGGACAGAGGGCAGCAGAGCCGCCACTGGGCAGGGCTCCCTGTGCCACCCGGTCCCCGCGCCCGGCCCCACCAGCCCCACAGCGCCCGGGACGCCGGCTCGGCCAGGTCCCCGCGCCCGGACCCGCCAGCCCCACAGCGCCCAGGTCGCCGGCTGTGCCAGGTCCCCACGCCCGGCCCCGCCAGCCCCACAGCGCCCAGGTCGCCGGCTCAGCCAGGTCCCCACGCCCGGCCCCGCCAGCCCCACAGCGCCCGGGTCGCCGGTTCAGCCAGGTCCCCACGCCCGGCCCCACCAGCCCCACAGCGCCCAGGTCGCCGGTTCAGCCAGGTCCCCACGCCCGGCCCCGCCAGCCCCACAGCACCCGGGACGCCGGCTCGGCCAGGTCCCCGCGCCCGGCCCCGCCAGCCCCACAGCGCCCGGGTCGCCGGTTCAGCCAGGTCCCCACGCCCGGCCCCACCAGCCCCACAGCACCCGGGACGCCGGCTCGGCCAGGTCCCCACGCCCGGCCCCGCCAGCCCCACAGCGCCCAGGTCGCCGGCTTGGCCAGGTCCCCGCGCCCGGCCCCCCCAGCCCCACAGCGCCCAGGACGCCAGCTGTGCCAAACATTCTTTATTCAGTTTATAAAAAGGCGGCTAAGAAACTGTAACCACGGTGACGGGCGTCTCCCAGCAACCCCCACGCGGGGCGGCAGGGGAGGATGGGCACTTAGGGTTAAAGCTGACTCGTGCCCGGAGCAGACAGACACAGGACAGACAGGCTGGCACAGCCGAGCCTGCTGCGGAAAGGGGCGAGGGCAGCGTCTTTGGCAGGGCCACGGGGAGAATTGGCCCGCCCTGCTTGGTCCCAGGGGTAGCCGGCCTACCCCCGTCCAGCCGCTCGGCTTTGGTCAATGCTGCAAGCCCAGGGCCAGAGCCAGCAGCAGCTCGTTGAAAATACAGAGATACAAGGGAGCCGGCAATCAGCCGAAATCCAGGCCCTGACTCCCGGGATTGGGGAGGGGACCCCTGGGGCACTCCAGACCCTGGTTCTGTAAGAGTTACACAGAATAATTAAGGGAGAGGAAAAGATCCAGTGCCAGGCCCTGCGCCCGCCGGCCCCGGCAGCACCAGGCCGGCGTGCAGCTTCCCCCAGGGCTGGGCAGAGACAGGCCCCCGCCCCAGAGAGGGCCCCCACCTGCTCCGAGGAGCGGGTTGGCCTGGCCGGGCGAGAAAAGCCGAGAGAAGGATAAAGTGCAAACAGAGCCCTGGGGCAGAGGGGCCCCGGGCCAGCAGGGGCGCTAGTCCTCGGAGCCCTCGCTCTCTTCCGCCAGGTCTTCAAGGAGGAGCTCGTCCAGGTCGCACTGGGCCAGGCTGCCCTGGCTCAGGCAGGTGGCCACGGTGGAGCCGGTGCTCTGGTGCTCCAGGCTGGCGAACAGCACCTTGGGGAGCCTGTTCTTTGCGCGGCTGCGGGGGTGGACGCAGTGGGTGCCGGGCACATGGGGCTCTGCCGGGGGGAAGGGAGGAGTGTCACACGGGGCAGCAGCTGGGGCTCGTGAGGCGCTGCTCCCAAGTTACCAAGGGGAAACTGAGGCAGAGAGTGAGGCAGGGACTCGAGTTGGTGGCAAAGCCAGGGATAGAACCCAGGTGTCCGAGCTCCCAGCTCCCCCCTGCTCTGACCTGCTAGACCCCACTGCCCTCCCCAAGCTGGGGATAGAACCCAGGAGTCCTGGCTCCCAGCCCCCGACACAGCCCCTCACCTCGGCGGTTGTAGCAGTCCTCAGCGTAGCAGGAGTGGGGGTTGCGGCTCCGGGCCCCGGCAACCTGGTGCGGTGAGAGGATGCAGTCGGGCAGCACGCGGGTGCTGCAGATGAAGCAGGGAGAGGCCATGCCCATCTGCGCTGAGCCCCTGGCAGGAAGAGAGCGGGGGGGGGGGGGGGGGCTGTGAGTCACGCTCCCCCCCAGAGCCGCTGGCTGGAGCCTGCCACTGCTCCCCCTCCCGCCCCATGGCAGGGGCAGGCTGTGTGGAGACACCCCCCCCCCTCATAAGAACATAAGAACATAAGAAAGGCCGTACTGGGTCAGACCAAAGGTCCATCTAGCCCAGTATCTGTCTACCGACAGTGGCCAATGCCAGGTGCCCCAGAGGGAGTGAACCTAACAGGCAATGATCAAGTGATCTCTCTCCTGCCATCCATCTCCATCCTCTGACGAACAGAGGCTAGGGACACCATTCTTACCCATCCTGGCTAATAGCCATTTATGGACTTAGCCACCATGAATTTATCCAGTCCCCTTTTAAACATTGTTATAGTCCTAGCCTTCACAACCTCCTCAGGTAAGGAGTTCCACAAGTTGACTGTGCGCTGCGTGAAGAAGAACTTCCTTTTATTTGTTTTAAACCTGCTGCCTATTAATTTCTTTTGGTGACCCCTAGTTCTTGTATTATGGGAATAAGTAAATAACTTTTCCTTATCCACTTTCTCAACATCACTCATGATTTTATATACCTCTATCATGTCCCCCCTAAGTCTTCTCTTTTCCAAACTGAAGAGTCCTAGCCTCTTTAATCTTTCCTCATATGGGACCCTCTCTAAACCCTTAATCATTTTAGTTGCTCTTTTCTGAACCTTTTCTAGTGCTAGAATATCTTTTTTGACCCTCACCTGAAGCTGCGGTTGCAGGAGGGGCAGTGGAACTCGGCCGTGCCCCACATCTTGTCGTAGGGCACCGGGTCGTAGCGCTTCCCACACAGCCGGCACCGGGACACCTGTGGGGGGCCCCAGAGAGTGAGTGTCCTGGGCCACAGCCTGCCCCGCCCCGCCCCCCACCGCCAGCCCCGGCAGACGCACCTGCTTCCTCTCGGGCACACGGCGCCACCAGGCGCTGTCGCAGGCCTGGCAGGCGAACTGGCGCTCGGCCGAGGGGATGAGGTTGCGTCTGGCGTGGTCGAACATGCGCAGGTTCCGCTCCGTCAGGGGCAGCACCTTCAGCTGCTGGGCTATGGCCTGGGGGGCAGAGGACGGGGGGCAGCATGGGGACCTGGGGCTCAGGTCACCTGCGGTCTCCTCCCTCCTCTGCTGCTGAGGTGCTGGGCAAACACGTCCCTCCACGGTGCCTCCTTCCCCTTCCACCCGCCTCTGTTCAGATGGCGACATGCCCAGGGGTGGGCTCGCTCTGGGTCTGGGCAGAGCCTGGCGTGACGGGGCCCCAATCTCAGCCGGGATCTGGGCAGCGCCTGGCGCAATGGGGCCCTGATCTCGGCCGGGGTCTGGGCGGCGCCTGGCCCGACAGGGCCCTGATCTTGGCCTGGGTCTGGGCAGCGCCCGGCCCGACAGGGCCCTGATCTCGGCTGGGGTCTCTATTCGCCACGGTAGTAGCAGCGAAGGGAAAGATCTGCCAGGAGCAGGGAGGCAAAGTCTTGGTCCCTGTGGGTCCCATAGGCCCAGCCCCCCTCACCTCAATGTCCTTGTCGCTCTCACAGTCGAGGCTGGGTTTCTGCGTGGGGGGAAGAGATAAGAAATAAAGTTAAAATGCAAATAACCAGATGTGTGTGAACAGCCACCCCAGCGCCAAGACAGGGGCGCCTCCCCCTCCCTCTGCAGGGCGTCTCCCCTCCAGCAAGGGACACGGACACATATAGACACGCACACGTGTGCTCATGTGTATACACAGACACAGATACGCACACACGTGTGCACACACAGAGGGATCAGCACAGACACACACCTGTTTCTGTTGCTCCTCTTCTTGCTTCAGTTTCTCCACCACTTTCTAGACGGGAAGCGAGAGGAGCCTGGCATGAGGGGATGGCTCAGGGAGACCCCGGGCTTGACCCACCCCAGCCCCAGCCCAGCGCCCCAGGCCACACAGACGCCCCGCACTCTCCCCCCGGCCAGCAGCGGGCCTGGTGCAGCCTGGCTGGCTGCCCAGTGAGGCAGGGCCCGAGCCCGGGGTCCCCCAAACACCGACCACAGCCCCCGCTCTCCCCGCATCCCTCCTCCTATGGGGGTGAGAACGGAGAGTGAGCTACCTTCACCACAGGGTCGTGCTCCAGAGTCCGGCGCTCCTCGGGGTCCACGTCTAGGGCAGGACAGACCGTGGTTACCCCCCGCCTGTCTCGGCTCCTCTGCCCCCCAGCTCCTCCGCCCCCGGCCCAGCCCCCGCCTGTCCTCGCCGGGCCTGGCTCCTCTGCCCCCCGCCCACCCCCCACCTGCCTCGCCGGGCCTGGCTCCTCTGCCCCCCGCCCACCCCCCACCTGCCTCGCCGGGCCTGGCTCCTCTGCCCCCCGCCCACCCCCCACCTGCCTCGCCGGGCCTGGCTCCTCTGCCCCCCGGCTCCTCTGCCCCCCGCCCACCCCCAGCCTCCAGCCTGTCCTCGCCGGGCCCGGCTCTGCCCCTCACCCGCCTAGCCGGGCCCAGCTCGTCTGCCCCCCCCTCCCGCACTCACCGCCCAGCTGCTCCCGGCACAGCACGATGACCTTGCAGACCATGGCGTGGTTGTTGTGGTAGCGACGCATGAGCAGCACGGCCTCCTCCACGCTCACCCGCCCGTAGAACTTCTCCCGCAGCCGCCGCACGCTCTTCTCCAGCTACGAGAGACGGGCCCACCCTTACTGCGGCCAGCCCCGGGTCCTTCCCCGCCTGGGCCTGGCCACCCATCTCCTGGGCCAGGGCTGTTCCCCAGCTCTCACCCCACAGCCTGGCCCCAGTACTGCCAGCCACGCCCCCGGCTCCCCCCGAATTCCCAGGGCCCTGCTCAGAGCCCGGCCGTCCAGGTAACGCTGCAGAGCCCCACGGCTCAGCCCTGGGGGCGACAGGACGAGACTGGCTCCTTAGGGGCTGGCGGCTCCCCCGTTGTTCCCACCCCCACGCCTGCCCTGCGTGGTTTGTTCTCCCCACCCCCGGGAGGCCTGGCAGTGCCACGCGGTGGCTTGTTTGGGGAGGGTCTCTGCCCGGGGGGCGCGCCCCATTGGCTCAGCCCCCAGGACTCTGCTCCCCAAGGGGGACCCATCTGCCGAGCACAAGGTGGGGCGGGGCCCTGAGCTCATTGGCCGGCGTCTGCCCCCCGCCCGCCTGGCCAGGGGAGGTGACTGACCTCTAGGGCCCTTCCCGCCTGGCTCACCCTGCCCACGATCTGGCTGGTGAGCGGCACGGGGCCAGAGCAGATGCCAGCACCGAGCCTTTCTGGGGGTGGGGGCTGAAACAGCTTCGTTGTCACCCCCCAGTTCCTCTTTTCCTGCCAGATCCCTCCAGCCGGGCACTGCCTGGCTCATGTCTTCGCCCACCACGCCGCGGGCTTCCTGCTGCCCCCCCCGGGCTCGCGTCCCCCGGCCCCCAGGCAGACCCCAAGGGGCTCGCTGGCTCCCCGAGCTGGGTATCGGCCCTGCCCCGCTCCCTGCACAGGGCCGGCCGCAGGCCACAGGGTGTGGGTGACCAGAGCCCCGTGACACCCGCCCGCATTCCCAGCACCCGTGGGTGGGGATTAGACTCCATTGCTCTGGGCCCTGTGCTGGGGGCCGGACTCCACCAGCCTGGTGCCATGCCGGGGGGAGGGGGGGGGGGCTGCACGCCAGCCGGGGGCCCCTCTAAAGAGTCTCCTGGCCCCAGAACCCCTGGGGTCCCTGACGCCCCCCACACCCCGGGCAGGATCCTCACCCCGATACTTGCAGAAGCCCGGAGGTGTGAGCGGGCGAAGACCCCCGGGGGCCCGGGCAGTGCCGAGCCCCACACGCTCCCGGGGAAGTGGGAAGGCCAAAACCGCAGGTCCCTGCGCCCAGATCCAGCGCTGGCTGCCCGAGGGGCCGCGCTCCCACCCCGGGTCCGGGTCCCCGCAGCGGCTCCAGGCCTGGCAGAGGCTTCGGGGCCCGGGGGGCGGCAGGTCACACACCGGGGGGGGGGCAATGGGGGCCCCTGGCCCCACTCGCCCCTTGGAGCGTGGGGCGGGGGGGCTGACAGCAAACGCTGCGCTCCATGGATCGGCCCCTGGCTCCGCAGCTCGCCCCACAGAGCCCCCCCGACCCCCCAGCGTGTGCCCCAGAACCCCCCCAGGGCGCGACCCCCCGTGCCCCTCGCTCGGCGCCGGTACCTCCACCTCCTCCCCCCGCCGCTCCATGGTGCTGCCGGGCGGCTCCGCGGCGCAGCGACCGACCTGGCCGGGGCCTCCTGCGCCCGGACCCGCCCCCGCCCGGAGCCGCTTTCGCTTTCGACAGACCTGGCCGGGGGCGGGGGCCGCGCCCAGGGGCACCCGGGCTCCCCCCCCCGGGGCAGGGCGCCCGGCCCCCAAAGACCCCGGGGGGCACCCGGGTTCCTCCCCCCAGCGCAGGGCGCCCGGACCCCAAAGCGCCCAGGGGGCACCCGGGCTCCCCCCCCAGCGCAGGGCGCCCGGCCCCCAAAGCCCCCGGGGGGCACCCGGGCTCCCCCCCCAGCGCAGGGCACCTGGCCCCCAAACACCCCGGGGGGCACCCGGGCTCCCCCCCCCCAGCGCAGGGCGCCCGGCCCCCAAAGCGCCCAGGGGCACCCGGGCTCCTCCCCCCCAAGCGCAGGGTACCCGCCCCCCCAACTCCTAACACGGGGGCTCCACCCCACGCACACAACCCCACCCGAGCCACTGGCCCGCATGGGGGGCGCCCTCGATCCGCCCCCCCGGATATGAGGCGGGTGCTGGGCGCAGAGGGAGGGAAGTGGAGGCAGCACCAGGCCGGCCCGGAGGAGTGTGGCCCCCATTCCCTGCCGGGCTCTGCCCAGTGTCTGGGGCCTGATGGGAGTCAGGGTGGGAGGGAGGTCCCCGGCAGAGTCCCCAGCCCTTCCCCTGGGTGACTGCTCCTGCGGGAGGCGGGTACCAGGCTACATGGGCCCTGCCTGGTCCAAGGAGCCAACCCCCTCCCCCCAGGCCTGACCCCTCCCCCGGGCCTTCTTAAAGGGGGGTAGGTGTGAAACCTGGGGTGTAACACGCCAGCCTCAATCTCGGGGTGCCCCAGAGTAGCCTTCACCCCCGTGCAGGCCGGGCGCCTGCCGGCCTCTCTGCTCTGCCAGGACAGCCCGGGGCTCACGGCCCTTGAGCGGCTCCCACGCTCTTTGGAGGGAGCTGGGACTTGATGGGGCAGTGAGGAGGCACCTCACTTGCCCCCTCAGCCCCCCCTTACAGACCCCGTCCCGGGCAGCTTCAGGGGTGTCTCTACTCGCAGCTACTAGAGGCCTGATGCGATCAGGGCCCCATCGGGCTGGGCGCTGCCCAGACCCCAGCCAAGATTGGGGCCCCGTTGCACCGGGCGCTGCCCAGACAGACAGTCCCTGCCCCAAAGAGCTCACAGTTGAACTGTGGGAAGGTGAAAGGGGAAACTGAGGCCCAGGGAGGGGAAGGGACTCATTAAAGGCAACACCCTAGGAGGGCCCCAGGCGTCACTCTGAAGGGCCCCATCTCCCTGTCCAGTAGCGGGAGAGACGGCGCAGGGGGAGAATCTGCCTCTGCACCCAGAGTAGCTGGGGCTGACGCGGAGCCTGGGGGCGGCTCTCCGGCCGGTGCTAGGCAGGGGCTGACTGGGTGACCCAAACCGTCCCTTCTGGCCAGGAAGGGCCTGGATCCCAGTGGAAAGCCCAGCAACTGGAGACGGAAAGGCCCGGGCAGGTCTCTGGTGCCCGGCCAGGACCCTGGGGTCGGGGCTCTCTGGGGCCTGGGCAGGTCTCTAGGTCCTGGGCAGGTCTCTGGGGCAGGGGTTCTAGGGCCCAGGCAGGTCTCTGGGGTGGGGGTTCTAGGGCCCAGGCAGGTCTGTGGGGCCCGGGCAGGTCTCTGGGGTGGGGGTTCTAGGGCCCGGGCAGGTCTCTGGGGCCCGGGCAGGTCTCTGGGGTGGGGGTTCTAGGGCCCGGGCAGGTCTCTGGGGCCCGGGCAGGTCTCTGGGGTGGGGGTTCTAGGGCCCGGGCAGGTCTCTGGGGCCTGGGCAGGTCTCTGGGTCGGGGGTGTCACATTATTGATTTGAATTGGGACCGTGTGACAAAGTGGGACTGTTCTTAATGTTTCTTCTGAATACTGTGTGGGTGCCTCAGTTTCCCCTATGCATTTCTTAAGTCTCTAGGTGGTGGGGAAAGACCAGTGTGCATAAATGGCCGACACTCTGTCTCCTGGCAACTAATGGCCGGGGCCCTTCCCCCCTGCAAGGAAATAGCTAAAGGTGAACAAGGAGGTCAGGTGACCTCCTGGCCTGGGAAAGAGACAAAGGCCAGAGAGGAGGGGCTGGAGGGGGTTTCAGTTTGGAGCTGGCTGGGGACGGGAAGGGAGGGCAGACAGGGTTGTCTGGCTCGCTGGGCCCTAGAATGGACTCGGCTGAGGGGTCTGGTTCTCTGTACCTACAAGCTCTGTTTTAGACCATGTTCCTGTCATCTAATGAACCTCTGTTTTACTGGCTGGCTGAGAGTCACGTCTGACTGCGAAGTGGGGGGGGGCAGGACCCTCTGACTTCCCCAGGACCCCACCAGGGCGCACTCGCTGTGGGAAGCGCACGGAGGGGCATATGCTGAATGCTCCAAGGTCAGACCCAGGAAGGTGAAGCAGTGTGAGCTTCTTGCCCTGAAGACAGTCTGCTCACAGAGAGGAGGCTCCCCAAAGTCCTGACTCGCTTTGTGGGGAGCAGTTCCAGAGCATCGTCCGGGGACTCCGTGACAGACCGTATAGAACAGGGTTGCAACCAAAGTCCTGTAGTGGCACCAAATCTTGTATAAAGGGGGTCAAATGGGGTGTCTAAGACGAGGTTATGGTTTACTGGTTATGATTATGCTGTCTATATGTGTGTATCAGTCTTGTAGTTGAAGTTATGAATATTGGCTCTATACTGTCTGTATTTCAAACTTATGCTATGCTTCTGGGAGACATCCCAGACAAGTTGGTGTTAGCTCTGCCTAGCCTGCTTGATGGCCCATTAAGGACCATCAGCTATACAATGGACCCATTGAGAGAAGGCAAATACGCCTTGTAACTCAGCAAAGTATGCAGGGACTGGCCCATGTGACTCCAGATTCCATTTTGCTGTAATTTTCCACAGTAAGGACAAACAGGTGTTCTTACACCTGGAAAAGACTATAAAAGGCTGATGCCTCTCCTCCATCTGGTCTTCAATCCTGCTTCATACCTCTGGAGGGACTTTGCTACAAACTGAAGCTCTGAACAAAGGACTGATGACCCATCCCAGCCAGGGATGTTCCAGAGACTTGATTTGAACCTGCAGTTTATTCTATCTCTGCTACAAGCCTGAACCCAGAACTTTGCCATCACTGTGTGTAATTGATTCCATGTAACCAATTCTAGCTCTCATCTATATTTCTTCCTTTTATGAATAAACCTTTAGATTTTGGATTCTAAAGGATTGGCAACAGCGTGATTTGTGGGTAAGATCTGGGTCTGGGGCTTGGTCCTTTGGGATCGAGAGAACCTTTTTTCTTTTATTGGGGTATTGGTTTTCATAACCATTCGTTCTCATAACGAGTGGTACTGGTGGTGATACTGGGAAACTGGAGTGTCTAAGGGAATTGCTTGTATGACTTGTGGTTAGCTAGTGGGGTGAGACCAAAGTCCTCTTAGTCTGGCTGGTTTGGTTTGCCTTAGAGGTGGACTGCCCTGTTTTAAGCAATTTGTCCTGAATTGGCGCTCTCAGTTGGGTCCCGCCAGAACCGCATTGTTACAGGGGGTTCTAGGGCGCTGGACGTGTTGCGCCTGGCTGGGCCCCCGAAGCCAGCAGCTGTTTGGCTGTTGCCTTCAGCAGGGGCCGGATGGGGGCGGCTGTTTGGGAACCCCAGGGCTCGGTGTGACGGCGCGGGGGCTGCTTGCAGGGGGGACGCAGCACGAGGGAGCCTGGTGGCTGGCGGGTCGGGCGTTTATTCTGTTTTCTCAGAGCGAGCACATTGCAGCAGCGGGTCCAGGCTTCCCGCCTGCAACCCACAGGGGAGGAGAGTCGGGGGGGGCACCATGGTGATGGGAGATGGGGGGGGTCCTGCAGGAGCCATGGCAGTGGGGATGGGAGGCACTGGGGGAGTCCTGCAGGGACCATGGCAGTGGGGATGGGGGGGGTCCTGCAGGGACCATGGCAGTGGGGATGGGGGGGGGGTCCTGCAGGGACCATGGCAATGGGGTTGGGGGGGGTGTCCTGCAGGATCTAGGTGTCACAGCCCATAAACTGGGCGAAGTTGTCCAGAGTTTGCAGAAACGTTTTTGTTCTCCTGTCGGTTACGGCTTCCTCCGGTCTCGGCCAGGGCACGATGAAGCTCGCCTTGCCCAACACGTAGGTGTAGCTGGTTACAAGGAAGGGAGAAGGCGCCTGTCAGCGCCAGGGGCGCAGAACACGGGAACTGGCCCATACGCCCCGGCCCTGGCCGGGTGCCCCCCTAGCCGGGCACGGACCAGCTGAGAGATCAGGGAGCCTCGGCCGGGGGCAGGGGCTGCTTTGAGCCCGTTCTGGCCGAGGGCGCAGGGTAAGCCAGGCACAGCATGGAGCGGGCAGAGCGCTCAGCTCCCCATCAGCCCCGCAGGAACCACGGGACCCCCAGCTGCGCAGAGCTGGGTACGTGCCGGGGCTCCAGCACGTGGAGTCAGGGCCCCTCCAGAGCCGAGCTCCAGGCCCTGCGGCTTCGTGCGGCCAGTCGCCCCCAGCGCATCAGCCCCTTACGGCTGCCTCGGGGCTCGTCGGCTCTGGCCAGGGTTGCCCCGGCCAGCGCTGCCCCCACATGGCCTCCTGCTTGGGCTGGCACGGCAGGGAACAGGCAGCCCCCAGTCAGCCCCAGGGAGGGGACTCACCTGTCTTTGGACTGCCAGAGATCCCACGTCCGGCCCATGACCAGGTACTGCCCCTGCTCCCGCAGGCCCAATGCACCCTCGCAGGTGGCGTGGGAGACAAACCTTCTCACTTTCCCGTTCGCCTCCGCGTCTGTGCCTGGGGGAAGGGACAGTGGGTCAGGCTAACGGGGGGCACCTCCCTGCCGGCAGGGCGCTGCCCACAGCAAGGCAAAGGCACCCCCTTCCCCCTGGGCATCCGCTTCCCGGCTGGAAACCGCTCAGGACAGTGGCAAGAGCTCCTGGCATCCCTGAGGGGCCTGTGCCCCCAAGTGCCCCCCCAGCTCCCGACAGGGCAGACGGGGGCCGGGCCCCTGCCCGGGCTGCTCGTCAGCGCCCAGCCCCCACCGCAGCAGGGCAGGGGAGGAACTGGCGAAATGAAACCCATTGACACTGCCGGGAAGTGTCGGGGGCTGGAGTGTATCTACCCTGGGGGGTGCGGCCAGGCAGGGGGACCCCACTAGTCCTGCAAAGCCCCACAGGAGGTTTCCACGGTGGCCAGGGACCCACAGTTTGAGTTTGAATCTGAAAGACGTTTGAGCAGCACAGCGCCCCCTAGCGCCGCGCTGGGCCCAGCACTGACTGAGGGAAGAGTGACCCATACTGAGCCTCCACCGTGCCCCCTGCTGAGCCCCCACCCACCCGCTGCAGCCCAGCGCCCCCTGCTGAGCCCCCACCTGCCCTACTCCCTCCAGCGCCCCCTGCCGAGCCTCCACTCCCTGCAGCGCCCCCTGTTGAGCCCCCACCGCGCCCCCACCCCGCTCCCTGCAGTACAGGCCCCAGCACCGCCGTGGGGCCAGCACTGACAGAGGGGAGACCCCCGGCCGTGCCCTCCGCCGTGGTCTCTCGGGGGTCTCCGCTCGCAGCCCAGCCTGCCCGGGACGGCAGCGCTGTCCCCGTGGCGCTCACCAGACTTGATGACGGCCAGGACCTTCATGCTGTAATAGACGGTGCTGTTGTGCGGCTCCCGCTGCTCCAGCTGCACCTTGTAGACTGAGGCAGAGGAGAGGAGCCAGCGGTGAGCCCGTGTCCCAGGGGGCGAGTGGCGGAGCCAGCACCCCCCGCTCCAGGGACCCGCCGCTCGTCTCCGGGGTCTGGCCCTGGCCCCGGCCCCGCCTCCCGCCCTGCCGCGGGGAGGGGCGGATTCAGGAGGCGCATGGGAGCGTTTACACCTCAGGCCGCAGGGCTGAGCGGGGAAGGAGCAGGGGCCCCGGGAGGCGCCTCGCCCCAGCTGGGCCTGGCACAGAGGGGATGTTCAGCCGGGCTACGAGGGGGCCGAAGGAAGGTGGTGGTGGGGATATTGGAGACCGCAAGGGCTGGGAGCCAGCAGATGGGTTCTGACCCGAGCCCCATCCAGCCTGGTTCCCGGGCCCAGCACCAGCTGCTCCAGGAAGGGGCATGGCACTCCCAGGGCAGGAGGACGAGCTGCCTCCAGGAAGGTCTCGTCCTGACCCCAAGGAGTCAGAGGTTGGTTTAAGCTGGAAGCAGGAGGTTTTCTCCCCCTCCCAAGCTCTGTTTGCAGTAATTCTACTAGCCCTGCCTGCTCCTGCTCTCCACTGAACGCCCGGTCACCCTTTGCCCCTCGCTGAGCCCTTGGCCCCCATCCCATCCTGTGGCAGTGAGTTCCACAGGCTAACGACACAGCATGCCACTGGCTGGTTCGGGATTGCTGCCTTTCGACATCATTGGCCGGCTCCTGGTCAGGTGTGATGAACTGGGGGATTTTCTTAGAGTTTTGCATGAACACTGTGTGTGCCTCAGTTTCCCTGTGAGCTGCGTGTGTAACGAGGGGGTGGGAGAAGGAGTGGGACTCCGGACAGCTGCCTGGAGATGGGGGACGCTAGCGAGCAGTGACCTGGTCACCAGGAGGCCCACCCCAGCTCGGGAGTCCCAGCCAGTTCCAGCCAGAGGGGAACAAAGGACAGATGAGAGGAGGCCCAGGCAGCCTGTTTCCCTGGAGAGAAGACAATGGACAGAGGTGGGACTTGGGGCCGGGGATCTCAGAGCCCCAGCTGGGAGCAGGGGGGCTCTGGGCTGGAGAGGGGGAGCAGGCAGAGCCCACCTGGATGCAGAGAGACTGGGATGTGCTGGGCTGAGGGAGGCCAGGCCTGAGGGCCTGAGAGTTTCCTGTGCTGGGCTCAACGCTCAATAAACCCTCCTGTGTGACGCTGGCTGAGAGTCGCTCCGAGCTAGAGAACAGGGCGGGGGGGGGGGGCATCGCCCCCTTTGGGGGGTGGAGGCCCCGGGGGTCCAGAGCAGGGTGTGACGGAACAGGAGCAGGGCGGATTTGACCTGGGAATGTAGCCTGGGAGTTACATTGAGCTACCTGAGCTGTAACCTGAGCCAGGAAGGGGGTTGGGAGAAGTGACACCTTCTGCCTGGGAGACTGAACAAAGGAGAGGAGGAGCAGAGGGGAGGGGGGAGAGAGCTGCTGGAGAGTTTTGGGCTGGGAGGTGCAACGCAGGGAATCCCAAGCTGGGGTCTAAGCTCCCTGCGCTCCCCAAGGGGACTTGATTGAGGGGTCCTGGTTGTATCTACGAGCTCTGCTGTAGACTATGTTCCTGTTGTTCAATAAACCTTCCGCTTTACTGGCTGGCTGAGAGTCACGGTGAATCGCAGGAAGCCGGGGGTACAGGGCCCTGAGTCCCCCACACTCCGCGACACAGGGGACTCCCTGAGGGGGCCCACGTCGAGAGACAGACGTGCTAAGGCTTCGACAGGTGCGGCTCCAGGAGGTGGAGTTGTTTGACCCCCGAGAAGGGCTGTCGCACTGAAGGGGGTTCCCCCCAGGGACCGCACGGGGCCGGGAGCGAGCCCGAGTCCCGGGAGTCCGTGACACCTGGGAAACGTGCCGCCGGGTAATGCCCTCAATGGTGCCAGAGCAGCGCCGAGCGCTCCCAGCCCCCTCGTGAGCCCTCCTGTCTTCCCCACAGAGCCCCCCTGGGGCTCACCGTAGTCCACGCCCGTGTCGCAGGCCTTGTCGTAGAGATGGTCCTCACTCAGGCTGTGGGGAGGGGTCATCCGAAGGCAATTGTCTGAGTGCAGGGAAAGTGGAGAGGTCAGAGGCACAGGCTGGCCGGGCTGCACGTCTGGGGAGGTCCCGGCCTGGCCGGTAGCTCACAGGAACATGGTCGGAGCGTCCCAGATCCCACGGGGGCTCATGGGCTTGGTGCGAAGCCCAACAGACACCGCGGGGACCTGGGGCTCAGTGTGCGGCTGAGCCGGTGCGTTTCCAGGCACGGCTCTGACGAGGGCCTAGTCACGAGCGAGCGTTAGCCCCAGGGAATTCTCTGCCATGCACGGGGCCCGGGCAGCGGGTAACGAGCCCGGCACGGGGCCCGGCAGCAGGTAACGAGCCCGGCATGGGGCCTGGCAGCGGGTAACGAGCCCGATACAGGGCCCGACAGCGGGTAACGAGCCACGGGGCCCGGGCAGCGGGTAACGAACCCGGCACAGGGCCTGGCAGTGGGTAACGAGCCCGGCACGGGGCCCGGGCAGCGGGTAACGAGCCCGGCACGGGGCCCGGCAGCGGGTAACGAGCCCGGCACGGGGCCCAGCAGTGGGTAACGAGCCCGGCACAGGGCCCGGCAGCGGGTAACGAACCCGGCCCGGGGCCCGGCAGCGGGTAACGAACCCGGCACGGGGCCCGGCAGCGGGTAATGAGCCCGGCACGGGGCTCGGCAGCGGGTAACGAGCCTGGCACAGGGGGCAGCGGGTAACGAGCCCGCTACAGGGCCCGGCAGCGGGTAACGAGCCTGCTACAGGGCCCGGCAGCGGATAACGAGCCCGGCACAGGGCCCGGCAGCGGGTAACGAGCCCGGCACAGGGCCTGGCAGCGGGTAACGAGCCCGGCACAGGGCCCGGCAGCGGGTAACGAGCCTGGCACAGGGGGCAGCGGGTAACGAGCCCGCTACAGGGCCCGGCAGCGGGTAACGAGCCCGCTACAGGGCCCGGCAGTGGGTAACGAGCCTGCTACAGGGCCCGGCAGCGGATAACGAGCCCGGCACAGGGCCCGGCAGCGGGTAACGAGCCCGGCACAGGGCCCGGCAGCGGGTAACGAGCCCGGCACAGGGCCTGGCAGCGGGTAACGAGCCACAGGGCCCGGGCAGCGGGTAACTGCAGGGAAGCGGCCAGGCCAGCGCTCGCTGGCGGGTGACTGTCATGCTGAGCCGGGCACTGTGGCCCGTCCCTAGCGTCCCCCTTCCAGGGTGGCTGTGCTGTGAGGAGCGGGTCGCCCCTGGGCTGGGCAGCGAGAGGAGCAGGCGACGCCACGGAGCCGGGCGCGGGCATGGCTTTACCTTCGGCGCATTTGCAGACCTCCTCCTGGCAGATCTTCCGCAGCAGCCCGCTCTCGTTCCGCATGTTGTAGAAGCGGCTGCATCGCCGGGCTGCGAGGGGAAGAGACCCAGAGGCCGTGTTCTGCCCTGACACCCACCGAGCGCCCTCCCCCCATGGGCGCCGCACCGGCCCCTCAGCTCTCCGGGCTGGCTGAGGCCTGGGGAGAGGAGATTGACTCCATTCTCTCTGTCGCTCCGGCCTGGAGCCAGACCCCCGCTCCACCCTGCGGCCCACCCTCCCGTCGCACCCCCCCTGCAGCCACGGGCCCCCCATCTGCCCAGCCTCTGCGCCCCTTGCCCACTGCTCTGACCCGCACACTGCCCCCTTGGGCTCCCCCTGAGCAGGGAGCAGCCGGAGACCCCCGACCCTAACGCCAGCCTGGGTGAGAATCTCAGACCTCGCGCGCTCGGGGCCGGATTCGCCCCAGCGGGCACCTGAACGAGGGGCAGGTTTGCAAAGCCGCCCTGCAGCCCCCGGCGTGATTCCAGGAGCAGATTCCTAGGCCAGCTACCGGCCCTGAGTCCATGTCCCCCCTCCTTCCCCCCGGAGCTTCCCACCGGCACCCTCCACGGGGCACCGACGCAGCAGCACCTGGCCTCCGAGTGGCGGTGGTCCGCACGCTGCCCCCCCCGCCCGCGAGGCAGGGCCGGTGCCCGCGGCGCCCCTGCCCGGAGCCCCAAGGAGAAGCTCACCAGGCTCGTAATACTCATAGATGGTGACCACGGCCGGCTGCAGCATCCCCAGCTCCAGACGCTGGTGAATCCGGAACCCGACTTCCGTGTCCGTCTGATTGGAAATCTGCAGCGCCCGGGAACAGACCGGCCGGCTCAGCCCTGGGCCCATCCAGCCTGGCCTCCCGGCTGGCCCCAGGACACCCAGCAGCAGCCGCTGGGGGATAACCTGCCCCCATGTGCCCCACGCTGGCTGCAGCCCGGGACTCTCCAGCGTGGGGCGGTGTCACTGACAGAACTCTGCATGTGCCCCCCACAGACAGACCCCGGCCCCCTTTGGCTCTGAACCCCCCAGCGCCCGGCCAGACCCGCTCTGTCCGTGCCTCGGTGCCCAGCACGCGGAGAACCCCCTCCCCCGCTCCAAGGGCCAGCGCCGGGGAGAGCCCATGGGCCCAGCGGGTCTGCGGCGTGGGCGGGACATAGCCAGGGGCCAACCTCGGGGCAGCTGCGGGGCCCCCTGCTCTGGGCAGCGCTGGCCTGAGCCCTGTGTGTGGGGCTGGGCCCAGCCCCCGGAAGAGGCCAGCAGGAAGCACCGGGCGCTCGCCCAGGGGGCCGGGTGGCGGCCCCATCCTGGCATTGGCTCCCGCTCTCTGACCACAGGGTGGGGTGGTGCGACAGGGCCCCTCCTGTGCGTCTCCGAGGTCAGCACGGGCGCTGCCGGCATGGGGTGAACGGCCCCGGGTCTCTGCTGCGCCCCCCGGCAGCCACGCCCTGGGCAGGCCGCGCCGTCTCCTCCCGTCTGCCCCCCTGGACTGCCAGACACCTCATGGGAACCCCATTCTCTGTCAGGCTGGGGGGCCGACACCCCCCCAGTACAGCCCGCAGGGTCCCCAGAGCCCCCAGGGCTGCTCAGTGAGAGGCCTTGGTTGGAGCATCTCAGGGGGCAGCACATTTGTGGGGTAGGGGTCCCGCGGTGAGGGGGGAGGGGCGTGGTCCCATTGGGGGGGGGAGAACAGGGTCCGACACAGGGAAGGAGGGGTAGGGTCCCATGCAGGGGGGAGGGGCATGGTCCCGCAAGGGGAGGGTCCCACGTTGGGGGGAGGGAGGGGCAGGTTCCCTTGCGGGGGGGGGGGGGGAGGGTCCGACACAGGGAGGGAGGGGCAGGGTCCAGGGGGGAGGGGCAGGGTCCGGCGCAGGGGGGGAGGGGCAGCGTCCAGGGGGGAAGGGGCAGGGTTTCTGGGGGCGTAGGGGCAGGGTCCCGTGCATGGGGCAGGGGCAGGGTTCGACACGGGGAGGGAGGGGCAGGGTCCCTGGGGGTGGAGGGGCAGGGGCAGGCGGGCGGCCGGGCCGGGCTGGGCCCCTCACCTGGTTGAAGTAGAGGACGACGGAGTTGTTGCTGGTGGTGGCCTTGCTCTCGAAGAGGAAGATGTACTGCTCCACACTGTTAGTGAGCTGTGGGGCCAGGCAGACACCGCTGAGCTGGGGCTCTGGGGTTGCCCTGCCCCCTCCAGCCAGCAGCACCCCCCAAGCTGCCCCCAGCTCGCAGGAGCCCGGCAGCGGGTCCGTTTCGTGGGGTGCCCCTGTCTCCACTCCCTCCCTTGCAGAGCCGTGGGATGGGCGCTGCAGGGACCCGGGCTCTGACCCTCGGGGCTAACAGCCATGCGTGAGGCCGGCGAGGGGCAGAGGTCGCAGCCGCACGCTGGCTCCCCATGGGTGGGTCTAGCCTGGCTGAGCCCCATGGCAGCCCCACAGAGCCTCAGGCCCGGGACCAGTAGCCCTCTCGCCATAGGGCCTGGAGCTTCGGCCGGCCCGTTACCCCCAGTCACCTGCTTGAGATCGCCCAGGTCGGGCTCGAAGCCCGTCAGCAGGGAGACGTCGATGATGGTCATTGTGGCGTCCCGCAGCCCCAGGGACCTAGGGACCAGAACGCTGCCTTCAGCTCACGGGTGCGGGCAGGGGCAGGGGCATGGGGCATAGGGAAGGGGCAGAGCTGTCAGGGCAGGGCCCTATGGGGCACAGGGAACAAGCAGGGGGCAGGGCTGGTGGGTCAGGGCCCATGGGGCACAGGGGAGGGGCAGGGGGCAGGGCCCCATGGGGCACAGGGGAGGGGCAGGGCTGGCAGGGCCCCATGGAGCACACCCTGCCTTGCTCTGCTCTATGTTCTTTGTACAGGGCTGTGAAGCAGAGCGGAGGGACCTGGGGGGGCTGGACCCACAGCGGGAGCAGAGTCTGCGCGGGGGGCGGCTGATTCCCAGCCCTGCTAGGCAGTGGCAGGCGTGAAGGCGCCGGCCCGTAAGCGCTGGAACAAGCCCCCTGCTGCAGCCGTTACAGGACTCAGCCTTGTGCCTGGGTTCTGCCCTCACCAGGGCCGGGGCGTTACCTGGCCTGGAGCCGGAGCCGGAAGGTGTCGATGTATTCGTGCTTCTTCTTGTCTACGAACCCAAAGGGCAGGGTTAGGGCAGGAACCAGCTATGGGGCTGGGCCCCGGGGGCGTCTCCTCCCATTAGGCGGAGGGGCCCCGTTTCTGTCAGCTGGGGCCCGGGGACATGGACTGGGGAGGCTGGGCCGGCTCCCAGGGGAGCAGACGACCGCCCCGCCGTACCTTCGGGGACGTCCTCCACGGTCACCGCCAGCCAGAAGGCCTGGCATTCGCGTTCGCGGGCCGGCGGCAGCGTGTGGTACACGGTCAGGAGCTGGGAAGGAAGGCGAGAGCGTGAGTGGGTCACCCCCGCCAGCCGGCCCGTGGGCAAGGCACACCCCTCCCCTCCCCACCCCTTCTCCGTGGGCACAGCGAGGCGGGGCCGGCATCAGGAGCAGAACCCAGGAGCCCTCCTGGCACCCAGCCCCCCTGCTCTAACCACTAACCCCCACTCCCCTCCCAGAGCCGGGGAGAGAACCCAGGAGTCCTGGCTCCCGCCCCCCCCCGCTCTAATCACCAGCCCCCACTCCCCTCCCAGAGCCGGGGAGAGAACCCAGGAGTCCTGGCTCCCAGCCCCCCCGCTCTAACCACCAGCCCCAACTCCCCTCCCAGAGCTGGGGAGAGAACACAGGAGTCCTGGCTCCCAGCCCCCCCGCTCTAACCACCAGCCCCCACTCCCCTCCCAGAGCCGGGGAGAGAACCCAGGAGTCCTGGCTCCCGGCCCCCCCTGCTCTAACCACTAACCCCCACTCCCCTGCCAGAGCCGGGGAGAGAACCCAGGAGTCCTGGCTCCCGGCCCCCCTGCTCTAACCACTAACCCCCACTCCCCTCCCAGAGCCGGGGAGAGAACCCAGGAGCCCTCCTGGCACCCAGCCCCCCGCTCTAACCACTAACCCCCACTCCCCTTCCAAAGCCGGGGAGAGAACCCAGGAGTCCTGGCTCCTGCCCTCCCCCGCTCTAACCACTAACCCCCGCTCCCCTCCCAGAGCCGGGGAGAGAACCCAGGAGTCCTGGCTACCAGCCCCGCCCCCCCTGCTCTAACCAATCGACCCCACTCCCCTCTTGGAGCTGGGGAGAGAACCCAGGAGTCCTGGCCCCTGCTCCTCTCTAGTCTAGCCCAGTGATTGGCACAGCCCCGGTGCCCATGTTCCCCAGGAGGTGCAGGGCTGGGTCAGGCTGTGGGCGATCACCCGGGCCCAGGCATCACTCACTGTCACCGTGCCGGTGCCCGTCCCGCGGGCGGTGATGTTCAAAGCTTCCTGGGCGTAGAACTGCAGGGGAAAGGGTGGGAGATGCTGAGGAGGTGCCGGACTGTGCAGCACCCCAGAGCCAGCAGCCGCCCTGCCCTGGCCATGGGGCACAGGGTCCCACGTGGGAGCTCTGCCCTGCACGCCAGGTGTCCCCAGGGGGGGTTGCTTTGTGCCATGGGCGTGGCTGCATGCCAGGGGGTGGGGCCCAAGAGTGGGGGGGGGGGCAGCTGTGTTCCATAGGGCTGGGCCTGAGGGTGGGGGGGTGGCTATGTGCCGGGGGGTGGGTCCCGAAGGCAGAGCTGCGTGCCAGGGGCAGGGCCTGCAGGCAGGGGGCGGGACCCCAGGGGAGGGGGGCGGGGCTGCATGCCAGGGGGGGGGGAGCGAGGGCAGGGGGCAGGACCCCAGGAGAGGGGGCGGGGCTGCATGTCAGGGGCGGGGCCCGAGGGCAGGGGGCGGGGCCTGATGGCAGGGCTGACCTTTTTGGAGTTGGAGCGCTGCAGGTAGGCGTTGCTGTTGTTGATGTCCCAGAGCTCGGCCAGGTTGCGCGTGGGCACGCTGACCTGCACCTTCAGGTCGACGACCTTCTCGGGGCGGACGGCGACCCGGTACTGCGCCAGGGCCTGCATGCCGATCACGGTGGTCTGGGGAGGAGGCAGAGGCTGGCAGCAGGGGCCGGGCAGTGGAGGGGGGGGGCGCGCTGGGAAAGGTCCTGCCCAGATGAGGGTATTTGAGGTGTCAGTTCGGCAAAGCTCCGGAGCACGTGCTCGACCCCCGTGTGCGGGGAGGCACCGGCCGCGACGGGCAGCTGCTCCAAAGCCAGTCCAATGGGCAGGGCCGCCCCGCGAGCGCCCCCAGGCAGGGCAGGAGGAGCGGGTCCTGCTCCCGCCGTGCCAGTTTGCTGCTGGTTGGGTGCACTGGGACCGGCTCCCTCCCGTTGCCACCCCAAGGGGCAGTGCGGGCAGGGCCTGCCTGGGATCTCCGCCCCCCCGGCCAACGTGTCCCCACCCCACTCCCCCAGAGACTGCTAGGGCCGTGGCACGCAGGCTTGCGGTGCACGGAGGGGTGTGTTCACTTGCAGGGTGGGGGGTCGTGGAGGCCGTCAGTCGGCAGCCAGCCAGCCTGTGGCAGTCGGGCCTCCCTGCCGCAGGGAGCAGCCTGTTTCGTCTCTCTCTGGTTTGGGTTCCCGCGTCTTCTCGGGCACTAAAGCCGTGGCACATAGCAGCCTCCCAGCAGGCGGATCCATGTTTTCATCCAGCGGCTCTGTGTGCCGTGAGCAAGCGAAGGCCCAGATCCCGGCAGGGGGCACTGACCAGCCACCAGCTGGGAACCAAGCCCCTGAAGCCGCGGGAGGGACCCCCATGTGGGGCGGGAGGGAGGGCTGGCCATGCTCAGGCCCAGGTATGATCCCGCCTCCTGGCGCTCAGGGCCCCCCTGCCCGCGCCAGCTCTTACCTGGGTGCTCTCATAGCCCCCACCGAACCCCCTACTCTCGACCAGCCACCGCACGATGGGGTGGGTCTCCTCAAAGCGCCCGAGGGTCAGCTTCTGCAGGAGGCCGTAGGCCGTGGCTTCGATGGTGTACAGAGAGCGGTCCGTGTGCTGGTCCACGGGCCAGTGTGTCCCGTCTGCGGAGAGCGGCGCTACCGTCAGCAGGGGAGCAATGGGACACAGAGCACATGCATCGCACACGCATGCACACGCATCGCATACGGGCAGAGCCCACCTCACGCACACACAAGTGCAGAGTCACTTGCTATTGCATGCATACGGCACACACACAGTCACATGTGCCCCCCGCTCCCAGCATTGGGCACAGCCCCCTCCTCTCTGCCTCATTTCCCCAGCCTATCCCTGCCCTGCATGAGCCCCCGCCCCGAGCAGTGCCGAGCGCCAGTCCCAGCCCCCCGCCCCGGGCAGTGCCGAGCGCCGGTCACAGCCCCCGCCCCAGGCAGTGCCGAGCGCCGGTCCGAGTCCCCAGCCCCACGCAGTGCCGAGCACCGGTCCCAGCCCCCCGCCCCAGGCGGTGCCGAGCGCCAGTCCCAGCCCCCGGCCCCGGCTCTGCTCTCACTGCGGGCAGCGAAGTTGTCCAGGACGGCGTTGGCCAGGGGGCTGTTCACCAGGGCCAGGGCATAGGAGCTGATGGCCACACTGTAGGGGTTCTGCAGGCTCCAGAGGCGGCTCTCCAGGTAGCCCTGGGCTTTCCGCAGGCCGCTGGGCAGCTCCTGTCGCCGGGACAGAAGGAGAAACGGACTGCGGTCGGGAGGGGGAGGGACCTGTGGGATTCAGTGCCCCCGAAAGGTGCCGCAGAACAGGGACCAGCTGGGCACCTTCCCCCCACGTTCCCCCCAGGTGCTGGGTCCCTGCCCCAGAGACGAGCTTGTGGGACGCCCACAGGAACACTGGCCTCTGGCGCCAAGATCGCAACGGGCTGGGCCGGTCCTGCAGCGCCTGCTGGTTCGGGGACTCTCGGAAGCCCATCGCCAGGGTGTGACGTTATTAATATAACCCGTAGAGATCATCGTTGCAACCACTGTTATATATTTGCAGCAAATATTGTACCAAGGCTGTCGTGTGAGGCGTCTATACAGAGGTTCTGGTTTGCTGGTTAGGATGATGCTGTCTGTGGGTGTGTGTCATTTGTGTAGTTGAAGTTAGGAATATTGGCTCTGTACTTGTGTCTCAATGTGCTTTGATTCTAAGTAGCCTCAGTGAAGCATGTGGTCGGCTTCGTGAGACAGGTTTCAGAGGAGCAGCCGTGTTAGTCTGTATCCGCAAACAGAACAGGAGTCCGGTGGCACCTGAGAGACTAACACGTTGATTTGGGCAGAAGCTTTCCTGGGCTAAAACCCACTTCAAGGTGCCACAAGGACTCCTGTTCTTCTGGAGAAAGGAATTTGCAAGTTAAGTGCCCAATCCAGAAACACTTAACTGACAATAGACTTTGGGAGGCTCCAATCCACATAAGACAGCTTCCTGGGGCCGCTCAAGGTAGCCCAGTGGGTCTCAAACTTTTGTCCTGGTGACCCCTTTCACACAGCCAGCCTCTGAGTGCGACCCCCCTAATAAATTAAACACACTCTTTAATATATTTAACACCATTATAAATGCTGGAGGCAAAGCGGGTTTAGGCAGGGCCGGCTCCAGGGTTTTGGCCGCCCCAAGCAGCCAAAAAAAAAAAAAAAAAGCCGCGATCGCGATCTGCGCCGGCAATTCGGCGGGAGGTCCTTCGCTCCGAGGCGGAGTGAGGGACCGTCCGCCGAATTGCCGCCGAATAGCTGGACATGCCGCCCCTCTCCTGAGCGGCCGCCCCAAGCACCTGCTTGACAAGCTGGTGCCTGGAGCCGGCCCTGGGTTTAGGATGGAGGTTGACAGCTCACGACCCCCATGTAATGACCTTGCGACCCCCTAAGGGGTCCCAATCCCCAGTTTGAGGACCCCTGAGGTAGCATGTGAGCAATGGCTGCCACCTGTAAAGCACTGAGTCATGCCTGGACATGTGACTGGCCCATGTGACTCCAAACTCCATCTTGCTGTAATTTTCCACAGTAAGGACAAAGAGTTGTCCTACCACCTGGAAGAGTCGATAAACCTTTAGATTTTAGATTCTAAAGGATTGGCAACAGTGTGATTGGTGGGTAAGATCTGATTTGTATATTGACCTGGGTCTGGGGCTTGGTCCTTTGGGATCGAGAGAACCTTTTTCCTTTTCCTGGGGTATTGGTTTTCATAACCATTCGTCCCCATAAAAAGCGGTGCTGGTGGTGATACTGGGAAACTGGAGTGTCTGAGGGAATTGCTTGTGTGACTTGTGGTTCGCCAGTGGGGTGCGACCGAAGTCCTCTCTGGCTGGCTGGTTTGGTGCCTGGGTGTGCAAAGGACCCCAGCCTTGGGCTGTAACTGCCCTGCTCTCAGCGATTTGTCCTGAATTGACACTCTCAGAGGTGTCCCGCCGACGGCAGCAGCGTTCCCCTGGCATCTGGGCTCGCTTTGCAGAGGCCCTGCCGGTGCAGCTGCCGCCGAGGGGGCCGCGCTGGGCCCCCGGGACAGGTCGTGGGGCAGCCGTCACTGTCCTACCTTCACATGGTTACTGCAGATGGACTCGGCCTCCTTCAGCGCCACGAGGACGAAGGCTGTGAGGGAGGCGTCGGCGTTGGAGCCGTGGTACCCCCCCTGTGGAAGAAGAGCAGAGGGGGATGGGCGAGCTGTATGGGAGCCGTGCGGGCACCTGGCTCCCTTCCCCCGCCCGGACCCCCGATCACTGGGCCCTGCCCGGGGCGGGGGCAGAGCCGAGCAGCAGCTGGGCAGGGAGGAACGGCGCCAAAGGAGCCTGCCCGTGCGCCCCGTGTAGCCAGCTGCCAGGGGGCCACGTGCCCAGGGCACTCGGTAAAAGGGTGTCCCTGAGCCCTCCCAGGGGTGAGAGCGTGCAGAGAGCCTGAGACAAGGGCTCAGTAGCGTAGCTAGCGGGGTGCAGGGGAAGCAGCCGCTTCCCCTCACCCCTTTTACCAAAAGCGGCGCCTTTCCAAAGGCGGCTGCCGGCCGGAGGAGCGAGGGGGGGCACAGGCTGGCCGCCCGCAGCACGGCCGGAGGAGCGAGGGGGGGCACAGGCTGGCCGCCTGCAGCACGGCCGGAGGAGCGAGGGGGGGGCACTGGCTGGCCGCCCACAGTGCAGCCGGCAGCCATGGGGGGGCGACGGGCACGTGGCCGGAAGAGCGGGGGGGGGGGGCAGCATGCGGCCCGGCCCCGCAGCCGTGGCCGGAGGAGCGGGGGGGGGGCGCAGGCTGACCGCCCACAGCACGGCCGGCAGCCATGGGGGGGCGGCGGGCGTGCGGCCGGAGGAGCGGGGGGAGGGGCGGTCAGCGGTACAGCCAGAGGAGGAGCCAAGGGGGGGCGTGGCCGGAGGAGGAGCCAGGGGGGCATGGCCGGAGGAGGAGCCAGGGGGGTGTGGCCGGAGGAGGAGCCAAGGGGGCATGGCCGGAGGAGGAGCCAGGGGGGCGTGGCCGGAGGAGGAGCCAAGGGGGGCACCTTTTTTAGGTTTGCTCCCCCTCCTCTTAAAAGCTGGCTACGCCACTGGAAGGGCTGCGGGGGTGTCGGGCGAACTGCCCCGCTTGCCCCAATGGGTTGTTGACTCTGAACCCTAAGGATGACACGAGCAACGTTGGCTCTGTTTGCTGCAGATCATCTTAGCAGACAAATCCAGCTAATGCTCCGCAGTCCCGGACTCACTCCCTCATCTCCCCGAGGAGGAATTTATCCCCAGGAAGTACCCCCGGGGGAGGCAACTGCACAAGCTGGATCAGTCGTTCTCTGATCCAACCAACACCTCCTGGGGCCCTGCGCCCGCGCCGTCATGCCCAGCCAGCGGCAGGCAGCAGCGGGAGGGGGGCTCCGCGTGCTGATCCCTGAGCTGTCACTGGCTCCCTGGTGTGACCGCGGGCGAGGGACGGAGCTTTGCCAGGACAGCGTAGCCCATCACACCATCTGTCGGGCCTGCGTTTCCTGCCCGGCCTCCCGTCTGGCCAATGGAGCGACTGGTACCTGCATCGCGGGCGTATAAATCGCAGCGTCCTCGCGGAAACACCCAGACGCTTCCTGCCTCTGGCCGATCAGCCACCGGGCGCTGGCACACAGCTCGCTGGGGTCGATGTGGGTGCCCAGCGGCAAGGCCATGGCAAACACCTTGAGGATGTAGGCGGTCAGCCTGCCGGGGGGGAGGGGAGGGGCATGAATCTGCAGGGCTGGAGGGGAGGGGAGCTCCCAGGCCACGGGAGAGCTGTGGCCAGACCCAGCAGCAGGCGGCACCGTGCCCGAGGGAGCTGCTGCAAACACATCACTGCGGGGAGCTGAGCCAGGCGGCGGCACTGCCCCCTTGCAGGGCTCTGTGTGGACGGGGCCCTGCCCCCTTCGCAGCAGCACAGCCAGGCCTTCCCCCACACCAGCACAGACCCCAGCTCCCGCTGCCCCTGCCCAGGACACCGGAGTGAACGGAGAATCCCCACTTGCTGTGAGCTGTATAGGGTGTATGACACGCAGCGTGAGCAGCTCTACACCCCGCCAGGGGAGGGCAGCATTGCATTGCACGCTGTGGCCAGCTCACCATCCCCAGCCCCGCCGCCCCCCGCGAGGAAGGTGCCATACCAGCTGCTGCCGGTGCTTCCCCGATAGGGCTTGTAGGAACCATCACGCTCTCTGTAAGTCCGCTGGCGGGTGTAGCCTGCAGGAGAGCCCAAACAGACACGCAGTCAGGGCTGGGCCGTCGGAGTCCCAGGGCAGGGGGCGGGTGGGGGCTGCATGCACCCCCCCTCCCCTGGCTCAGATTCAGGGGGAGTGGGCGGGGGCAGGGTGGAGAGCACCCCCTGCTGGGCAGAGTGTAGCATCGTCACACATTGCAAACCCTCCCTCCCACCCTCTGGCCTGGCTGGGCCCCGCTCACCGTGGACGATGTTCTGGATGGACTGATCCCGGAGCTCCACCCCGATCTGGTCCCACTGCTTGGTGGTGTCCAGGTAGTGGGTGAGGATGATGTTCGGGGTGACGCTGAAGATGTTCTGCTCCACGCACCCCCCCGGCAGCCTGATCAGCTTCTGCAGCGTGGAGCTCTGCAGCCCCCCCACCAGCGTCTCGCCGAGCAGGTCGCCTGCCGAGGGAGAGGAGATGCCCACTCATGCCCCAGCTTGTCCCTTCCCCCAGCCCCAGCTGGCTGTGGGCGGCCTGGCTGCGCCACGCGTGCTGCTGAGAAGCGGGACAGCTGCATTGTACCCTGGCTCTGGGAGGGGAGTGGGGGCTAGTGGTTAGAGCACTGCATGGTGACAGGTATCAGGGGGTAGCCGTGTTAGTCTGTATCCACAAAAACAACGAGGAGTCCGGTGGCACCTTAAAGACTAACAGATTTACTTGGGCATAAGCTTTCGTGGGTAAAACACGCACTGCTTCAGATGCCACGCCCCCCTCCCCAACCAGCCCGCCATACAATTTCCAAAACCCGATGCGGCCCTCGGGCCAAAAAGTTTGCCCGCCCCCGGTATAGATCATTGTTGCAACCACTGTTACATATTTGCAGCAAATATTGTACGAAGGTTGTCGTGTGAGGCGTCTATACAGAGGTTATGGTTTGCTGGTTAGGATGATGCTGTCTGTAGGGTTGTCTGTCCTGTCTGTATTTCACACTTGGGCTCTGCTTCTGGGGGACACCCCAGACAGTTTGGTGTCAGCGCTGCCTGGCCTGCTTGATGGCTCATTACAAACCATCAGCTACAACTGACCCATTGAGAGAAGCAGATACACCTGGTGACTCAGCAAGGCTGGGACCTGCCTAGGGACAGACTCGGAGGATTTTACAGGCCATGTGCTGGATGATTGTCTTTGGGACAAAGAAAGAGAGGTCACATGGCAGCTGCCTCATCTCCATCTTGTCTTCAAACCTGCTTCTGACCTCTGGAGGGACCTTGCTACAAACTGAAGCTCTGAACAAAGGACTGAGGACCCATCCCAGCGGGGGAGGTATTCCAGAGACTTGATTTGAACCTGCAGTTTATTCCATCACTGCTACAAGCCTGAACCAAGAACTTTGCCATTTCTGTGTGTCATTGATTCCATGTAACCAATTCTAGCTCTCATCCAGATCTTTTTCCTTTTATGAATAAACCTTTAGATTTTAGATTCTAAAGGACTGGCAACAGCGTGATTTGTGGGTAAGATCTAACTTGTATATTGACCTGGGTCTGGGGCTTGGTCCTTTGGGATCCGGAGAACCTTTTTTCTTTGACTGGGGTATTGGTTTTCATAACCATTCGTCCCCATAACGAGTGGCACTGGTGGTGATACTGGGAAACTGGAGTGTCTAAGGGAATTGCTTGTGTGACTTGTGGTTAGCCAGTGGGGTGAGACCGAAGTCCTCTCTGTCTGGCTGGTTTGGTGCCTTAGAGGGGGAGAAAACCCCAGCTTTGGGCTGTGTAACGACGCTGGTTCTGGCGGGACCCAACTGAGAGCACCAATTCAGGACAAAGCAACAAAGTGTCCTGTGGCACCTTAAAGACTAACAGATGTATTGGAGCATAAGCTTTCGTGGGTGAATACCCACTTCGTCAGACACATGTCGTCTGACGAAGTGGGTATTCACCCACGAAAGCTTATGCTCCAATACATCTGTTAGTCTTTAAGGTGCCACAGGACACTTTGTTGCATTTTACAGATCCAGACTAACACGGCTACCCCTCTGATACTTGACACCATGCAATTCAGGACAAATTGCTTAAAAGAGGGCAGGTTTATTCATAAAAGGAAAAAGATCTGGATGAGAGCTAGAATTGGTTACATGGAATCAATGACACACAGAAATGGCAAAGTTCTTGGTTCAGGCTTGTAGCAGTGATGGAATAAACTGCAGGTTCAAATCAAGTCTCTGGAACATCCCCAGCTGGGATGGGTCATCAGTCCTTTGTTCAGAGCTTCAGTTTGTAGCAAAGTCCCTCCAGAGGTAAGAAGCAGGATTGAAGACCAGATGGAGAGGAGGCATCAGCCTTTTATAGTCTCCTCCAGGTGTAAGAACACCTCTTTGTTCTTACTGTGGAAAATTACAGCAAAATGGAGTCTGGAGTCACATGGGCCAGTCCCTGCATACTTTGCTGAGTTACAAGGTGTATCTGCCTTCTCTCAGTGGGTCAGTTGTATAGCTGATGGTCCTTAATGGGCCATCAAGCAGGCTAGGCAGAGCTGACACCAACTGGTCTGGGATGTCACCCAGAAGCATAGCATAAGTTTGAAATACAGACAGTATAGAGCCAATATTCATAACTTCAACTACAAAATTGATACACACATATAGACAGCATAATCATAACCAGCAAACCATAACCTTGTCTTAGACACCTCATTTGACCCCCTTTATACAAGATTTGGTGCCACTACAGGACTTTGGTTGCAACCATGTTCTATATGGTCCCAGCTCAAGTCAATAACGTGACAGGCTGTAACTGCCCTGCTCTCAGCAATTTGTCCTGAATTGACACTCTCCGATGTGTCCCGCGAAAGCTAGCATTGTTACACCCTGGCTCTGGGAGGGGCGTGTTTCTCGGGGCAGAGCAGGGTGATTTACAGCAGCGTAGGCAAGAGTGGACTCTGTCCCACCACATGCGCTGGGGCCAGGGAGGCCCCTGGAGCTGGAGCTCAGAGGGCAGGGAAACGGGGGAGGGTAGCCCTGGGGGGACGTTCACGGGCCCAGCGGCTGCTCAAAGGCCGAGCCGCACTTGCTGCCTGGCGCCCCCGCGGAGCCGTGCCCGGCTGGCACCCCACGTACCTTGCACGCTAATGAAGACCTCGGCGTCTGTGTCGGGCACCAGGTTTTCGAGGTGTTGGCTTCTGACCAGCTCCTGCTGCAGTTGACCTGCCAGGGGAGGACGGAGCATTCGGGGTGAGGGAGGAGTGGTGCTCCGATGCTCAGATTGGTTATAAACAAGCTCCTGCCATGGGGCTGCAGGGGGGTGCGGAGCTGAATGTCACAGGGGAGGGTGTGGGGCAGGGAGACGCCCGTTGCGGGGCAGTCTAGGCCAGGAGAGTCCGCGCCAGGTGCCTGATCCCTGTTGCCTGGAAGGTGTTACCGGCTCTTGGATCTACAGACAATCGCAGACCTGGGTGTGCTAAGCTCCCCTCTCTGCCTCAATGGAAGGAGCAATTAAATCCCACTATGTAGTGAGAGCTGGACAACAAGGAGCCACCGCCCAAGGCTAGGCCTGGCAGCACAGCTCGTGAGAAGCTAAGCCGCATGGGCTGAGGGGCTGCCCTGGGCACTGGCTGTAAAGTGCCAGGGCCGAGCACTGAGGGTGTCTGTGACCCAGCACAGAGCGCAGCAGTGGGACCATGGCTGTGGGAGTGTGGGAGGAAGCTGACGGACAGAGCTCTGCTGGGCACAGGACTGGCGGGAAAGGCAGCCTTGGAAACTCCCTGTAGCTGCTTGTTCCTGCTGCATCCAGGGGAGCGGGGCTCTGGCCATGCTCAGGAACGGGGATTGCACCAGGGACCCCTGCCTCGCATCAGCCATTTCTCCTCCTCAGGGGGGAGCTCCTCGGGCCCCGGGCCCCTGCCTGGGGCGGACGGTGCAGAGTCCAGCTGCGGGGCTGGGCGAGCAGCGAGTTCCTGCACGAACCTTTGGGGTTCAGGACGATGCTCCGCGAGAGCCGCTGGATTTCACCCCCCGCCTGCAACGCGAGGAGCCGAGAACGAGTCTGAGGGACGGGGCTTGGGAGGGAGCCCTTCCATCCCGACCCCATCCCCCACTCCTCCCAGAGCCACCCATCCCCCAGCTCCCCCTCCCGACCCCAGACCTCCGCAGAGACGCCCATCCCCCACTGCCCCCGAGCCACCCATCCCCCACTCCCCCCGAGCCGCCCATCCCCCACTGCCCCCAAGCTGCCCATCCCCCATCCCCCCACTCCATCCGAGCCGCCCATCCCCCACTGCCCCCAGCCCCTTCCACCGAGCCCCCCCAGCTCCCCCACCCGACCCCAGACCTCCGCAGAGCCTGCCCAGCCCCCACTCCCTCCAGCCCCTTCCAACCCCCCCAGAGCCACCCAGCCCCCCCGGCTCCCCCACCCGACCCCACTCCCCACTGCCCCCAGCCCCTTGGCAGCGAGGGGGGCGGGCGGTGCCGTTACCTGGACGTTGAGCATCCTCCTGACGATGTCGCGGAAGCCCAGGCCCTGGGCCAAGGCCCGAACCTCCACCATGACGGGGCCCAGCTCCAGGGGCACCACGACGACACGCACGGCCCGGGACGAGCCCCGGGGCACCCGCAGCCTCTGCCGAAAGCTCTTCTCCTGCCGGGCCGGGCTGCAGAGCTGCTCCTGGTACGGGAACTCGACCTGCACCTGTATGGGCACCCGGCGCCGCTGAGCCGGGCAGCAGCGGGCAGTGACAGCGCCCCCCGGAGCCCCCCAGCATGCAGAGCCCCCCCAGCACGCAGAGCCCCCCCGGAACCCCCCAGCACGCAGAGCCCCCCCAGCACGCAGAGCCCCCCAGCACGCAGAGCCCCCCCGGAGCACCCCAGCATGCAGAGCCCCCCAGCACGCAGAGCCCCCCAGCACGCAGAGCCCCCCCGGAGCACCCCAGCATGCAGAGCCCCCCAGCACGCAGAGCCCCCCAGCACGCAGAGCCCCCCCGGAGCACCCCAGCACGCAGAGCCCCCCCAGCACTCAGAGCCCCCCCGGAGCCCCCCAGCACGCAGAGCCCCCCAGCACGCAGAGCCCCCCTGGAGCCCCCCAGAACGCAGAGCCCCTCCAGCACGCAGAGCACCCCCGGAACCCCCCAGCATGCAGAGCCCCCCCAGTACGCAGAGCCCCCCCAGCACTCAGAGCCCCCCCGGAACCCCCCAGCACGCAGAGCCCCCCCAGCACTCAGAGCCCCCCCGGAGCCCCCCAGCACGCAGAGCCCCCCCAGCACGCAGAGCCCCCCCGGAACCCCCCAGCACGCAGAGCCCCCCAGCACGCAGAGCCCCCCCGGAACCCCCCAGCACGCAGAGCCCCCCCAGCACGCAGAGCCCCCCCGGAACCCCCCAGCACGCAGAGCCCCCCCAGCACTCAGAGCCCCCCCAGCATGCAGAGCCCCCCCGGAGCCCCCCAGCACGCAGAGCCCCCCCAGCACTCAGAGCCCCCCCGGAACCCCCCAGCACGCAGAGACCACCAGCACGCAGAGCCCCCCCCCGGAGCCCCCCAGCACGCAGAGCCCCCCCAGCACTCAGAGCCCCCCCGGAGCCCCCCAGCACGCAGAGCCCCCCCAGCACTCACAGCCCCCCCCCCCCGGGACCCCCCAGGATTCGGAGCCCCGGTCACCTGCAGCTCTTCATCGTCCTCGTGGTAGTTGTACACCACGGCCCGCAGCTCCACCTGCTCGTTCCGCACCACGGAGTAGGGCAGCCGCAGATCGACGAAGAACGGGACCTTCACCACCACCTCGTAGGGCTCGGAGACACAGAGCCCTGGGGGGCCAGGGGGTCAGCCGGCCGTATCCCCAGGGACAGTGGGGCCATCGCTGCGCCCCTCACTCCCGACCCGCAGCCCCCTCCTAGCCCAGCCCTGCCAGTGCCCCTCACTCCCGACCCACAGCCCCTGCTAGCCCAGCCCTGCCCCCCACACTCTGCCAGTGCCCCTCACTCCCAACCCGCAGCCCCTGCTAGCCCAGCCCTGCCCCCCCCCAGCCCTGCCGGTGCCCCTCACTCCTGACCCGCAGCCCCCTCCTAGGCCAGCCCTGGGCTCCCCCCCAGCTCTGCCGGTGCCCCTCACTCCCAACCCGCATCCCCTGCTAGCCCAGCCCTGCCCCCCCAACTCTGCCAGTGCCCCTCACTCCCGACCCACAGCCCCTGCTAGCCCAGCCCTGCCCCCCCAAGCTCTGCCGGTGCCCCTCACTCCTGACCCGCAGCCACAGAAGCTGGGTTACCTTTGTCTTTCCTCAGGCTGACGGCCAGGATGTGCCAGGTGGTGATGGAATCGGGGAGGTATTTGGTGACCAGGTGTTTGGCGAGGCTGCAGGGAGGGAGGCGAGTTCGAATCAGGCTCATTCACTGAACACGGGGCCTGGCGCCAGCAGCAGGATCCTGGCTGGGGGC
The DNA here is from genome assembly GCF_028017835.1 of Emys orbicularis. Taxonomy (NCBI): domain Eukaryota; kingdom Metazoa; phylum Chordata; order Testudines; family Emydidae; genus Emys; species Emys orbicularis. The sequence continues at coordinate 751,321 of NC_088701.1, read as the reverse complement.
TTTGGACCAGGCCCTGGGGCAGCTCCTGGGCTGGAGTTGACATGACACAGGAGGCCGTGGGGGCAGCCGGGAACCCAGAAATCCCCACCCAGGGGCCGCGGCAGGGGAAGCTGCACCGTGCCCTGCCGTGCGGGACGCCCCACGTTCTCCCTGCTCCGGGTTACGGCCCCCCCAGGCCCGGCCCCCCTCACCCCGGCTGGCGCAAGTCTGCCTCGGTCAGGTTGAACTTCTCCCACAGCCAGCTCTCCGGGAAGTGGCTTCTCACCACGGCGGTGCCACCGCAGTCCTCGTCCTCGCACTCCTCGTCCTCGTTGGCTGCAGGGCGTTGGGGGGGTCAGTCAGCGGGGGCTGGACGGCAGGGACCCCCCCGAGCTCCCCACAGGCCGGGCCCCTCCCAGCAACCCTCCGCCACAGGCTGCCCCTCCCCCCAGGGTTGCAAACTTTCTAATTGCACAAAACCAAACACCCCTGCCCTGCCCCCACTCACTCCAGCCCCCCCCCCATCTCTCGCTCTCCCCCACCCTCGCTCACTTTCACTGGGCTGGGGGTTGGGGTGCAGGCTTTGGCCAGGTGGCGCTTACCTCACGTGGCTCCCTCCCCCAACAACCACCCTCCACAGGCCAGCCCCCCCCCCCCCCCCCGGTGTGCTGCCCCAAATCAGACCAAGCTCTAGGCAGGCTGGGCTGGCTCTTGGCCAGCGGGTGCTGCCCCAGCCCCGATGGGCATCTCCCCTCCTGGCTGGGCTCTCCCTGCCCCCCCGCCCCGGCTGGGCCCCCCCCCGCGGTTACTTTTCCCCAGCAGCAGCTTGGTGCGCTCCTCGCGGCTCAGTGCCTGGGCGTAGCGGCAGCAGTCCAGGAAGGCGGCCACGCAGGGGGGGCCCAGGTGCACGCGGCTCGTCCTCTGCTCGCACGAGTGCCCCATGGGGTTCTCCTGGATCCCGGCCTCGCAGCACTGTCTCTCCAGGGCCGTCTGGTACTGGTCCACTGGGGCAAGCAGCACAGGCAGGGGTGGAACCCAGGCGTCCGGGCCCGGGGGAGAGACGCGGACACGATGCCCCTTACCGAGGGCCCTGGGCCATGGCTGAGCAGGGGAGGCTGGGTGCCGGCGAGCAGCCAGAGCCGGCTGCGGAGGGCAGGGGTGAGCAGGGCGGGGGAAGCCCAGGGCTAGGCTAGCGAGGGCTGCAGGTCGGGAGTGAGGGGCACCAGCGGAGCTGGGGGGGGGAAGCCCAGGGCTGGGCTAGCGGGGGCTGCGGGTCGGGAGTGAGGGGCACCAGCGGAGCTGGGCGGGCAGAGAGCCGGGGGCCGGCCTGAGGCGGGTGATAGGCTCCGTGTGGGTTGGGGTGGCTCTGTGGGGCACGGCGCTCTGGGTGGGGCACGGGGTGGGGCACAGGGAGCCTGGCGTGACGGAGCGGGACCCCCCCCCCCAAAAAAAATCCCTCCTGACCTTTGTGCTGCTTCTTCTGTAGCGTCTGCAGGGACTGGCGCCGGCGCCTGGCAGCCGGCTGGGGGCAGCGCAGATCTGCAAGGCCAGGGAGGCGGTGAGGGACAGCAGGGTGGGGGGGCCCCTCCCCCGCCTCCAGAGATTCCCCTCCCCCCACCTCCAGAGACCAGGCCTGGCTGCTGCGCCGAAGGGCGCCAGGTTTGCAAAGGGGTGGGGTGGGAATTGAAACCAGTTCAGTTACAGGCCATGTGGACGCTCCAGTCTTGGTTTGAACCAGGCTGCTGGGATCGGAGCGTCGCCCCAGGGGGGCTGTACCCACCTCCCGTGTGTGTGGACAGGGCGTCAGGCTGGGAAAGGGACGTACCCAGGCCAGGCTGCTGCCTAGAGGGGAAAGGCCCCATTCCCGGCCCCCCTGAGCCAGCCAGTCCCCACCCTGGGGCTGGATGGGAGCCGGCGCCCCGCCGAGGGGACAGGCCCCCTGGCCCGTTCCCCGTCTCCGTTCTGTGTGGAACGTGCTGGCCGGGGCCGTGCCGGGATCTCTGCCCCCCGGTGGGAAGCCCCATCCATCCGTCCGTCCATGCGTTACCTGTCCTTGCTTTGGTGGAGATCCCCAGACTGGTGGCCACGTCCAGCCCCGCGTCTGTGAACACCCCCACGAGGTTCTGCCCACTGCCCGCTGTGCAGGCAATGTCGTGTCCCTCCACCATGTCCCAGACCTGCCGGGGGGGGGGGGGGGGGGGGACGGACAGGAGCGCACGTTGGCTCTCAGAGAGACAGGTGACCCCTGCCACGACCCAGGAGTCCTGGCTCCCAGCCCCCACTGCTCTAACCCACCAGCCCCCCGTCCCCTCCCCTCCCAGAGCCGGGGAGAAAACTCAGGAGTCCTGGCTCCCAGGCTGCCCCCCCTCCCCCCCCGCACACGGTCAGCGCCTTCTTTCACCTTCTTCTGCGTCAGTTTGTTTTTCTTGTTGAGCGCGAACAGGGCCTTGTCCATGGCCACCAGCCCCACCATGGCGTGGAGGTCCCCGGTCACCTCCAGTTTGAGTTCCCGCTGGGGCTTGAACAGCTTCCTCTCGTCGTCCTTGCTCTGGGGGCCGACGCGCAGCTGGGCGGGACGAGGAGACGGGGTGAGACGAGCACCCGGCCCCCTCCCCACCCCAGGCCAGGGGCTGCCCCGACGTGGAGGGCGCAGGGAGCGGAACCCAGGGGCCACGCAGGGAAAGGCCCGTCTGGCCGCAGCCCCCTCCCGCCCCGCGCCCCAGGGACTCACGGTGCCCATGCAGCCGTCTGCCACATCCACCCACACCGAGTCGGCCACCAGCTCCGCGCTGCCCGGCAGGTAGTAATAGGCCACGATGCGGAATGAGGGCAGCAGCTCGGGCCCCACGTCCAGCGTCCAGGCCGTCATGACGGTGCCCAGGCTGCGGGGCTGGGCCCAGGCCCGGACAATCCTGCCTTTGCTCAGCAGCTGCGGGAGGGAGGGAGGCCGGTGAGACGCCAGGAGCCCCAGGGAGCCCCGTGGGAGCCCAGCCCAGAGCCGCCGGCTCCTGGCACACACCGGCTTGGAGGCTGCAGAGCCGAGGGCTGGGCAGTGCCCGGGCACCACCCGGGAGCCATCCACGTGGGCGCCCGCGTCCACCACCTGGGAGCAGCCCACTCAGCGCTGCAGACGGCGCGGTGACAGCGCTGGGCGGGTATGGGGCACGACGGGCCTATGGGGGGGGCACGTGGGGACAGACAGACCCCAGGGGCTGAGCGCCAGCCCAGGACCCATGGGGAGTGGGGGGGCAGACGGACCCATGGTGGGGGCGTGTGGGGACAGATGGACCCAGAGGGTGTGGGGACAGACCCATGGGGAGGGTGTGAGGACAGACAGACCCGGCGGGGGGCGTGTGGGGCAGACAGACCCGGGGGGCCAAACGCCAGCCCAGGACCCATGGAGGGGGGGACAGACAGACCCGGGGCCGGGGCGGGGGATGTGGGGACAGAGAGACCCATGGGGAGTAGGAGGGGGGCAGACGGACCCATGGGGGGCATGTGGGGAGAGACAGACCTGGGAGGAGGGGGGACATGTAGGGACAGACGGACCCATGGGGGGGCGACAGACAGACCCGGGGGGGCCGAACGCCAGCCCAGGGGGCTTCCCAGACAGATGGTTGTGGTTCCCGACGCACAGGGGCGCTCGCATTTCCCAGCTCCCGGGGCCTGTCCAGCCCCACCAGCCCCGCGGGTGCTGGGCCCCGGACACTGCTGCTGACGCCAGGGGTGCCCAGCGCAGGCTGTGCAGGGGGCCGGACGCATCCCGCAGCGGATCCCAGGCTGGCCCCGGCCTGGCGCTCACCAGGATGGTGAACTGCTTGGTGTCGGAGCTCTGGTGCTCCGTGTAGAAGAAGACGCTCAGCGAGGTCCCCACTTGAGCCTCCTCCGTCTCCACCCCAATGTGCAGGAGGTGCCCAGAGCCCTTCGGCGTCTCATAGGCCAGGATGGTTTTTGTGGCGTTGGCCTGCTGGGCTGGCGGTTCCAGAGGGCCGCACGTCGCCACCTGTAACGGGGAACGGAGCCCTGGGCATCCCGCACAAACGCCCCCACCCTGGGACCCGACGCAGCCCGAGCGGTGCCCCTCTGCCCCAGCCCCACTGCACAAGAGAGGGGGAGTCGGAGGTGAGGATTAATCAGGGTGCATTGGAAAAACTCAGGGGAGAGGAGCCCAGCGCTGGGCTAGCAGGGGCTGCAGGTCGGGAGTGAGGGGCACCAGCAGGGCTGGGGGCAGTGGGCCCAGGGCTGGGCTAGCTGGGGTGTGGGTCGGGAGTGAGGGGCACCGGCGGAGCTGCGGGGGAAGTCCAGGGCTGGGCTAGCGAAGGCTGCAGGTCGGGAGTGAGAGGCACCAGCGGAACTGGGGGGGGGAAGCCCAGGGCTGGGCTAGCGGGGGCTGCAGGTTGGGAGTGAGGGGCACCAGCGGAGCTGGGGGGGAAGCCCAGGGCTAGGCTAGCGAGGGCTGCGGGTCGGGAGTGAGGGGCACCAGCGGAGCTGGGGGGGAAGCCCAGGGCTGGGCTGGCAGGGGCTGCAGGTCGGGAGTGAGGGGCAGCAGGGGTCTCTGCACTTGCTCCCAGACACCCCGGAGCAGCAGGTACCTGGACCTCCAGGCGTTTAGCGCTCTGTTGGGTGTTGAGGACCATGGAGGCCAGGCCCTCCTTGGTCGTGCGCTTCTGGTCCCCGCTACAAACAGGGACGTCGGCAGCCGGCGACCCGTCCGGGTTGGTGACGTAAACCTGGTGCAGGGGAGGAGAGCGGCAGAGGGTGACGTGGAGCAGCACAGGGGGGATGAGCCACGTGGCAGCTGCTTGGCCTCAGCCTCTGCCCCGCCCACCGCCCGTCACAGGGCGAGCGTGGTGCTGCCCTGCCCCCAGAGGGGTCGTGCGGGGCCCAGAGGCTTTGCAAGGCTGGGGCAGAGCACAGACCTGGCCGTCCTGCCCCATGCTCTGATCCCAGCCCCGGACGGTCCCACTCTGTGAGCCAGACTTGACTCGTCTGTCCCACAGATGGGTCACCCGCCCCTCGGCTTGGATGAGCTTCCCGCTCCCTTTCATCATTAACCCGTGGAACTCACTGCCACAAGATAGCTCTGAGGCAAAGAGCTGGGCAGGGCTGAGAAAAGGGACCTGTGGCTAATGAGAACGTCCCTAGTTAGAGCAGCGAGGGACAGAACGGACCCAAGAGGCCTGGCTGGGCCAGAGACCCCCTGTGTCCTGACCTCAAACTCCCAGGGGTCAGCAGGGGGCTTCCCTGGGGCCGAGAATCCCACCGCTGCCACCTGCAGGGCTCCGGGCGCCTTCCTCCACAGCAGTGGTGCTGTCAGAGCCGGGATACCGGGCTAGATGGGCCTTGGGCTGGGCGGGGCTGACGACGGCTGTGTTCCTAGTCCTCCCCGCTGCTGGCGATTCCGCAGGGGGAGGATCTGACGCTGGCGCGTCCCTTACCCTGAAGTTAAAGGGCATCCCCGGCTTGAAGAACCCAGGTGTCCTGACGAACCGGATCCTGTAGGGGGTGCTGACAATCTTGACCTCCGAGTTCTCGGCCTGCATCATGTCTCCGCCTGTGGGAGGACACGGCGTGTTGGGAAATGGGGAGTGTGACGTTATGAGTGTGATATAATATGTCATGGCAAGGTGACAGGGCCAGAAAGAGTTATTACCTCCCAGACTGACCTGACCCAGACTGTTCTTACTGTGATCTGTAAGTGCTGACAGGGGAGTGTGGCTAGGATGGTCTCCATTGGGGGATGGGAGAATGACTGAAGGGAAATACCTGAGCCTGTAACATGAGAACCCAGGAGGGGGCTGGGGCGAGGTGACACCTTTGCCCGGGAAACTGAACAAAGGCTGTGGGAGGGGTCGCTGAAGGCAGACTCTGGGAAGCTGGCTGGTGAGGTGGCTGGAGGCAGGGAGGGCTCTGACCTCTGGAGGGGGGCTGGGATGCCCGAGGACCCCAAGATGGACCTAACTGAGGGGTATCCTGTTGTCTGTGCCTGCACGACCTGTCTCGGACTGTATTCCCGTCGTCTAAATAAACCTTCTGCTTTACTGGCTGGCTGAGAGTCATGGTGAATCGCAGGAAGCCGGGGGTGCAGGGCCCTGAGTCCCCCCTTACTCCGTGACAACTGGTGGCAGCGGTGGGATCTACTGCACCCCGTGGACGGCGCTTCCTGCAGTAAGTGACTGGGGAGAAATAAAGCGAAGGGGGATTGACGGGGACCAGGCGTGCTGAGGAGTCAGAGAGAGACGGTTATCACCCCTGGGAGTGTGTGACCAGCGAGAAGGACTTTTGCAGTAACAGGGTCCCCCGGGGGATCGCAGCGAGTGGTCCCAGGGGCGGAGGAGTCTGCAGCTCGACCCTGGCAGAGAGGTGGTGACCTCGAGAAGGGCTGGCACACTAGGGGTCTCCCTGGAGACTGTGGGGAGCGGTGAGCACACAGGCCTGTGAGTGGCCAGCAGGAAGATGTATGCCAAGCGGCTTAAGAGCGACCTGGTGGAGCTGTGCAAGCAGAGGGGGGTGCGCATTGGGAAGCTCACCAAAGAGCAGCTCATTGCCCAGCTGGAGAAGGGAGATCGCGCGAATGAACTGATCCCTGTCTCTGAGGGAAGCAGCCTGGCAGATGCAGCGCAGGCCCCAGTGTCTGTCCCAGCTGGGAGTGGTCAGCCGGCTGCTGAGGGCTTCCCAAGACCCCTCCTTCCTAGGCCTAGGGGAAGGGTGGGGAGGAGCCCAGCAAATACCGAGGGTGCTGTGACCCCCCCGGCCAGCAGGGGATCCTCCCGGCCACGCGCAGCATCCGTGGAGCGGAATGGGCTGGAATGGGAGATAGAGCTAAAACTGAGAGAGCTGGAGGATCGGGAACACCAGAGACAGCATGAACGGGAGGAGAAAGAGAAACTGAGGCAGCATGAACGGGAGGAGAAAGAGAAACTGAGGCAGCATGAACGGGAGGAGAATGAGAGACAGAGGCATCATGAACTGGAGCTGGCGAGGCTGAAGGGCCGCGAGCCCCCGGCTGCGGTGAGTGAGGGGGGACCCAGGACTGCACGAAGCTTTGATAAGTGCATCATGGCCCCACGTAAGGAGGGGGAGGACATGGATGACTTCCTGGATGCCTTTGAGACGGCCTGCGAGCTGCACCAGATTGATCCTGCAGACAGACTCCGGGCTCTCACCCCCTTACTGGACCCCAAAGCCTTGGCCTTGTACCGCCAACTAGAAGAGGCGGAAAAAGGGGACTATGAACTATTCAAAAAGGCCCTGCTACGTGAGTTTGGGCTGACTTCTGAGATGTACCGGGAAAGGTTCCGGAGTCAGGATAAAACCCCGGAGATCTCATATCTGCAACTAGCCGTCCGCATGGAAGGATACGCCAGCAAGTGGGCTGCTGGGGCCCGGACAAAGGAGGACCTGGTTAAACTGCTGGTACTGGAGCAACTGTATGAGCGGTGCCAATCCAACCTGAGGCTGTGGTTGGTGGACAAAAAGCCAGAGAACCCGCGACATGCAGGCCGGCTGGCCGATGAGTTTGTAAAGAGCCGGTCAGGGGCTGGCAGGGAGGAGTCCCAAAGGAACAGTCCCACCACAACGCAGAGCGAGAGTCACCATGGGCCATCCCAGCGGGAAAATGCGGAGAAACCCCACCAAAGGGGAAGATCCAGCGTCAGGTCCATCCAACCCACTCGAGGGAACCCCTGGGACATGGTCTGCTATCACTGTGACCAAAGAGGTCACATACGGGCCCAGTGCCCCAGGCTCAGGGACAGACTGAGCAGACCAAACCCACAGAGGGTTGACTGGGTAGAGACCCAGCCGGGCGAGAGGCAGCACTCCCAGGGAAGGGGGGCTGGCAGAGTACCACCTGCTAAGGAGGGAGGAGAGCTCCAGGCCTGCTCCTCTGCGGGGCGGGATGCTCCAGACTCAGGGTTTTTGGTTTATACGGTGGGCGCGGGGCGGTCCCTCCGGAAAGAGTACCTCGTTCCCCTGGAGGTGGATGGGAGGAAGGTCGATGGATACTGGGATACGGGCGCAGAGGTGACGCTGGCCCGGCCCGAGGTGGTGCCCCCAGATCAGGTGGTGCCCAACACCTACCTGACCCTGACGGGGGTGGGCGGGACACCAGTCAAAGTGCCCGTGGCGAGGGTACACCTGAAGTGGGGGGCCAAGGAGGGCCCCAAGGATGTGGGGGTGCACCCGTATTTGCCCACTGAGGTGTTGATGGGGGGGGACCTGGAGGACTGGTCAAGCAACCCACCAAGTGCACTGGTTGTGACCCGCAGTCAGAGCCGGCGAGGGGCACTGCGCCCTGGCCTTGGGGAGGGTGCCTTGCCCGAGGCGCAGGACCCTAACCTGGTGGGGAGGGAACGCCCAGGGACACGGCTCAGGGAGGCTGCGGCCTCAGACCCAGCCGGCAAGAGAGAGCAGGTGGCCATCCCTGTCCCAGCTGCTGAGTTCCAGGCCGAGGTGCAGAAAGACCCCTCCTTACGGAAGATAAGGGACCTGGCCGACCTCGGTGCGGTACAGACCATGGGGAGAGGTGGCCGGAAAAGGTTCCTGTGGGAGAAGGGGTTCCTGTACCGAGAATGGGCTCCCCCAGGGAAAATGGAGTCAGGGGGATTCAGGAGACAGCTGGTGGTACCCCAGAAGTATCGCCGCCAGCTGCTGTACCGGGCCCATGACAATCCCCTCTCAGGGCACCAGGGAACCTGGCGTACCCAGCAGAGGCTGCTACGGAGCTTTTACTGGCCTGGGGTCTTTGTTACTGTCCGACAGTACTGCCAATCCTGTGACCCCTGTCAGAGGGGGAGGAAGGCCCGGGACAAGGGGAAAACGGCTTTAGGTCCCTTGCCCAGCATAGAGGAGCCTTTCCAGAGGGTGGCCAAGGTTAAAAGGGGGGCTCTGAACCAAGAGAGCCCGAATCACCGACCTCCAGACTGGAGCGCTGGGAGAAGACCCCAGCCCAGTTGGAACCCCAGGGGTATTGGGGTGGGAAAAGGGCACAGGCCGCATAACCCTTCCCACATGCGAACTGCAAATGCCATCGAGCACCCCCGACCTAAGGGGGGGAGTGAAACTGGAGGGGCCTGGTGTAATTCTCACCCCGGAATGGGAGGGATGCTGGGGCATCCATGGGAACGGGGGTAGGTTCGAACTTCCCCGGGTCACTGGCTAAAGTGACCCCGCTCAGTTCGGTCTCGAAGGGGGGAGATGTGACGAACTGGGACTGTTCTTACTGTGATCTGTAAGTGCTGACAGGGGAGTGTGGCTAGGATGGTCTCCATTGGGGGATGGGAGAATGACTGAAGGGAAATACCTGAGCCTGTAACATGAGAACCCAGGAGGGGGCTGGGGCGAGGTGACACCTTTGCCCGGGAAACTGAACAAAGGCTGTGGGAGGGGTCGCTGAAGGCAGACTCTGGGAAGCTGGCTGGTGAGGTGGCTGGAGGCAGGGAGGGCTCTGACCTCTGGAGGGGGGCTGGGATGCCCGAGGACCCCAAGATGGACCTAACTGAGGGGTATCCTGTTGTCTGTGCCTGCACGACCTGTCTCGGACTGTATTCCCGTCGTCTAAATAAACCTTCTGCTTTACTGGCTGGCTGAGAGTCATGGTGAATCGCAGGAAGCCGGGGGTGCAGGGCCCTGAGTCCCCCCTTACTCCGTGACAAATATGTCATGGCAAGGTGACAGGGCCAGAAAGAGTTATTACCTCCCAGACTGACCTGACCCATGGCCGAGCATTAGAGACTCGTTAGTATATAACTGAGCAGAGCTGGGAAATGCAGCCGCATTGTTAGGGGTAGAAGGGAGCTGGATGCTCAGGGCTTGGGATGGCAGCAAACAAGTCTGGTCTATTGCTAGAGCTTTGATTCAAAGATTAGAAAAAGGAGAATTATTATTTAGGGAGACACTTGAGGGAAATAATATTATTGTCTCTATGTCTCTTTGAAGGTTGTGGTAACCTGTATCTGAGCTGTTTAATGGATAAATTACCCTGTGCTAATTGCCAGGATGGTTGGGAGAAGGAGAGTTAAGCCTATTGTTTTCTCAGGCTGAAAGGCTGCTGGAAATGTATAAGAACTCTGGGACATGATCCTGCTTCATCTCAGATCTGCTTTGGGTTTCAAGAGGGGGAAACCCTGAGCCACAAGGATTGAGATCCCCAGTCATTGACTGGAGCCACCCTGAATATGGACATTGGACTATAACCTATGGACTATTTCTAAAGGGACTTTTGGCAACTACAAGCTCATCTCTGCTATGCATCTGAACCTCAAGAATTGAATTCAAGTCTGTCTGTATATTGATCTTTTAACCAACACTCTCTCTCTTTTCTTTTTTAATAAATTTTAGCTTAGTTAATAAGGATTGGCTCTAAGTGTGTATTTTGGGTAAGATCTAAGTTATCATTGGACCTGGGTGTGTGGCTGATCCTTTGGGATTGGAAGAACCTTTTCTTTTATATGATGAGATAAGATTTTCAGTAATCATCATCGTATCTGACAGGTGTGTCTGGATGGAGGCCTGAGGCTGGGCACTTTAAGGGAACTGCGTTGGTTGGACTCTGAGTAACCAGGGAGGTACTACAGAGGCTGTTTTGGGCTGGTTGGTAAATCTCAGCACTGGAATATCCACCAGCGTTTGGGGTTTGTCTGCCCCATTCTGTTTGCAGTTCACCCTGATTGAGTGACCTCAGCTGACTCCCACGGGCAGCACCGTCACAGGGAGCCGCTGGGGGGAGGCATTCACCCCGGCGGAGAAGCTGGGGGAGATAAGGGGCACCCAGGGCCTGGGGGGGAGGGGGGGGCGTGGCAGGCTCTGTCAGCCCTTCTCTGCCCCAAGCTGGAGGCGCTGGTGCCTGATGCCTGCGAGCTCCCAGTCTTGGCAATGCTGGGCCGGGGAGGAGCCCAGAGCCGGCCCAGAACACCAGGGCCTGAGCCGGTGGCCACCTGTGCCCTAGGGGTGGGGTTTGAGGGGCAACCTGGCCTAGCAGGGGGCTGGTTGAGGGCCCCCAGGGCTTGCAAAATGCCCCCCACGTGAGGCCAGCAGAGCCTGGTGGGGAAGGGTCCTCAGACCGAGCTGACACCCGCCAGGCCTCCGTCCCTCCCGCCACACACGCTGCCCGGCTCCAGGCCCTGCCACGAGCACCCCCCGGCCCAGCGCTCACCGGAGGAGAAGACGGTGACGTTAACGAAGATGAAGGCGTCGAGCAGCTCCTCTGGCGTGGCAAAGCTTTCCCTGAGCGCCTGCCCCGTCAGCGTCGCGTGGCCTTCGCCGTCATTTATCTGCAGGGAGAGTTACTGTTTGGGCAGCGCCCGGCGCGACAGGGCCCTGATCTCGGCCGGGGTCTGGGCAGCGCCTGGCTCGACAGGGCCCTGGTCTCAGGCGGGGTCTGGGCAGCGCCCGGCACGACGGGGCCCTGGTCTCAGGTGGGGTCTGGGCAGCGCCCGGCGCGACGGGGCCCCAATCTCGGCCGGGGTCTGTAGGTGCTGCCATAATCCATGTGTGACGTTATTGACATAAATTGGGACCATATAGATCATTGTTGCAACCAAGGTCCTGTAGTGGCACCCAAATCTTGTATAAAGGGGGTCAAATGGGGTGTCTTAGACAAGGTCAGGGTTTACTGGTTATGATTATGCTGTCTATATGTGTGTATCAGTTTTGTAGTTGAAGTTATGAATCTTGGCACTATACTGTCTGTATGGCAAACTTATGCTATGCTTCTGGGTGACATCCCAGACAAGCTGGGATTAGCTCTGCCTAGCCTCCTTGATGGCCCATTAAGGACCATCAGCTATACAATGGACCCATTGAGAGAAGGCAGATACGCCTTGTAACTCAGCAAAATATGCAGGAACTGGCCCATATGACTCCAGACTCCATGTTGCTGTAATTTTCCACAGTAAGAACAAAGAGGTGTTCTTACACCTGGAAAAGACTATAAAAGGCTGATGCCTCATCTCCATTTTGGTCTTCAATCCTGCTTCATACCTCTGGAGGAACTTTACTACAAGCTGAAGCTTTGAACAAAGGACTGAGGACCCATCCTAGTGGGGGTGTGTTCCAGAGACTTGATTTGAACCTGCAGTTTATTCCATCGCTGCTGCAAGCCTGAACCAAGAACTTTGCCATTACTGTATGTAATTGATTCCATTTAACCAATTCTAACTCTCATCTCTATCTTTTTCCCTTTTAAGAATAAACCTTTAGATTTTAGATTCTAAAGGATTGGTAACAGCGTGATTTGTGGGAAAGATCTGATTTGTATATTGACCTGGATCTGGGGCTTGGTCCTTTGGGATCGAGAGAACCCTTTTTGTGTATATTGGGATATTGGTTTTCATAACCATTTATCCCCATAACGAGCGGCACTGGTGGTGATACTGGGAAACTGGAGTGTCTAAGGAAATTGCTTATGTGACTTGTGGTTAGCCAGTGGGGTGAGACCGAAGTCCTCTTAGTCTGGCTGGTTTGGTTGCCTTAGAGGTAGAGAAACCCCAGCCTTGGGCTGTAACTGCCCTGTTTTAGCAATTTGTCCTGAGTTGGCACTCTCAGTTGGGTCCCGCCAGAACCGCATTGTCACACCATGTAATAACAACTCACCTCAACTCTCTGCAGGGAGCTCTGGAGGGGGATTTTCTGAGTCTCTGTCTTGACCCCGAAGATCGCCAGGGCGTAGCCGTCCACAGGCTCATTGAACACGAACCTGAGTCACCAGGACAGACGACGGGAGTGTTTGGCCGCTGGAATCTCGCAGGGACGCCCCTTTGCTTCCCCCTCCAAGTGCTGTGTAGCTACTGGTTCCCCCCCAGAGGTGGCTGCATGGCAGTGCTGACAGGGCCACATTCTGCTCCCTGGCTGGGATTGCCCCCGTGTACGCTTGGCGCTTTGGGCTTGCGAGGGCCACAGGCCCAGGAGCTGGCGCCCTGCCCCCCAGCCTGTGCTGCCCCCGCGGGACGCCCCAGGCGGGGCTGACGGGCCCCGGCTCACCTGGCTTTGATGGTCACGGTCAGGCTGTCGTCGCTGAGGTAGAAGAACTTCTTGTTGGGTGTGAGCAGCACGTCGAAGCTGGGCAGCTCTGGGGGGACAGGGTGCCGGGCTCAGACGGACGGCGGGCGTGGGGTGGGGTGGGGGACTGGTTGGGTTCCCCGCGGGGGAGCGGCTCCGCCAGACGCCCCCAGGCCCTGCGCTCAGGCCTGCACTCACCGTACTCCTTCACCTCGAACTCGGCGCTCTGCGGCTGCCGGGGGCTGCTCTGGAACCGCGTCACAATCCGCCAGGAGCCCAGGCTGGAGGGGAACAAAACCCAGCGTGGGGCACCCGGCAGCCCCCCTGCACCTCCGCCCGCTGCCCGGGGGAGGGGGGCTCCTGGCTGAGTCCAGCAGGGGCACGAGCCACCTCAGCCCCCTGCAGCCTGTGGGCAAGCCACGGTCAGTGCCCCCCCCCCACTGCCCTGTGCCCATGGGGCTGTGTCCCCCCCCCACTGCCCTGTGCCCATGGGGCTGTGTCCCCCCCCCCCACTGCCCTGTGCCCCCACTGCCCGGTGCCCATGGGGCTGTGCCCCCCCACTGCCCTGTGCCCCCCCCACTGCCCTGTGCCCATGGGGCTGTGCCCCCCCACTGCCCTGTGCCCCCCACTGCCCGGTGCCCATGGGGCTGTGCCCCCCCACTGCCCTGTGCCCATGGGGCTGTGTCGTCTCCCCCACTGCCCTGTGCCCCCACTGCCCGGTGCCCATGGGGCTGTGCCCCCCCACTGCCCTGTGCCTATGGGGCTGTGCCCCCCCGCCTGGTGCCCATGGGGCTGTGCCCCCCCCACTGCCCTGTGCCCCCCACTGCCCGGTGCCCATGGGGCTGTGCCCCCCCACTGCCCTGTGCCCCCCACTGCCCGGTGCCCATGGGGCTGTGCCCCCCCACTGCCCTGTGCCCCCCACTGCCCGGTGTCCATGGGGCTGTGCCCCCCCACTGCCCTGTGCCCATGGGGCTGTGTCCCCCCCCACTGCCCTGTGCCCCCACTGCCCGGTGCCCATGGGGCTGTGCCCCCCCACTGCCCTGTGCCTATGGGGCTGTGCCCCCCCCGCCTGGTGCCCATGGGGCTGTGCCCCCCCACTGCCCTGTGCCCCCCCCACTGCCCTGTGTCCATGGGGCTGTGCCACCCCCACTGCCCAGGTATCTGTGGAGCTGTTCCCCCCCCACTGCCCTGTGCCCATGAGGCTGTACCCCCCCCCACTTCCCAGGTGTCCATGGGCCTGTGGCCCTCCCGCTGCCCTGTGCCCATGGGGCTGTACCCCCCCACCTGGTGCCCATGGGGCTGTGCCCCCCACTGCCCGGGTGTCCATGGGGCTGTGTCCCCCCTGCTGCCCATGGGGCTGTGCCCCCCCAGTGCCCTGTGCCCCCCCCGGTGCCCGGTGCCCATGGGGCTGTGCCCCCCAGGGGCTGTGCGGCCCGTGGCTCTGGTGCCCACCTGACGTGCTCAGGGATGCGGAAGGTGCCGGCGTACAGGCCCTTGTCCAGTTTCCGGGTGGTGCTGCTGACTGTGATGCCCTCGGGACTCTGGGGCGGGAGGGGGAGTTCTGGTCAGTGGGGCGCACGCAGACCTCCCCAGGGTGCCGTGGGGGGCTCGGCAGGGGGCGAACCCGGCTCATGAGCCTCTGGTGGGTCCCTGCTCAGCCTGAGGCCTGCCAGACTCGCTACACCCACCGCGCCGTTGCCAGGACACGTACCCACGGGTGGAGGCGCAGCGCGGCCCTGGCGCCAGGCCCAGCGCGTTCTGAGGTGCTGCCAGACTTGGTTCTCGGCGTGTCTGGCAAACCCCGCACCGGCCCGACCCAGGCCAAGGAACCAGCGTCTGCCCAGCCTGGGCGCAGGCCGAGCCATGGGGCAGGCCAGGCCGAGACCCGGGCCGGGGAGCAAGCGAGTTCTTGGCAATCGCCCCGCGGCAGCTCCGGGCTCTGGGGAGCCCGTTCAGAGGGCGTCTGGGCCATGCCAAGAGGGGCTGGGAGCCCGGCGCTCTCCGCCCCCAGCCCCGGGGACCCCGGCGAAGAGCCCGCTGGCCGTTGCTGGACAAGGCAGCCGGGTGAGGAGCCCACCTTGCCCGTGGGGCAGTTAGTCCTGAGCCATTGGAAAGCGCCTTTGTCCCTTGTTTGTCTGTGTCCCTCCCCGCCAGCCGCTCCCTGCTGAGCGACCCCCGCCCCCTGCGTCGCTCCCGCCGGGTAACAAGCTGCCGTTTCTGGCTCTGAGATGGGCCGTGTGTGCCAGGAGCGGGCTGGGCGCCGGGGGAGCCGGGTCGGGGAATCGGGACCGGGGATGCCCTGCGAACACGACCCGGGGGGGACCTTCACGGCTCTGGGCATTTCTGTGTAACACCTTGGGGGGAGTGTCATGGGGGGGCAGTGCCCTGGGGGGGCAATATTATCGGGGCCCCCACAGGCCAGTCTCTGCAGGGGACTTTATGCGCCACGACATACAGTCCCCAGGTCCCCAGCAAGGGATTGGCTGGATGGTGGGTGAGGGGGATACTGGACATTGGGGGTCTGGGATGTTACCGTGCTCTGGCTGCACCATTCTGGTGGCAGCAATGGGATCATTAGCCCCACCCCTTCTGATGGGTTAGCCCCCCCCCCCTTCTGGGATTGGCTGTAGTACCTGGATGACAACGATGCAGTTAGCCTCCAGTGGGTCCATCCGGTGGTTGACGGCGAAGACCCTGTAGTTCACTGGAGGGGTGAAGAGATGGGAGACATTGGGCTGGTTGGGTAGCTAACCCGAGTGCTGAAGCCAGTGGCTGCGCCCCCCGCCCCACTCGCCTGCAACCAGGAGCCCCCCCCGCCCAGCAGCATGCCTCACCATTCTGGCCGGGGGTGTAGATGGGCTTGTCGGTCTGGACAATGGTGTAGCCGGTGTGTGGGGAAATCAGGATGTATTTCTCCAAGCGGACGTCTCCGAACGTGGCCTGGACCACCACATACTGCTTCTCGGTGCCCTCGGAGACGTACTGCTCTGGGACCTGGAGGGCGTGAACGAGCCATGCCAGAGCCACGGGTGCAGCCCCACATCGCCTGGGAGTGTGCAGCACCCAGCCCCGGCCGGCTCCCGGGTCAGGGCACCTGGGTCCGTGCACCGCGAGGGACAGACCCGTGCTAGTGCCTGGGGCCCCGTGTGCACAAGGGTAGCTGGGGACACACACACACCCACTACACGGAGAAGAAACTCCCAGTAAGGAGCCTTCCCCTCTTCTGAGGCGCTCCAGGGGCTTGGCCAACCACACCCTTCCCCCACCTGCCAAGGGAGCACCAGGGACCGGGTCACCCACCACTGAGAGGCGGTCACCTCTGGAGAGGACCGCGGCAGGTGTTTAACAGCTGCGCAGCAGGCTGGGGCAGGGAGGGCCGGAGAACCCCGCCCTCAGCTGTGATGGCAGAGGGGAGGGGGCCGGGACTCCATCGTCAACGCCCCGATTCTCACGGAAAGGGCAGGGGGGGCCTTAGCAATGGGGGGGCAGGGATGGAGTTTCACGACTTGTACAAAATCCAGCAGCAACCCCCAGGGACCAACGCTGACTGTCAGGGGAGAGCCCCTTGCTGACCCACCCCTCACTGCTTGCAGTACAGCGCCCCCCACTGATCCCCCACCCCACTCCCCACAGCACAGCACCCCCCCCAGTGAGCCCCCACCCCACTCCCCACAGCACAGCGCCCCCCATTGATCCCCCACCCCACTCCCCACAGCACAGCGCCCCCCAGTGAGCCCCCACCCCGTTCCCCGCAGCACAGCGCCCCCTAGTGAGCCCCCACCCCGTTCCCTGCAGCACAGCGCCCCCTAGTGCCAGGCTGGGGCAGTGGGGTCAGCACTGAATGCCAGGGGAGAGCGCTCCCTACTGACCCCCCCCCCGCTCCCCATGGCACCCCCCCCGTTCCCTCGCTGGTCTCCCCCCATGGGCCGGCCCCCCCAGCGAGTTGCTGGGGCTACAGCAGGACATGTCGTGGCTAGAGGTGGTGCCCCCCGTGACAAAGTGGGACTGTTCTTAAGGTTTTCTCTGAATACTGTGTGGGTGCCTCAGTTTCCCCCATGCAGCTCTGAAGTCTCTAGGTGGGGGGACCAGGGGGTGTGATTGTTGCAGAGCCCTAGGGGGGCAGGTGTGATGGTGTCTGCACAGAGAATGGCCGACACTCTGTCTCCTGGCAACTGATGGCCTGGGCCCCTCCCCTGCAAAGGTGCCAACTGAAGGTGTTGGAGAACAAAGAGATCAGGTGGCCTCCTGGCCCGGGAAAGGGACAAAGGCCAGAGGAGGGGCTGGAGGGAGTTTCAGTTTGGAGCTGGCTGGGGAAATGGAGGGAGGCCCAGCACCGGGGTCTGGGTTCCCCACCCCCGAAGAGGGACCCAGCTGAGGGGTCCCGTTCACTGGACCTACAAGCTCTGGTTTGGACTGTGTTCCTGTCGTCTAATAAACCTCTGTCTTACTGGCTGGCTGAGAGTCCTGGTGAATTGCAGGAAGTGGGGGGTGCAGGGCCCTGACTCCCCCACACTCCGTGACCCCCCCTCCAGCCTCTCCTGTCCCCCACCTGCACCGTGGTCATGGCCAGGAAGTCGTTGGCCAGGCTCAGCCAGACGACTTTTTCTTGCAGCATCGTCGCTCTCTTCGGGAAGTCGAAGAGCCGAATCTGCACGCGGACGTCCTGCGAGAGGTTCCCATCCTGGGCCTGGGCCTGGAGCACCACGTTCTCCTCGTTCCCCACGCGCAGGATGTTGGGGGCCGCCAGGAAGTACCTGCCAGGGGAGGGCACCAGGCTGGCACACAGGAGACCTGGCTTCTGTGCCAGGCTCTGCCACAGCCGGTCTGCGGGGCCTGGGCCGAGTCTCTCGGCCTCTCCTGGCCTCAGTTCCCATCTACAATGGAGATAACGGCCCGGCCCAGCCTTGTCCAGCCCTCCCCTGCCTGGACTGGCCCTGCCCGGCCCTGCCCCCCCATCACTGGCACGGGGCGCGCACTGAAGGGAAACTTGCTGCCCCCCCGCCCCGGTCTGTGGTAGCTGGTTCCCCCCCCCCCGGCACCTGGGTAGCTCCGCTGCCAGGGGAGACGTAGCCTTGGGGCGGGTTTGGGGGCGGCCAGGTACTCTGCTGGGGGAGGGGCACCGAACCCCCACCTGTTCTCCCAGGCTGCTTCGGGAGGGAGCAGGACCCCAGAAACCGGCTCGGGGGGGGGGGGGGAGCTGGGCCCCTGCTCAGACGCCCCAGGACCAGCCCGTGGTTCTCGGCCCTGGGCCACCAGCGGCTGGGCAGTAGGTCTGGCAGCCTGGAGCCTCCCCCGTTCTGTCTCTTCCCTGCCCCAGCCCCGGCCTGCCCCATGCACCCCAGCCCCGGCACTCACATGGGCCCAGCCTGGCCCAGGCGTGGGCCCAGCAGCAGCAGCAGCGCGCTGAGGAGGCTCAGAGCCGGGGTCCCCATGCTGCGAGCCGGGGGGCTGGAGTGGAGGGCAGCGCCGGGCACGGCCTCTTTATCTGGCTGAGTAAACAGGGCTGCCCTGGCCCGGGGGCAGCGAGTTAATGGCCAACCCTGGGGGACGGACTGTCGGGAAGGCCAGAGGTTTCCCGTAAGTGCCTGGCTGGGTCAGCCTCCCTGGGCTGCGGCCAGGCCCACGGTGCCAGGGCCGGTGCCATGCCCTGGTGCTGCTTCCGGGCTGCTCCACCAGCACTGGGTGGGGGGATGGAGCCGGGTGAGGGACACCCCCTGTCGGGGTGACTGCGGGGGGCTCTGCCCAGCACATGGCCCCTCTCTGCTCTCCAGGGGAGGCCGGCTGTGTCCCCACCTCGTGAGAGCAGGTGCTCTCCCAACGCCCCAGCGCCCGGAGTCCCATGACGGGGGCGCAATCGCCGTCTCAGAGCACAGACAATGAGGGAGCAAGATCCGAGCCCTTGTGGCTGGAGTGAGAAGCTGAAACCGGGGCCCTGCCAGGTGCCACCGCCGCGGGGCCAAGCAGCACAACCCGGGTGGTTATTGGTAAAAAGTTCTTGGGTTTCCGGGGCCGGTGCCTGGGTTTTGAAAGCTTCGGGGTGTTCCCGGTGTGACGAAGTGTGTGGGGGGGGTTCTTGGTTTTTCCTTGTTTTCCAATGGGTTGCATGCAGAGGGGGTGGGACTCAGTGTCCCTGGGCGTTACTGGTTTAACGAGGTGAAGGGAGAGGGAGTTTGTTGTTACAGAGGACCAGAGAGGGAACTTGGGACCCCAGCCTGGAGAATGGACACCCCAGCGACTGGGGACCTGACGACCCGAGGACCCAGCCCAGGAGTCACAGCCGGTTCTGGCCAGTGGGAGGACAACGGGCTGCGGGGAGAGGACCCCAGTGACCGGAGCAGCCGGTTCCAGCCAGAGGGACCAGAGGACAGAAGAGAGGAGATGAGGCCCAGGCGACCCTGTTTACGACCCTGTTTCCCTGGAGAGAAGACAATGGACAGAGGCAGAGCTTGGGGCTGGGGGTATCAGATGCCCAGCTGGGAAGCAGGGGGGCTCTGGGCTGGAGAGGGGGAGCAGGCAGAGCCCACCTGGATGCGGGGGAGACTGGGATGTGCTGGGCTGAGGGAGGCCAGGCCCTGAGGGCCCTGAGAGATTCCTGTGCTGGGTCCAGACGCTCAATAAACCGAGGGGGCCCACGGCAGAGACAGACGTGCTAAGGCTCAGAGAGGTGCGGCTCCAGGAGGTGGAGGAGCCTGACCCCAGGAGAGAGTGGACCCCGAGAAGGGCTGTCTCACTGAAGGGGGCTCCCCCCCAGGGACTGCATGGGGCCAAGAGTGGGCACGATCTGGGAGTCTGTGACACCACATAATCACCCGCCCCACCTGCCCGCCAGGGCTCAACGACCCCACCCCTGTGACCGAGGAGAGGAACCCGCTGCGGGTAAGACCCAAACCGCGCCCAGACTCACTTCCCAGCTGGCTCGCGAGGCAGGGACCGCGGCTCCAGGAGCTCCGGGACATGGCGGAGCCAGACTGGGGCTGGAAGGTGCTTTGTCCCCGGGTGTCCCTGCAACGTTCCCAGAGCAACCACCTCCCAGGTCCTTTGGGCGCTGGAGCGGCGGCAGCACCTGTCCCTGGTGCCTGGCCATTCCCCGGCTGGCCCCATCACCCCAGGTCACAGGGCAGAATCACGCTCAACTCGAGGGGTTTGGGCTTTATTAGCTAGCCAGCAAACAGGCAAAGAGGCTACAAGCGAAGTACCCGTCCATCGCGGTGGGGAGCTGCTGCCCTCGCTGAGCGGAGCTATTTCCAGCCCCAGCCCTAGCCGGCAGAGCTGGGCAGACTCCCAACTGGCGGAAACTGGCGCAGCCGCATTGACGGAGCTGCACCCCTTCGTGCCAGCTGTGGTTCGGCCCAGAGGCTTCAGCCCCTCATCCCAGCAGAGGCTGCGTCCTTGAGATCCGCACTCACCAAGCGGCCCCTGAAGAGTCATGATTTTCCTTGTTCGTTGACCTTCTGCACGAGGGCCAGGGCCACAGAAGGTGTTGCCCCTGACGGAGATGGGGCGATTGGCAGCCGCCGAGGCTCTGGCCTTTGGCTCCTGTTCTGGCTGGATGAGGGCTAGTGGAGGAGCCAGCAGGATTAAATGAGCGCATTGGTTACATGCAAACAGAATAAAGTCCAAAGCAAAGTATATCGACTCAGAGCTTGGCAAGGGCCAGTCCCACTGAGCTGGAAAAACAATTCTGAAACAAATTCACTGGGAAAAAGAATTGAAATGGAAAAATTGGGAACTTCTCAAGAACATTTTAGTAGATGCCCAAAAATCCAGTTAAGAAAGCAGGCCACACTGGTTAAAAAAACCAACCTGGCTTAGAGGGGATGTGAAAGTGGCTATTAAAAATCATATATAACAAACAGAAGTAAGGGGAAGTTGATAGTAATGAATATAAATTAGAAGCTAGGAAGTGTAGGAAATTGATAAAGGAAGCAAAAGGACAGAAGGAGAAATCAATGGCCAGCAGAGTTAAGGACAATAATGAGTATTTTAAATATATTAAGAACAAAATTAATCCTAACAGTAGTATTGGTCTAATGATTGAGGTGTCATTAGAGGAGGTTTTGGAACAAATTGATAAACTAAACAGTAATAAGTCACCGGGACCAGACGGTATTCACCCAAGAGTTCTGAAGGAACTCAAATGTGAAATTACAGAAATACTAAACCATAGTCTGTAACCTATCACTTAAATCAGCTTCTGTACCAAATGACTGGAGGATAGCTAATGTGACGCCAATTTTTAAAAAGGGCTCCAGAGGAGCCCCTGGCAATTACAGGCCGATAAGCCTGACTTCAGTCCCAGGAAAACTGGTTGAAACTATAGTAAAGAACAAAATTGTCAGACACATAGATGAACGTAATTTGCTGGGGAAGAGTCAACATGGTTTTTGTAAAGGGAAATCATGCCTCACCAATCTACTAGAATTTTTCGAGGGAGTCAACAAGCATGTGGACAAGGGAGATCCAGTGGATATCGTGTACTTAGATTTTCAGAAAGCCTTTGACAAAGTCCCTCAAAGGCTCTTAAGCAAAGTAAGCTGTCATGGGATAAGAGGGAAGGTTCTCTCATGGATTGGTAACTGGTTAAAAGACAGGAAACAAAGGGTAGGAATAAATGGTCAGTTTTCAGACTGGAGAGAGGTAAATAGTGGTGTCCCCCAGAGATCTGTTCTGGGCCCAGTTCTATTCAACATATTCATAAATGATCTGGAAAAAGGAGCAAACAGTGAGGTGGCAAAATTTGAAGATGATACAAAACTACTCAAGGTAGTTAAGTCCCAGGCAGACTGCGAAGAGCTACAAAAGGATCTCTCAAAACTGGGTGACTGGACAACAAAATGGCAGATGAAATTCAATGTGGATAAATGCAAAGTAATGCACATTGGAAAACATAATCCCAACTATACGTATTAAACAATCGGATCTAAATTAGCTGTTAACACTCGAGAAAGGGAGCTTGGAGTCATTGTGGATAGTTCTCTGAAATCATCCACTCAATCTGCAGCGCAGTCAAAAAAGCAAACAGAATGTTGGGAATCATTAAGAAAGGGAGAGATAATAGGACAGAAAATATCACATTGCCTCTATATAAATCCATGGTACGCCCACATCTTGAATATTGCGTGCAGATGTGGTCACCCCATCTCAAAAAAGCAATATTGGAATTGGAAAAGGTTCAGAAAAGGACAATAAAAATGATTAGGGGTATGGAACGGCTGCCGTAAGAGGAGAGATTAATAAGCCTAGGACTTTTCAGCTTGGAAAAGAGACGCGTAAGGGGGGATATGATTTAAGTCTATAAAATCATAACTGGTTTGGAGAAAGTAAATAAGGAAGTGTTATTTACTCCTTCTCATAATACAAGAACTAGGGGTCACCGAATGAAATTAACAGGCAGCAGGTTTAAAACAAATAAAAGGAAGTATTTCTTCACACAATGCACAGTCAACCTGTGGAACTCCTTGCCAGAGGATGTTGTGAAGGCCAAGACTATCACAGGGTTCAAAAAGGAACTAGAAAAGTTCATGGAGGACAGGTCCATCAATGGCTACTAGCCAGGATGGGCAGGGCTGGTGTCCCTAGCCTCTGTTTGCCAGCAGCTGGGAATGGGCGACAGGGGATGGGTCACTTGATGATTCCCTGTTCTGTTCATTCCCTCTGGGGCACCTGGCATTGGCCACTTTCGGCAGACAGGATACTGGGCTAGATGGACCTTTGCTCTGACCCAGTCTGGCCGTTCTGATGTTCCTTGATGGAAATGGTAGAATTTACTCCTGGGGGAATTCTGTGCTACTGCACATGCGCATAATTAATTAGCCCCACAGAGTTCTATTTTTTTGCACAGAAAAAAGCTTCTGCCAAATGTGGCCGCAGTTCCGCCTTTTGCCCACCAGAGGGCGCAGTGCTGCAAGAACAGCAGCCGCTCCCGGCAGAAAATAACGTCTGCAGTTCCGCCCTTGGCCCAGGAGAGGGCGCTGTGGCACTAGAACACAGCAGCCGCTCCCAGCCAGCCAGCGGGACGGGGCTCTGGGGAGACAGACCGTGGGGTGCTGGGGGGGTCAGACAGGGGCTCATAAGGGCTAGTGGGGGAGGACAGACGGGGGCAGGGGCTGAATGGGAGTGGAGGCGCAGGGCCATGGGAGGAGAGAGGTGCAGAGGGATGGGGGAGGGGGGCAGAGCTGCATAGGGACAAGGGGGTGGCTGGGGGAGGGCACAGAGACACATGGGGACAGGGGGAGGGGGAACAGGGAGACGTAGGGACGGGGAGTCGCTGGGTGGGGGCTCAGAGACACATGGGGACAGGGGCAGCTGTGCCTGACTGAATGGGAGAGGCTGGGGTCAGCCAGGGTCTGCATGCGGGAAGCTCCCTAACAATCCCTCCCCACACCCCCAAAAAGCCCGTTCCAGACTTTTCCCACTCACACCCCACAGCCCTGCAAGTTCACACGCAGGCTTCTTCCCTCTCCCTCAGCTCCCCCGTTACCCCTGACTCCCCCAAGCCTTTGCCCTGCTTCTGAGGGGGGCGGGAAATACGGTTCTGTATGGTAGTTTCAATGAATGATTACTCAGAGTTCTGTATTAATACGCGTAGTAAGGAATCTATTTGTCAAAAAACATTTCCTGAATCTTGTTTTGTTGTCTGTATTGTTACAGCCATACTTGCTGGCAGGTATTTTGAAATAAATGACCAAAAATAATTGAAACTGGTGTGATTATAATGTGTTATTTTGACAAATAAAATATGCAGAATTTTGCAGAATTTTAAAATACTGTGTGCAGAATTTTTAATTTTCTTGGTGCAGAATTCCACCAGGAGTAAACTGTCAATAATAATGTAGAAAAGGCAGAAGTGTTCACTAAATATTTCTGTTCTATAGTTGGAAAAAAGCCAGATGATCTAGTCATATCATATGATAAACCACGTCCCATTCCAACAGTAACTTAAGAGGATGTTAAACACCAGCTACTAACATCAGACATTTTAAAATCATCAGGTCAAGATAACTTGCATCCAAGAGTTTCAAAGAGCTGGCTGAGGGGGTTGCTGGATCATTAATGTTGATTTTCAATAAGTCCTGGAGCACTGGGGAAGTTCCAGAAGACTGAAAGGAAGGGAACGTTGGGCCAATGGGACAATCAGAATAATTACAGGCACGTCAGCTTGACATTGATCCTGGGCAAAATTATGGCGTGGCTGATCAGGGACTGGATTAATAAAGACTCAATGAACATGGGTTTATGGAAAATAGATCCTGTCAAAGTAACCTGATGCCTTTTTTGATTCGATTACAAGTTTGGCTGATAAAGGTCCTAGTGTTGACCCAATATTCAGGCGTTTGACTTGCTATCGCGTGGCATTTTGATTAAGAAGCGACTGATATAAAATGAACATGACCCACATGAACGGGATTACAGACTGGCTAACTGAAAGGTCTCCAGAGATAATTGTAAATGGGGGATCGTCAGCCAGTGGGGGTTTCCAGGGGGTCCCACAGGGAGCAGTTCTTGGCCCTACGCGATTTAACAGCTGTATAATGACCTGGAAGAAAACATAAAATCACTAATCGAGTTTGCAGAACACATAAAAATGGAGGTGTGGTAAATATGGGGGGAGGACCGGTCACTGATCCAGAGTGATCCGGACCAGTCACTGATCCAGAGCGATGCGGACCGGTCACTGATACACAGCGATACGGACCAGTCACTGATCCAGAGTGATCCAGACCAGTCACTGATCCAGAGCGATGCGGACCGGTCACTGATCCAGAGCGATCCGGACCGGTCACTGATCCAGAGCGATGCGGACCGGTCACTGATACACAGCGATCCGGATTGGTCACTGATCCAGAGCGATCCGGACCGGTCACTGATCCAGAGCGATGCGGACCGGTCACTGATACACAGCGATACGGACCGGTCACTGATCCAGAGCGATGCGGACCGGTCACTGATCCAGAGCGATGCGGACCGGTCACTGATCCAGAGCGATCCGGATTGGTCACTGATCCAGAGCGATCCGGACCGGTCACTGATCCAGAGCGATGCGGACCGGTCACTGATACACAGCGATACGGACCGGTCACTGATCCAGAGCGATCCGGACCGGTCACTGATCCAGAGCGATGCGGACTGGTCACTGATCCAGAGCGATTCGGACCGGTCACTGATCCAGAGCGATCCGGACCGGTCACTGATCCAGAGCGATCCGGACCGGTCACTGATCCAGAGCGATCCGGACCGGTCACTGATACACAGCGATCCGGATTGGTCACTGATCCAGAGCGATTCGGACTGCTTGTGAAGTGCAAGAAAACGACTTGTGTTTTAATGCAGCTCAATGGAACGCCTACGTCTAGGGCACAGCATGCAGGCCGTTCCTACAGGCTGGGGGGCTCAATCCCGGGAGCAGGGACTCTGAAAATCGTGGTGGAGAATCAGCTGAACACGAGCTGCCCGTGCGACGCTGGGGACAAACGGGTTAAGGAGATCCTGGGGTGCGTGACCAGGGGAATGTCGGGGAGGAGCCAAGAGGCTATTTTCCCCTTGGCTTTGGCACTGGTGCGACGGCTGCTGGGATCCTGGGCCCAGTTCTGGGGCCCGTCACTCCAGGAGGAGCTGAGCGATCGGAGGGCTCAGAGAAGAGCCCCGAGAAGGATTCTAGGGTTAGAAACCTGCCTTGGAGGGACAGACTCCACGTGCTCAGTGCTATTTAACGTCGGGCAGAGACGGGGCAGGGGGGACCTGGTCCCAGGCTGGAGGTACCTACGTGGGGAGCAGAGATTTAATAACCGGCAACCCAGGCCAGCAGACATCGGTCGAGCGGCTGGACGTTGAGGCTAGAGAACTTCAGCTGGAAATAAAGGGCACGGGGTGAGCGGCGAAGGGAAGCCGCCGGTGAAACAGCTGACGGGGTTCGGGGGGATTCTCCACCCCGGCAGTGCCCGGGGTCCTGACTGGTTTGGGAGGCGGGCTCAGGCCGGGGCGACCCTGCGGCGGAAGCACTGGCAGGTCAGGCAGCGCAGGGCCCGCATGCTGAGGTGGAAGAGCGCGCCGTAGTTGAAGAGCAGGTTGTGGTAGGTGCGCACGGACAGCTCCCCCGAGGGGTCGGCGTACTTCAGCGCCGTCAGCGGCGTGTACAGCGGGTTGGTCAGTGTGCGGAAGGGGGGGCGACCCGCGCCGATCACCTGCACCACGGCCTGCCGGGAGAGAGGGGTCAGCGTCCCGTCCGTCCGTGCGTCCGTCCGCACGGCTCGCTCGCCCCGTCCGCCTGTCCGTCCGTCCCCACGGCTCGCTCACTCCATCCGCCCCTGCCCAGAGGGGATTAAAGACAGCCCTGGGAGAGGGCTGGGGCAGGGGAAAAGCTACTAGGCTGATTGGAGAAGCAGCCGCAGCTGGGCCACACCCCAATCAGGGCCCAGCTGGCCCTATAAAGGCTGGGAGCCAGGAGCAAAGACTCAGTCTCTCTCTGCCCGTAGAGAGAGAAGGGCCTGGCTGCAGGGAGCTAGAGACAGGGTACCTGAGTGGAGCAGGGCTGGGGAAAGGCTGTGGAGCTGGGGAGCTCCTGCCTGGAAAGCCCCAGGCTGCGGCCTAGCAGAAGGCCAACGGGTACTGGGGGTTGCAGAGGGCAGCCCAGGGGTAGGCCAAGGCAGCATGTCCAGACCCTCCTTGCCAGTGATGAGGAGGCTGATACTGCAGTCTGCCCCAGGGTGCGGGGCTAGACGATGACTGGCAGTAGTCGTGTACTGTCACGGAGTGTGGGGGAGTCAGGGCCCTGCACCCCCGGCTTCCTGAGATTCACCGGGACTCTCAGCCAGCCAGTAACACAGAAGGTTTATTAGACGACAGGAACACAGTCCCAAGCAGGGCATGTAGGTACAACCAGAACCCCTCAATCAAGTCCTTCTGGGGGGTTCAGGGAGCTTAGACCCCAGCTTGGGGTTCCCTGCGTTGCACCACCCAGCCCAAACTGAAACCAAAACCTCCTCCAGCAGCTCTCTCCCCCCTCCCCCCAGCTCCTCCT
This sequence comes from Emys orbicularis, assembly GCF_028017835.1. NCBI lineage: Eukaryota > Metazoa > Chordata > Testudines > Emydidae > Emys > Emys orbicularis. Next base: position 724,326 of record NC_088701.1, on the reverse strand, counting down.
CTCCTTTGTCCAGTCTCCCGGGCAGGTGTCACTTCTCCCAACCCCCCTCCTGGGTCAGGTAGCTTCCTTCCCATCCCCAATGTAACTCCCCTGCAACATTCCCAGGTCAAATCTGCCCCCTCCCTCACATATACTGAGGCGAGGTGGGAATAGTGGGTGGGGGACTGAGGGGTTACTGCCAAGGGGCAGCGCCCCAGATAACAGGGCACTGGGTCCGGGAGGGACACCGGCCTGCAGCGGGCGCTCCAACGGCTGGATGAGCTAATTCCCGAGAAGACCAGCAGGAGGCGCCGCCGGGGTGAGTGCGCCCTGCTCCAGGCGCATTTGACCTGGGGATGTTGCGGGGGAGTTGTATTGAGACTGTCGGCATTGGTGATGGGATACCAGGGTGATGATACCTGAGCCCAGGATGGGGCTGGGGCCAGGTGACACCTTTTGCCCGGGGAACTGGACAAAGGCTGGGGGAGGAGCCGTGGCCGTAGCTGGGAGGAGGCTGTTGGAGAGTTTTTTAGTTTGGAGCTGGCCGGGGAAATGGAGGGAGCCCCAAAGCTGGGGTCTAAGCTTCCTGCCCCTGTGGGGACTTGATTGAGGGGTCCTGGGCTTCACCCCCCCACAGGGGCCAGCTCACGCCCCCCGCCCAGGGCGATCCGGCCCCTCGCTCCCCAGTGGGACGTCCCCCTTCAAACCCACCTCTCACCAGCCCCCACCGCTGGCACCAGCCTCAGGCCGCTGGTTAACCCTTTCCAGCCCAGGCCCACGCACTGCCCCATCCGCCTGCTCCCCACTCACACCCCTTTTCTGTCTGTCTGCCCTCCTCGTCCGTCCCCTCCAGCTGTCCCCCACTCGTCCCCCTTGACCTGTGTCTGTCTGTCCCCCAGGACATGTCCGTCTGTCTGTCCAGGAGATCCCACCTCCCCAGCACTTGGTGCGTCAGCTGATTCTCTAGGCGGGATGAGGCCCAGCAGTGGGAGGCTGGGGCTGGGTGTGCCAGACATTGGGGGGGGGGGGGGGGGGGCTGGGCCTGCCAGCCTGGAGGTGGGCGTGGGGCTGGCCAGGGAGCCTGGGCGGCCGTGGGAGGCCAGGCCCGGGCAGGGAGATCCCCAGGTCCGTGGGGCTTGCCGGGGGGAGGGAGCCGCAGGCCGGGGGAGGGGAACCCACCTTGGCCACGGCCTCGGGGCTCTGGCCCATGGTGGAGAAGATCTCGCGGGAGGCCGGCAGATACACCTCCTGGAAGTAGCGCAGCGTGGCCGGGTCGGTGCCGGGGAACTCGGAGCGGGACACGTCCTCCATCAGTTTCAGCTCGAAGTCCGTGTTCACCGGGCCCGGCTCCACCAGGGACACGCTGCGGGGAGCAGAGCCTCAGGGGCTGCGGGCGCTCGGCTCGGCTGAGGCTGGGGGGGCTGCGGGCGGCTCGGCTCCGGGGCTGCGGGCGCTCGGCTCCGGGGCAGGCTGGGGAGACTAGGGGGGCTGCAGGCGCTTGGCTCTGGGGGAGGCTGGGGAGACTGGGGGGGCTGCGGGCACTCGGCTCCAGGACAGGCTGGGGGGCTGGGGGGCTGCGGGCGCTCGGCTCCGGGGCAGGCTGGGGAGACTGGGGGGGCTGCAGGCGCTCGGCTCCGGGGGAGGCTGGGGAGAGTGGGGGGGCTGCGGGCACTCGGCTCTGGGGCTGGGGGGCGGGGGGGGGCTGCGGGCGCTCGGCTCCAGGGGAGGCTGGGGAGACTGGGGGGGCTGTGGGCGCTCGGCTCTGGGGCAGGCTGGGGGGCTGCAGGCGCTCGGCTCCGGGGGAGGCTGGGGAGACTGGGGGGGCTGCGGGCGCTCGGCTCCCGGGCTGGGGGCGCTTGGCTCTGGGGCTGGGGCTCAATGTACTTGGGCAGCCTGAGCCCCCCACCGAGCCCCCGGGGCACATGGCAGCCGCAGGCCTGGCAGACGGGGCTGGGGCCTGAGCCCTGTGCTCTGGCCTGGCCTGGGGAACAACTGGGGACCCCAGGCCCCACCCTGGGCACCCTCCCCCCGGCCCCCCCCCCGCCCCCAGGCCCCCCCGGCACTCACAAGACGTGGAACTGGAGCAGCTGCACGGCCAGGCTCTCGCAGAAACCCTCCATGGCGAACTTGGAGGCCGCGTAGACGTCGTTAAACACGATGCCTGTGGAGAGGGGGGTGAACTGGGGGGGGGGCAGAGCGGCTGGGGGGGGCCACTGGGGTCCATTAACCCACTGCACCCCCCATGCCCCACTGTACCGCCCCCCCTGCCACTCCCCCGACTGCACCCTTCCCCGACACACCCTCGCCGTACCCCCCCCTCCGGTGCCTGGCCCCTGGGTGCTGCCAGCCCTCACCCTGCAGCCCCATCACGCTGCTCATCACCACGATGTGGCCGCTCCGGCGCCGCTTCATGTCGGGCAGCACGGCCTGCACCATGCGCACAGCCCCAAAGAAGTTGGTCTCGAAGACCGCGTTTCATCTCCGCGATGCTGATGCTCTCGATGGGCCCGATGTGCCCCACGCCCGCGTTGTTCACTGGGGGGGAGACGCTCAGAGCCCCTGGCCCCCCTCAGCCCGACGTGGGCAGAGAGAGCCCCCACGACACAGCCCCTACCCCGCAGCCCCCCCCCCCAGCTCCCCCCGGCATGGCCCTCTCCCGCCCTTCCCCCCAGCTCCCCCCGGCACAGCCCTCCCCCACTGGCCCCCCCAGCTCCCCACAGCCCAGTGCCCCATCCACCCACACTGTCCCCCCAGCCCCCTCCTGAGCCCTCCCGGCCCCCAGCAGCTCGGCGCCCCCTGCTGCCCCCCCAGTTGTCCTGATCGCGCCTCTCACCAGCACGTCGACCCGGCGCTCGGGGAGACCGCCCAGGCACTCGGCCACCGAGGCGTCGCTGCAGACGTCCAGGCGCCGGATGCTGAGGGTCCTGCCCAGGCCGCGCCCGCTGCCTGCTCCAGCTTCTCCCTCTTCTGCAGGTCCCGCATGGTGGCGACGACTGGAGGGCGCAGCGGGTCTGAGGGGAGGGGGCGACACGGGGCCCAGCCAGGACCCTGGGCTCCTCCTGCCCCCCCGTGCCCTCCCAGCCCGGCACGGCCCCTCCTGTCCTGCTCCCCCCATCCTGGCACCGAACGGGGGAGGGGCTGGCTCAGAGCCATGGGGTCAAGGGGTCAAGCCGGGATTCTCGCTCCCTAAGAGGCTTTGGTGTCACGGGGCCACATTAGCCAGGCCAGGCCTGGGGGGGAGGGGGGCAGCTGCCAGGCCAGGGCCCGTATTACTGAGCTGGGGGGGGGGGGGTCACACCCTGGCTGGGGGGGGCAGCTCAGGTGCGGGGGGGCAGGTTATGCAAGTGCCCTCCGGCGGCCCCACAATCTGCTCCGGATAATCTCGGGGGAAGGTGCCAGGGAGGTGCCCGGGCGGGGGTGGGGCGCTGGCTGGGGGGCACCAGGCCACCCCCACTGCAGCCCCCAGTGCCAGGCCATGCTGGGCCCAGAGGCTACTGCTGGCCCCCCAGGGCTGGGAAAGCCCCCCCGGCCTCCCCACAGCGATCCCCAGCGCAGGGGGGGCAGCCCCTGGGCACCGCATCCCCCATGCACCCCGTCCTGCACCCCTGGCGCCCGTGCCCCCCTGCGGCTCCCCGCACCCCCCGTGCCTCACAGGCCCCCCACAGCCCCCCCATGTCCCGCAGCCCCTCACCCTGGTAGCGCTGGCCGGGGTCCTGTGCCAGCTGCACGGCCAGGCGGAGCCCGATGCCTGAGGAGCAGCCCGTGACCAGCACCGTCCTCGGCCCCGCGCTGCCCATGGCTGAGCCGCCCGCCACCCAAAGGCTCTTATGGGATCAGACCCGGCGTCACGTGGGGCCAGGGATCAGCCAGTCCCCGGGCAGCCCTGAGCCCAGCTGGGCTGGGCTGGGCAGGCCGAGGCCTGGCCCCCTCCCCACTGCCCCTGGCCCCCCAGCTCCTGCCATCCCCTGGCCCCCTTCTCTCCTCCCCCCAGCTCCTGCCATCCCTTGGCCCCCTCCCCCCTGCCCCTGGCCCCCCGGCTCCTGCCATCCCCTGGCCCCCCTCTCTCCTCCCCCCAGCTCCTGCCATCCCTTGGCCCCCTGCCCCTGGCCCCCCCGGCTCCTAGCATCCCCTGCCCCCCAGCCCTTCACACCCCTCCCCCTCCCACCTTATGAGCTCCTCCCCCCAGCCCCGCCTGCCCTTCCACCTGCCCAGTCCCCCGTGGGGCGGCCACGGGCCATGAGCCCCCAGAGAAGGGGGGAGCATGTCCCCTGAGTCTGGTACCATGGCAACATGTGTGGGGCTGAGATGCTGCCCCCGCCTGCCCCCCAGCTCAGACGCTGCCCATTAGAGCGAGTGAGGACACCAGGCCCCCCCCATGTGCTGGCCCCGTCCCCCTAGCTCAGCCCCCCCCCGGTGACCCTGGGCCTGGCACGGGCTGTGTCCCTGCACCCACCTGCCCCGCGCTGGGTGTTCGGGACCCCCCGGCTCTGTCCCACTCCCCGTGGGGCTGGGAGGGGCAGAGCTCTGGGGCATGTGGGTGGGAACCCGGGACCCCCTGCCCCATAGGACCAGGCTGGGGGGGGGCAGCAAAGGGGGCGTCTGGGGCTGACTACAGAGGCCAGACTCACGGGGGGCAATGGCAGGGGAGGGGGCCAGGACTCCTGGGTTCCATCCCTGCCTGGCTGTGACCTCCAGGGGGTCCCTTCCCCTCCCAGTGCACAGGGGTGGGGGGCAGGGAGGCCGGTCGCTTTGTGCTGTGGGATTTCCGCCCCCCCCCCCCCCCCCGCATGCTCCTGTCAGCCCCTGACGTGGGAGCCCCGGGGCAGCTGGCCAGGTGCGCGGTGGAGCCTCCCCCCCCCCCCCGCCAGGAATGTGGGACATGGCGCCCACGGGGTGGGGGGCCCCGGAGCCAAGCAGGGGGGGGCCACGGGGGGAGGGTAAAGGTAGCTCCTGGTCCTGGTGCTGGTGTTCTGAGCTGCTGAGGGGCATGGGGGGGAGGGACACCCAAGGTCAGAGTGGGGGGCCTTACTCCCCCAGCCCTGGGTTCCCCCAGCCCTGCCGGTGCCCCTCACTCCCACCCGCAGCCCCCTGCTAGGCCAGCCCTGGGCCCCCCCCCCAGCCCTGCCGGTGCCCCTCACTCCCACCCGCAGCCCCCAGTTATCCCTGCCCTGGCTCCCCGGGAAGCTCTCACAAGGGGGGGAAGAGCGGGACCTGCTGCGGGGGGGGAGCTCTGTAACTCCCCCTGCTCCTCCGGCTCCCCCCTTGGATGCAACCCCAGCTCCCCGACGTGCTGGGTCACGGGGGGGGGGGGCTGGGGGCTCGAATGGGCTTTTCCCAACTGGCCTCAGGCAGCGCTTGGCCACCCGCCTCGTCCCCCCAGCAGAGCGGCCGGGGGCGGGTGCCGCGGCTGGGGGCGCCGGGCCCAGCCCGGCCCAGGGGGCCCCGTTACTGCAGAGATGCTGTAAATATTTGCCAGGACGCGGAGGGGGGTCAGTGGGGTCGGAGCCGAGCTGGTGACTCACGCAGTGAGGCGAGGCGGGGAGCAACAGCAGCTGCATGGCCGGGGGCGGGACCCTGGGCTAGGAGGGGGCTGTGGGTCGGGAGTGAGGGGCACCGGCAGAGCTGGGGGGGGCAGGGCTGGGCTAGGAGGGGGCTGCGGGTCGGGAGTGAGGGGCACCGGCAGAGCTGGGCGGGGGTGGGGGGTCCACACATCTGGTTTCTGAAGAGGGAAAGAAACAGTGACATAAATAACCCCGAGGTCCCACAGGCCACAGGAAGGGCTGGGAAAACGTGTCTGGGGCAGAGACAGACGGACAGACAGACGCCGTGGGCCATGGGGATGGGGGGCGGCACCGGGGGCACCAATGGCAGCGCTACCTTCGCTCCACTGGGGTCTGGGCTGTGGGAGGCCGGGGGGGGCAGCGTGACCTAGTGGTCAGAGCAGACCCACAGGGGAGTGAGGGGCTGCCAGGTGGAGCCAGGCTCCCTGGGCCGGTCTGTCCAGCCAGGAGAACCGGCACCGCCCGCGGCTCATTGGGCCCAGCTGAGCTCGGTGGAGACCCTGACAGGTAGGGGCAGGGGGCAAGGTTTGGAGGGGGAGGGGCAGGGGGTATCTGGGGGGGTTAGCACAGCGTTTGGGGGCAGGTGGGGGGCATGGGGACGCGGGGGGAGGGGGTGGCTCAGGCTGTATGGGGGAGGTAGGGGGATGGGGCTGTGAGGGGAGGTGGGGGACCTGCCGGTGGGGGAGGAGTCAGGGGTTGTGGGGGGAGGCGGGTGACAGGCTGTATGGGGGGAGATGGGGGGCGTGGGGGGAGGGAGGTTGCAGGCTCCGTCTGCACCTGGCCTCGGGGACGAGCAGTCCCCGCCCTTGGCCACCAGAGGGCAGCTGTGTGGGGAGCCCCCCCCGGGGGGGTCAGTGGGGAGGGGCTGGTCCCTGATGGCGGTGGGGGGGACACAGCAGCCTGGTCCCAGCTGGGGTTGGCCCGAGGGGGGAGGGGCGCTGGGGTTCGGGGGGAGGGGGAGGGAGTCTGAGGCTCTAGGGCCGGTGACGTTGCCTGGCCCTGGAGTGGTAGATGGACACATGGCGCCCACCTGGCAGAGCCGGGGGGGTCTAACACCCCAGCCCACCCCCAGCCCCGGGGCTCCCCTGTGGCCTGGCTCCTGGGCGCAGCGTTGGGGGCTCAGGCGAGAGAGATGCCGGGGGGCGCAGGACACCTGGGTTCCATCGCTGGCTCTGTCCCAGCCGCCTTGGGCCGCAGCTCGCCGGGGACCAGGCCGCGTAGCTCTCGTCCCCAGCCCTCGGTGCTGCTCCGGGCCCCACTTTGTGCTTTCAACCAGCCCGGCCCGGCCCAGCCCAGCGTCCCGTTCGGCCGGACCAGGCCCAGGCTGTGCTCAGCTGGGTGCTTGATACCATCCCACTGCTCCTCCCCCTGCTTTGAGCCGCCCTGTCCGGGGGAACCAGCGGGGAGGGGGCCCTGTCGGGGGGTGCAGCCGCTCGCCCCAGGTCCCCAGGGTGCCAGGCCTGGCCAGCAAGTGGGGCAGCATCCCCCAGCCATGCCCAGCCCTCATGGGACAACTGACGGGGAGGGGGCGCCCTGGAGACCCAGAGGGAAGGGAGGGAACAGGGGAGGGAAGTAGGGCCGAGCAGGGCCGGGGAGGGGAGGGAACAGGGGAGGGGAATAGGGCCGGGGAGGGGAGGGAACAGGGGAGGGGAACAGGGCCGAGCGGGGCCGGGGAGGGCTCTCGTTCCCAGTCTCTCCGAGGGGCTGGGGCGAGTCTGCACACGGAGCTGCCCGGCTGGGATTGGAGCCCCGAGCAGCCGGGGGAGCGGGGCCGCGCCAGCGCTGAGGATGGAGAAGAGTCGCCCGGGCTCGCAGGGTCCCTCGAGGGTCCTGCTCCTGCTCCTGCTCCTGCTCCTGCTGCGCGGCACGGCCCGGGCGCAGGCAGGTAACGGCGGGCACGGGGGAGGGGGTCCCAGGGCAGAGGGGCTCGGGGGGGGGGTGTGTCCCAGAGCAGAGGGGCTCGGGGGGGGGGGTGTCCCAGGGCAGTGGGGCTTGGGGGCCAGGCCGGCCAGCGCTGCCAGGAGGGGGGTGCAGGGTATCCCCAACCGGGAGCACGGCGGGCAGGCCACCAAGGGGGCAGAGCTGCACCCCACTGGGCCTGGGAGGCAGCTCTGAGATGGGGGGCGCTGAGGCAGGCTGGGAGGGGACTGGGGCTTCTCCCCACACACGCCTGCGCCCCCCACGCCTGTTCATGGTCACACACACGTTTATCTCCTCCATGCACACACTTATACAAGCTGATGTCACCCACCCACACGCCGTGCACCCCCCGATCCCCCCACCGTGCACCCCCCGATCCCCCCCGCCGTACACCCCCTGATCCCCCCACCGTGCACCCCCGACCTCCCCCGCCGTGCACCCCCCGATCCCCCCCGCCGTGCACCCCCCGACCCCCCCTGCCGTGCACACCCCCCTGCTGCACATTCTGTCCCCTGCCGCCACTGAAGGCAGGAGGCAAATGCCCGCCTGGGCCAGTCGCACGTTGTGACACAGACACAGACACAGACACTTTGCACCATGCCCCAGACACACACACGCCCCCGCCCCCCCACGCCCCCCCCGCGTTGCTGGGCTGCCCCGGCCGTGCGGGGACAATTCTGGCTGAAGCTTCGCCCGGGAGACTCGGGGAAAAATGTGCTTTGATTGAAAACAACTGGAGGGAGTGTGCGATGGGTGGGCGTGTGGGGGAGAGATCGGGGCAGGCCCGGCCCTGCCCCCCCCGGGCCAGCTCCCCCTCCCATCCCTGTGCCCCCAGACCCCTCCCCAGCCTCTCCCCCCCCCCGGGCCAGCTCCCCCTCCCATCACTGTGCCCCCAGCCCCCTACCCAGCCCTCAGCCCCTTAAGCCCCAGCTTGCCCCAGTCAAGCACCTCAGGGCAGCGGGAGTGTCATCGCCCCGGCTCCTCTGCCTCCCCCAGCAGAGCCCAGACTGTGCCCAGGGGTCCAGCCCCCAGGGCTCTGCCCCCTCCCGCCCCCACAGCATGTCCCTGGGCTACCTCCCGGGCTCCAGTGGGGAGCAGGTACTGCCGGGGAGCTTGGCCTGGGGGCCCTGCCGGGCTGGATTCTGCCCTCGGCCCTGGGCTCAAGGGGTTGGGGGAGGGGCCTGGCCCCGTGCTGGAGCCACAGAAGCCCTAGAGATGGGCCAAGGCCCGTTTACCCACTGCCCCATGGCTTGGGGAGGGGAGGAGGGTGGGGGGGGAATAGGGCTGGGAGCCAGGACTCCTGGGTCCTCTCCCCGGCCCTGGGGGGGTGGGGCCTTGCCTGCCAGGCCACCTTCAGCACCATGGACAGGGCACCAAGGAGGGCTCCAGCCCCACACCTGGGGGAGGGAGTGGCCCCAGGCTGTGTGGGGCGGCCTGGCTGGCAGGGGCAGGCCCTTGCTGGGGGCCTCAGCAGTTTCTGCCCAGCCCGGCCATGGGGCAGCCAGTGCCTCTGGCCTCAGCCATTGGCACTGCCCGGCAAGGGGGGGGGCTCCTGGCAGGGACGGGGGTGTGTGTCTTCTCTGCCCCGGATTCTCTCCCTGACGCCCCCCCGGAGGGAATGGGGCCCCTGACAGGGTGACACACGCCCCACGGCTGAGACAGCTGGAGCCAGGGCCCCGTGGCAGCCCCAGCAGCAGGGGGAGCTGAGCTGGGATGGCCCGTGGGTAGCAGGGTCGCCCCACGGCTGGCCTGGGAGCCCCCCTCTGTCCGTCCGCCCACCCCCAGGGACAAGGCTCCATTTCTGGCTCCGTTATTCTCGCTGTGAGGCCGGGGGCCGGGGCTCTGTCCCACTCCCAGGTGCGATACACACGGGGCCAGGCCGGGACCCCCCAGACGGGGCCGTGTCCCGGCTGCGCAGGTCTGTGCCAGGCGGGGGCCGGGCTTGTTGCTGCCTTGGTGCCGCGCCCCGGGGGTCCAGCTGTCTGGCAAGCGGGGTCCTGCTGCACCCGGCGCTGCCCGGGGCCGTGGCTGGGGAATCCAGCTGGGCTGGCCGAGCCGGTGCCGGGCTGCGTGGTTAACCCCGGCGGTGCCAGCGGGCCAGGGCCCCCGTGAGCCACAGAACTGATCCCCCGTGGCCATGGGGCGGGAGGGGCCGTGCGCAGGGCGGGGTCTGGGCTGTCTGCATCCCGCCAGGGTCCCTGGACGCTCCGTGCTGCCCGGCCCGGGCCAGGGACCCTGCGGCGCCCGGGGGCAGAGCCAGGGGCCGACGCCAAGCGGGAGCCACCAGGGTCATGTGAAGCTGCTCCTGGGTTTGGTCGCACCGGGGCTGCTGGTGCCGTGGGGGGTGGGGCGCGAGCAGGGCTGGGATCGGGGCTGAAGGGGACTGGGCCTGGGCTTTGTGCAGCCCGTGGGGTGGAGCAGGACAGGGCCGGACCCATGGCCAGAGACCACCCACAGCGCAGCCTCCAAGGCCAAGCGACCAGCCCTGCTCCCTCCCAGGGCTTGCACGTCCCCCAAGTCCTGGCCAGGCTCCCCCAGCCCTGCCGGTGACGCCCAGTCCTGATCCGCAGCCCCTGCTAGCCCAGCCCTGGGCTCCCACCTCAGCCCTGCTGGTGTCCCTCACTCCCGACCCACAGCCCCTGCTAGCCCAGCCCTGCCCCCCCCCCCGCTCTGCCGGTGCCCCTCACTCCCGACCCGCAGCCCCGATAACCCAGCCCTGGGCTCCCCCCCACTCTGCCGGTGCCCCTCACTCCCGACCCGCAGCCCCTGCTAGCCCTGCCCTGCCCCCCCAGCTCTGCCGGTGCCCCTCACTCCCGACCCGCAGCCCCTGCCAGCCCAGCCCTACGCCTGTCCCTGGCTTGGGGGGGGGGTCTCTGCCCCCCCAGATCTGTTGTCCCGGGTGGTGGGGGCCTGTGGCTGGTCTGGGGTCTGTTGGGGATACGGGGAGGCTCACAGGGCAACAGGAGGTCGGGGGGGCAGCTCCTTGCCCCACCTGCTTGCTGTAGCCCATGGTCCAAGCCTGGGGGGGACGCAGCCCCCCTTGCTGGGGCCTGGAGACCGAGGGCGGCTCCGCTGGGAGCTCCCGGCAGGAAATGGGAACTGAGCGCCGGGGTCAAGAGAGCCTGGGAGACGGAGACGCCGGTTCCCAGCCGGGCCCCTCGGGCTGGGCAGACATGGGGCGCTGGCTCCCCTTGCTCACAGAACCACCCCGGCCCCATTCGGTGGGTCTGACCCACGCGCCAGGCGTCCCAGCCCCGTCTGTCTGTCCGGCCGGCTCAGCACCAGGCCGGTTCCTTAGTGGAGGACCTGCTCCCCCCCCCCCCTGCCTCCGCAGCAGGCGCCCCTCCCCCGGCTCCCCTCCCCCCCAGCCTGTCCAGACAGGCCCCTCCACCAGGTGAGTGGGGAGGGGTGGGGCTGGGGCTGCCCCAGGGCAGAGGGGGCCACTCTCTGTCTCTGATGCAAATCCGAACCCCCCTCCGCTCTGAGATTAACTCCCGAGGTGCCGGGTCTGCAGGGGGCGCATGATCCCATTGCTGGGGGTGGGGTCACCGTCCCTACCCCAGGAGTCTGTGGGAAATGGGAGGGGGGGTGGCTGCTCGTACCCAGCCCCCCTGTTCCGTCCTGTGGGGGGAGTGGGACTGGGAAGGGGGCAGGGAGGGCGTCCCCAGGTGTCGCTTGCCCCCTCACTGCCCCACTCTGCCTCAGAGCCGCCATGGCCCCCCGGGGAGATGGGGGCAGGGCAGCTCCATGCCCCATGGGGAGACAGGCCCCAGAGGAGGCTGCCTGGCCCAGGTGGTTCCCCAGGGCAGAGTCCTGGCCCGAGCGCCGAGGCCAGGGTGGCGGAGGAATGAAGGGAAGGAATCATGGCCACACGGTGGGGACGGGGTGTCGGGGCCGCACGGCTGCCTGGCTCCAGGCTGGTCCCAGGGCCTTGGCAGCACCCCCAGGATGGGGGAAACTGAGGCACTGGGCGGGGGGACTCACCCCAGGCTGGGTGAGCAAGGCATGCTGGGAGCTGATTGTGCAGGGCCTGACATGAGTCCAGACCGAGACCGGCTGAGTGTGTGGGGTGACCCCGGTGCGGGGGGTGTGTGATCCGGGGGTGGGGGGCGACCCTGGGCTGTGACCCTGCCTCCCCCTTGCTCCATAGCCGAGCCGGTGGACGTGCTGCGGGCGCTGGGGGTGCAGGACGGCAGGGACGGCGTCTCCATCGCGGCCGGGATCTGCACCCAGCGGCGCGGGGCCGAGGAGAGCGACTTCGCCTTCCGCCTGGAGAACAGCACCCAGCTCAGCGCCCCCACCCGCCAGCTCTTCCCAGGTAGGGGCTGAGGGTCCCTGGCTGTGGGCACAGGGGCTGTGGGGCGGGGCACTGGGGCTGCGGTGCGGGGCAGTGGGCAGAGGGGCTGTGGGGCGGGCTGATGGGCACTGGCTGTGGGCAGAGGGGCTGTGGGTCGGGGCTGAGGGGCGCTGGCTGTGGGCAGAGGGGCTGGGGGCGCTGGCTGTGGGCAGAGGGGCTGGGGGCACTGGCTGGGGGCAGAGGGGCTGGGGGCAGAGGGGCTGTGGGGCAGGGCTGAGGGGCGCTGGCTGTGGGTAGAGGGGCTGTGGGGCGGGGCGCTGGGGCTGCGGGGCGGGGCAGTGGGCAGAGGGGCTGTGGGGCGGGCTGAGGGGCGCTGGCTGTGGGCAGAGGGGCGCTGGGGCTGTGGGGTGGGGCTGAGCGGCGCTGGCTGTGGGCAGAGGGGCTGTGGGGAGGGGCTGAGGGGCGCTGGGGCTGTGGGGTGGGGCAGAGGGGCGCTGGCTGTGGGCAGAGGGGCTGAGGGGCGCTGGGGCTGCGGGGCGGGGCAGTGAGCAGAGGGGCTGTGGGGCGGGGCTGAGGGGCGCTGGCTGTGGGCAGAGGGGCGCTGGGGCTGTGGGGTGGCGCTGAGTGGCGCTGGCTGTGGGCAGAGGGGCTGAGGGGCGCTGGGGCTGCGGGGTGGGGCAGTGAGCAGAGGGGCTGTGGGGCGGGGCTGAGGGGCGCTGGCTGTGGGCAGAGGGGCGCTGGGGCTGTGGGGTGGCGCTGAGCGGCGCTGGCTGTGGGCAGAGGGGCTGTGGGGCGGGCCGCTGGGGCTGCGGGGCGGGGCAGTGGGCAGAGGGGCTGTGGGGTGGGCTGAGGGGCGCTGGCTGTGGGCAGAGGGGCGCTGGGGCTGTGGGGTGGGGCTGAGCGGCGCTGGCTGTGGGCAGAGGGGCTGTGGGGCGGGCCGCTGGGGCTGCGGGGCGGGGCAGTGGGCAGAGGGGCTGTGGGGCGCTGGCTGTAGGCAGAGGGGCAGAGGGGCTGTGGGGCGGAGCTGAGGGACGCTGGCTGTGGGCAGAGGGGCTGTGGGGCGGGGCGCTGGGGCTGCGGGGCAGGGCAGTGGGCAGAGGGGCTGTGGGGCGGGCTGAGGGGCGCTGGCTGTGGGCAGAGGGGCTGGGGGGGGCTGAGCGGCGCTGGCTGTGGGCTGAGGGGCTGTGGGGCGGGCCGCTGGGGCTGCGGGGCGGGGCAGTGGGCAGAGGGGCTGTGGGGTGGGCTGAGGGGCGCTGGCTGTGGGCAGAGGGGCTGAGGGGCGCTGGGGCTGTGGGGCGGGGCTGAGGGGCGCTGGCTGTAGGCAGAGGGGCAGAGGGGCTGTGGGGCGGAGCTGAGGGGCGCTGGCTGTGGGGCGGGGCGCTGGGGCTGCGGGGCGGGGCAGTGGGCAGAGGGGCTGTGGGGCGGGCTGAGGGGTGCTGGCTGTGGGCAGAGGGGCTGTGGGGGGGGGCTGAGCGGCGCTGGCTGTGGGCTGAGGGGCTGTGGGGGGGGCAGAGGGGGTGCGGGGCTGTTCTGTGGGGCGGACATAGGCTTGGATGTGCTGGCTGCGGGGAGGCTCCAGGCAGGGAGGTTCTTGGTCCAGGGGGGCGCTGGACACGGGGCTCAGCCCGACGCCTGGTCTCCACCCCAGATGGCTCCTTCCCCGAGGATTTCTCCATCCTGGCGACGCTGCGGGCCCGGCGGGGCAGCCAGGCCTTCCTGCTGTCGCTGTACGACGAGCGCGGGGTGCAGCAGCTGGGCGTGGAGATCGGCCGTTCGCCCGTCTTCCTTTACGAGGACCAGGCCGGGCAGCCGGCGCCGGAGAGATACCCGCTCTTCAGCAGGGTCAGCCTGGCCGATGGCAAGTGAGTGCCGGGACCGGGGCTGGGCAGGGCGTGGGGACAGGGCCGGGCGATCTGGAGAGACGGGCACGGCTGGGAGGGACGCCCCCTGTCCCTGCTGCCAGCTGGGGACGACCAGCCAAATGGTCCCTGAGCGACTCAGGGTAGAGCTGGGGAGAGAACCCAGGTGTCCGGGCTCCCAACCCCCCTGCTTTAACCCACCAGCCCCCACTCCCCTCCCAGAGCTGGGGAGAGAACCCAGGCGTCTGGGCTCCCAACCCCCCTGCTTTAACCCACCAGCCCCCACTCCCCTCCCAGAGCTGGGGAGAGAACCCATGTGTCCGGGCTCCCAACCCCCCTGCTTTAACCCACCAGCCCCCACTCCCCTCCCAGAGCTGGGGAGAGAACCCATGTGTCCGGGCTCCCAACCCCCCTGCTTTAACCCACCAGCCCCCACTCCCCTCCCAGAGCTGGGGAGAGAACCCATGTGTCCGGGCTCCCAACCCCCCTGCTTTAACCCACCAGCCCCCACTCCCCTCCCAGAGCTGGGGAGAGAACCCAGGCATCCGGGCTCCCAGTCCCCACTCCCCTCCCAGAGCCGGGGAGAGAACCCAGGCGTCCGGGCTCCCAGCCCCCACTCCCCTCCCAGAGCCGGGGAGAGAACCCAGGCGTCCAGGCTCCCAGCCCCCACTCCCCTCCCAGAGCCGGGGAGAGAACCCAGGCGTCCGGGCTCCCAGCCTGTCCCTGTGACACTGATGCCCCCCTCAGGTGGCACCGCGTGGCGCTGAGCGTGGAGGGCACCAACGTGTCGCTGCTGGTGGATTGCGAGGCGCCCGTGACGCTGCCTCTGGAGCGTGGGCCCCGGCCCGTCGTCAGCACCGCAGGCGTCACCCTGCTGGGGACCCGGCTGCTGGACGAGGAGGTGTTCCAGGTGGGGCCGCACCGGGGGGCGGGGGGTTGTGAACGGCTCCAGGGGGGGCTGAGCGCTCTGCGCAGCCTGGCAGCTCCCAGCCAGGTCGGGGGCAGGCTGTTGGGGGCTGTGGGGAGCCCCTGCCCTGCGTGCCGGCCCTTTGTCCTGGTGCCGGGGGGCTACGTGGGTCAGGCCGGGCCTGGCGCCCCCCTTGCTCTGCCAGCTCCTGGCACTCTGGGGGCTGCCTGGCGTGGAGAGCCCCTGCCCGGGCTCAGGCACCCCCCGGCTGCGTCTGCACAGTCTGCCCCCCCGGGGGGGCTGGAGCTGCGGGCAGGGCCCAGTTTGCCATTCACCCTAGTGCAGGGGTCCATGCGGGGGTCAGGGCCTTGGGGCTGGGTGGGGGCTGTGTAGCCTGCTCCCCTCAGCACCCCAAGGAGCCGGGAGCCGTGGCATCAGGGCCGAGAGCTGCCCCCAGGCCCTGCCGCCCCGCACATTCCTGCTGGCTGCGGCTGCCAGCGACAAATGTCAGGGGCCGCGGAGAAGGGCCCCATTGATGCCGGGGAGCCGGGCTGGGGGCGGCTGGGAACAAGGCCGCGCTTGTCCTGGAGCCGGGCCCCTGGGGGCTCCCCAGGGCAGGGCTGGAGAGGGGCTGGGCCAGGCCGCAGCTCACAGCTGCCTTCCTGGGCTCTGCCCCAGAGCCCGGCGACACCCGCAGCCCTGCCCCCCCGCAGGGTCCCCAGCACGGCCCCCAAGGGGCTGGCCCTGGGTGGGGCCCCTCTTTTCTGGCAGCTCCAGCTGGACAGAGGGGCTGGGGAGCAGGGTGATCTGGGCTGACCCTGGGGGTCCCCCTCTGGCTAGTCCCAGATGCCCCGTGCTGGCCGGCGCTCGCTGGCTGTGCCCGGCTGGTGAAGCCGATCTCCCTGGGAACGTGGGGGCGGCCGTGCTGGGAGGAATGTTCCCAGGGCGCCCCCCGTCCGCCCATCTGGTCCCAGTTCCCACGCCCCCACCAGGAATGTGCGCTGCCCCAGGGCTGCGTCCGAGCCCCACCCGGCGACCGGCGGCTCCATGGGGAGCTGAGCGGTGGAAGCTGGGCGGGGTTGGGGGGCTGTGTTTAAGGGGTGTCTCTCCCTGGGGTGTGAGGCCCGTGGCCGGGGGGAGGGGGCGAGCGTGGGTCCCATTTGGCTCTGGGGGTGTCTGGGTATGTGGGGGCGTGGGGGGGGTCAGCGGTGGTTACACGCACCCCTGCAGTTCTCACAGATCTCCGCTCGGCAGGCCGTGCCCATCCCCCTGGCATTGCGACCCCTCTTCCCCTGTCCCCAGCCCCCCACCCCGCCTGCTCCCCACGACGAAGCGCTAACGAGCCGACAGCGAGGCCCTGGGGGATGCAGGTTCCAGCAGTGCCCGGGCCCCACGCCAGCCCCGTCACGCTGCAAGCTCGGAAACACCTGCCCGCGGGTCCCAGCCAGCTCCTCACAGCTGTGGCCGCAGGGCTGGCCCGGGCCCAGGCGGGCTGGGGGGGCGGAGGGGAGGGCTTGGACATTGCCCCCCCCCCCCCCCCCGCGGGCTCACCCCGCAGTGCCTCAGCCCCTGCTCAGCCCATTTCGTCTCCCCCACCCCAGGGCGATGTCCAGCAGCTGCTGATCTCTCCGGACCCCCGGGCAGCGCTGCACTACTGCGAGACCTACATGCCCGGGTGCGACGTGCCGCTGCCCTACGGCCTGCTGGGCCTGTACCCCAAGGAGGTAGATGCCCCCCCCCACCCCCATGGGCTCGGCCCAGCTCCAGGAGGCCAGGTGCGCCCACGGCTGCCAGGATATGCCCAGCTGGGCTTGGCACGGCCGGAGCCTGCATCAGCGCCTGGGGGCGTCTCCATCCGGGCTCGGTATGAGTCACGGACGGGGCCTGGGAACGCGCCCCTGGGGCAGCCGACCCCGCCCTGACAGAGCCGCCCAGTGTATCCCCCGCCCCACGCAGCTTGCGCCGCTGTGAGATGAGTCCTCTGCTGCCCCTTGCCCGGCTTGGCGTGGGAGCCCCCTGCCCCCAGCGCTCCCCGCTGGGCCCGGCCCGCTCAGGCCCCACAGCCGGCCCTCGAGAGCACTTTGGGTGTAGCCGGACGGTGCCAGAGCCTGGGAGCCCCCAGACGCCCGGGCTCTCGCCCCCCAGTGCCAGCGCGGGGGTTGCCCACGCCAGCCTGCGGCTCTCTCATGCCCCTCTCTGTCTCTCCCCCGTGCTCTGGTCGCCCCCGTCCTGCCCCGTGCAGAGCGGGCCGGAGCCCACGGCTGCCCCCGCCCGGAGGAAGGGCAGGAAGGGCAAACGCAGGGGCAAAGGCAAGAAGAAGAGGAACAAGGAGCAGGCGGAGCAGCAGGACACCGCGCCCACCGTGGGGCCGGGCCAGGTAGAGAGAGCGACTAACCCGCCGCTGCCTGTGCCTAATCCTGCTGCCGGCTAACCCAGCACTGCCTCACCTGCGTCCCGAACCCCACACACGCCCCTGGGCCCAGCGGAGCCGCTGGTTCGCTGCCCCCGCCCCGGGGCCGGGAGCGCCCAGCCGAGTGCCACACAGGTGCCTCCCCGCAGCCGTGGCCCCCCCAGCGCGGCCCTTCCCGGGTGCAGGCCGCAGCCTGTGAGGAGCCCTGTGCCAGGGCCCGTTCCCCGCGGTGCCCCCTCACCCGCCCCGGAGACCCAGAGCCAGGCCGCGGCCTGTGGCGAGGGGGGTGGGCGTGAGGAGAGAGATCCATCCGTGCATCTGTCCGTCCATCCGCGTGTCCGTCTGTCCATCCGTGTGTCTGTCCATCCATCTGCGTGTCCATCCGTGCATCCGTCTGTCTGTCCATCCATCCATCCATCCGTGCGTCTGTCCGTCCATCCGCGTGTCCGTCTGTCCATCCGTCTGTCCATCCGTGTGTCCGTACATCCACCCCCTCACCCCCTCCTTACACACCCCCTCTGTTCCCCCCCCCACCCCCAACACTTTAGTCACCAACCCCCTCCCCCCGCTCCATCTCCCCCTCCGGCCCAGGCCCCACCTGCTAGGCCCCACAGCCACCTCTAGGCCCAGACCCTCCAGGGGACGACTCAGCCTTTGTGCTCCCTGGACCGGCACTCGGGCCGAGCCCCCGGCCGAGCCCCCGGGCAGGGGGAGACTCCGCCGGGGGGTAACGCCATCACCGGCCTGGGGATCCTGCCTGGCTCGCTCCTGGCTTCCCTAGAAACCTGCTGGGGATAGAGCCAGCCGGGCAGCCCAGCTCCCAGGCTGGGGCGGGGTAGGGCCAGGGAGCCAGGGGCTGGGTTGGGGTGGGTGGGGGGTTGGGTTGGGTTAGCCGGGGGGGCGGGGAGCCGGGGGCTGGGTTGGGTTAGCCGGGGGGGGGATGGGGGGGTCACTCTCTCCACAGGCCTCGGGCCCTTCTGGGCAGAGCAGTGTCTGAGCTGCGCCCCCGGGAACGGGAGGGCTGAGGGCTGGGACAGGGAGCGAGGCCCCCCCCAGGAGTGGGGCCAAGGCTGCAGCTGGCGGATGTGGGTCAGGGCAGGAGCGGCGCCATGAGTCACGCTTGGCTGGGAGGTCGGGGGTGGGGGGTGGCGATTCCTTCCCTGGCTCCCGGAGCCGTTGGCTGCTGCAGGCCTGTGAGCAAGTGGGGGGTTTCCTGGTTTTCCAAGGGTTTGCATGCAGAGGGGGTGGAGACCCTGGGGGTCCAGAGCGAGGGGACTCCCTGAGGGGGCCCACGGCGAGAGACAGACGTGCTAAGGCTCAGAGAGGTGCGGCTCCAGGAGGTCGAGGGGCCTGACCCCGGGAGAGAGGGGACCCCCGAGAAGGGCTGTCACACTGAAAGGGGCACCCCCCCCCCACGGACCGCACGGGGCCAAGAGTGGGCAGGACCTGGGAGTTGGTGACAACCCTCCGGTTGGATCCTGCGCCTGGCACTCGCTGCCAGCGCCCGGGTCAGTGCAGGGCTCAGGGCTGGGGGGAGCTGGGACAGGGCCCCATGGCAGGAGATGCCCCTGCCCCCCAGCCACCCCCCTCGCTGCCCCCCAGCCCACTGCCCCCCAGCTAACCCCTTGGCTGCCCCCCAACTGCCCTCCAGCTACCCCCTTGGCTGCCCCCCAGCCACCCCTCACTGCCCCCCCAGCCCACTGCCCCCCAACTATGCCCTTGGCTGCCCCCCAACTGCCCCCAGCCACCCCCTTGCTGCCCCCCCAGCCCACTGCCCCCCAGCTATGCCCTTGGCTGCCCCCAGCCACCCCCTCGCTGCCCCCCAGCCCACTGCCCTCCAGCTACCCCCTTGGCTGCCCCCCAACTGCCCCCCAGCCACCCCTCACTGCTCCCCCAGCCCACTGCCCCCCAACTACGCCCTTGGCTGCCCCCCAACTGCCCCCAGCCACCCCCTTGCTGCCCCCCCAGCCCACTGCCCCCCAGCTATGCCCTTGGCTGCCCCCAGCCACCCCCTCGCTGCCCCCCAGCCCACTGCTCCCCAGCTACCCCCTTGGCTGCCCCCCAACTGCCCTCCAGCTACCCCCTTGGCTGCCCCCCAACTGCCCCCCAGCCAGCCTCCCTTGCTGCCACCCTGCCAGCCCTCCCCCCCGGCGTGACATGCCCAGGGTGGGGCCGTCCTGGGCACTGACCTTTCTCCCCTAATGCCCCGTTTTCTCTCCACTCCCGTTGAGGAGGCCCCGACCCAAGCAGCTCCTGCACTGGAGGCGACCCCGTCTGGGGAGGAGCACGTCACCCCGCTGCCTGGGACCGCCCCTGCCAGCACTGTGACCATCAGCCTGAACCTGCCCGAGGCCTACGAGGTACGGCAGCCGGGGGAGGGGGCTGGAGGGATGCAGTGGGGCACACAGCTGTCACCCCCCGCAAACGCCAGTGACCCCGGCTCCCGCCCTCGTCTGCAGGACCTGGGAGAGGAGCACGGGATCTGGACGGACGGGGACCCCAGGGCCAACAGCACCGAACCCCCCGACTACGCCCTGAGGGAGTATGAGGAGTACGAGGACGGGGAGCCCCCGGGCCATGACGCCAGCCTGGAGCGCTACGGCCCAGCCGAGCGACGGGGAACCCTGGGCCAGGCCACCCGGGTACGAGCGGGATGGGGTGCGGGCAGGAATGGGGGGGACGGGCACTGGGGGGGACAGGGCACTGGTGGAGACGGGGAGTGGGCGGGAATGGGGGGACGGACGCCGCGGGGACAGGGCACCGGGGGGATGGGGCGCCGGTGGGCACAGGGCACTGGTGGAGACGGGGTGCCGGGGAGCGGGCGGGAATCGGGGGACGGGGCACCAGCCATCTGGGCTTCTCCTTGGGGCCGCTCGTAATCAGTCGCTAGCCCCAGAGCCAGGCCTGCGGGCGGGGGCAGGGGGGTGGCGAGGGCAGGCCTGGCCTGTGGTGCAGGCTTGGGAGGCCAGTCGGGGGGGTTGCAGTGGCCGGGCGTGGGGGCTGGGGCTGTTTGCCGCCGGTGTCACCCTGCCTTGTGTGTCCCTTGCAGGGAGCCGGCCAGAAGGGGGAGAAGGGGGAGCCGGGCGCCATCGATCCCGTGAGTATCAGCGCGGCCAGTGGTGCTGCGGCCCGGGGCAGCGTCGTCCTGGGGGAACCAGCCAAGCCCGCCGGGCCGGGGGTGGGACTGGCCCCTGGCTAGTTCGGGAGGTGCAGGGGGCCCTGGCCAAAGGGAACCAGGCTGTGGGGGGCTCAGCCCATCCCGTGAGGCCCCCCCATGGGTCCCGTCCAGCTGACCGGCCCCGGGGAGCTGGGTGGGGCAGCAGGGGGCTGGGGGCTTGCCCAGCTCCGGGGACCGTGGGTTCGATCCTGCCGGGCTCTGGGGCTGCGTGAGGGGCCGGATCCCGTCGGGGGTCGGGACGCGCTGCCCTAACTGGTGGTTCTCCTCCTAGGGCCGGCGATTCGACGGGCCGCCGGGAGCCCCGGGCCCAGCGGTAAGGACCAGGGGCTGGGGGGAGCGGGAACCGGGGGGACCAGGCGCTGGGGGGAGCAGGAACCGGGGGGAACAGGGGCTGGGGGGAGCGGGGGGGCTCGCTGGGTCTCTGCAGCGACTGAGGTTCCTCTGTGTGTCTCGTAGGGCGAGATGGGCCCCCCAGGACCGGTGGGGCCGGCGGGGCTGCCGGGGGAGCCTGGCGAGCAGGTAAGCAGCTGGGGGAGGGGGCCCTGTCAGAGGCTGCACAGCCGGGGGGGCGGGGGGCTCAGGAATGGCCGGCATGCTCCCCGCCGCGGGGGCTGCGAGTCCCTGCCTGCGCCGCCCGCTGAGTGACGGGGGGCTCCTCTCCTCCCCCACAGGGCCCTGCGGGGCGGCCGGGGCTGCCGGGAGCCGACGGGGGACGGGGGCCTCCGGGGACCATGATCATGCTGCCGGTAGGTGGGGGGGGGTGCGGGGCAGGACGGGCCGGGGGGGCTGTGGGGTGCTGAGACTGGTTGGGGGGCTGGTGTCCATCAAGGGGGGCAGTCTGGTCCCTACTCTCTGGGTAGGGCTGGGGGGGCTGGTGCCCAGGTGGGGGGAAGCGGCCATTCCCCACTCTCTTTGGGGGGGCAGGGGGCTGGTGTGCAGGCGGGGGGGGGCAGGGCTGTTCCTGGCTCTGTGGGGGGGAGTCAGGGGGCTGGTGCCCCGGCAGGGGGGGCCCAGCCGCTCCCCGCCCTGTCGCTGATCCGGGCGCTGCCCCGTTCCCCCCCCAGTTCCAGTTCCAGTTCGGCGGCGACTCGCCCAAGGGCCCCACCGTGTCCTTCCAGGAGGCGCAGGCACAGGCCGTCCTGCAGCAGGCCAAGGTAAGGCCGGGCCTTGCACCCGCGCCGGGACCCGCACCCAGGCCCCCTCACTCGCCCCCGAGCCCCGTCTCTGCCCCAGCCTCACCCGGCTCCTTCTCTTCCAGCTCTCCATGAAGGGACCCCCGGGCCCCATGGGCTTGACCGGCCGGCCGGGCCCCCTGGTGAGTGGTGGGGCTGGGGGGCAGCATGGGGTAGCGGGGGGTGTCTTCGCGTTTATTTTCGGGGTGTAAAGTAACCCCCAAGGGCTGGGTGGGCCGGCTCAGGGGGCAGGGAATGGGACGTGGAGGGGCAGCAGCGGGGGGGCCGGCTCGGGGGGGGCAGGGAAGGGGACTGGGGGGGAGCAGTGGGGGGGCTGGCCCGGGGGGCAGGGAATGGGACGTGGGGGGGCGGCAGCGGGGGGGGGCGTCTCGGGGGGGCAGGGAATGGGACGTGGGGGGGCGGCAGCGGGGGGGCCGGCCCGGGGAGCAGGGAATGGCACGTGGGGGGGCGGCAGTGGGGGGCTGGCTCAGGGGGCAGGGAATGGGACTGGGAGTGTAGCGGGGGGGCTGGCTCGGGTCGCAGGGAATGGGACGTGGGGGGGAGCAGTGGGAGGGCTGGCCTGGGGGGCAGGGAATGGGACTGGGGGGGCAGTGGGGGGCCGGCTCAGGGGGGCAGGGAATGGGACGTGGGGGGGAGGTAGCGGGGGGCCGGCTCGGGGGCAAGGAATGGAATGTGTGGGGGGGAGCAGTGGGGGGGCTGGCTCGGGAGGCAGGGAATGGGATGTGGGGGGGAGCAGTGGGGGGCAGGGAATGGGACGTGGGGGGGCAGCGGGGGGCTGGCTCGGGGGGCAGGGAATGGGACTGGGGGGGCAGTGGGGGGCCAACCCGGGGGGCAGGGAATGGGACGTGGGGGGGACAGCGAGGGGCTGGCTCGGGGGACAAGGAATAGGACGTGGGGGGGGAGCAGTGGGGGGCCGGCCCAGGGGGGCAGGGAATGGGAGGTCGGGGGGGGGAGCAGCGGAGGGGCCGGCCCGGGGGGCAGGGAATGGGACTGGAGGGGCAGCGGGGGGGCCGGCCCGGGGGGCTGAGCCAAGACATGGCCTTTCCTTGGCCAGTGACTGACCTGGGGACCGTCACCTGCCCCCCAGCCCCTCACTGAGGATTTTCTCCTTTGTTTTTTGTAGGGTCTCCCTGGAAATCCCGGCCTGAAAGGGGACTCGGGAGACATGGGGCCACAGGTGAGCTGGGCGACCCCAGGGGGCTCCCTGTGCCATGGGGCAGGGGGGGCTGAGCAGCGCATGGCCCTGGTGCCCAGCCGATGGGCACTGTGGGGACGGGGTTTGGGGGGGGGGTCAGTGCCGGGGCCAGCTGGGGGGGCATGGGGAGTGGGCTGGGGCCAGTGGGGTGCAGAGTCTGGATGGAGGGAGGATAGGGGCCCAGCTCAGGGGGGAAGAATGGGGGCCTGTGGGGGGGTTGGGGCCTGGTGGGGGGATGGGGGGCAGGTGGCACAGGACCTGGGGGGGCCCAGCTGGGAGTGTCGAGTGGAGCCGTCAGCCCTTCTTTCTCCTGCAGGGTCCGCGGGGGATGCAGGGCCCAGCCGGCCCGCCAGGGAAAGGGGGCAAACGGGTGAGTGCTGCTGCCTGTGGGGACGAGCCGCTGGGGGCGCAGTCTGGGGGGTGCCCTGGGGGGCTGCCCCCCTCCCGCCCGGCCTGGGGCACCTGGCAATGCAGCGCCCGCCCCAGGGGCAGTAAAGCGACAGTTCCTGCCCCGGCACCTCTGATCCGTGCCCCTCACGCCCCAGCCCGCCCTGTGCGCCCCCCGTCCCCACCCAGCACCCCCCGTCCCTGCCCCGGCTCCTGCCCGTCGGTGCCGCGAGTCGCCCTGAGCTGGGGCCTGATGTGGGTCAGCCCGGCAGCGCGGTGGGGCCCCGATCCCTCCCCGGCCCAGCAAGGGCGGCCTGGCGGGTCCCCCACGGCCCGGTCACGGCTCAGAGCAGCGGGGCCGTGCTCCCCCCCGTCACACATTTGCCCCCATAGGGCCTGGGGGGTAAACGTGTGACAGATCCAGGGAAGCCCATGGCCTTGCCAGCAGCACCCCCGGGCAGGGGTTCTGGCGGGGGCAGCCCCCTCCGGGGACTTTCCAGTGGGGGCAGGGGGATCCCCCTGGGGCCTCTGTCCTGCCAGCCCTCCCCTAAGGATGGGGCCCCCGTGGCCCTGTGGCCCGTCCCTTCGCTGGCGCAGACACGGCCCGGCTGGTCATTCACCAGGCCTGGTGGTGTGTGAGCTGGGCCCGGGGTCCCCGCCGGGGGCTTTGAACTGTCCTCAGGTGACTGCAGCCATGGTGCCCTCCCGGGGGACACGTCAGGGCTGAGTCCCGCAGTGGGGTCCGCAGCCCCCCCAGCCCCCCAGAGCTCAGCCGAGCCGGGGCTTTGCTCCACGCGCTCTGGCGGCTCGGCCCCCAGGCTGTTTCAGTCCCTGCCGACGTCCCAGACACTCCCCGCAGCACCCCTCAGCGCCCCCATGGCTGGCCCCGAACTGCCCCCTCCAGCCGGTCTGGCCCGAGCGCGCCGGAGCCGGCCTCACACCCTTGACTGTTTTGCAGGGTCGCTCTGGGGCGGACGGTGCCAGGGGCCTCCCGGGGGACACCGGACCCAAGGTCTGTGGCTGGATTAAGATCCCGGGATGGTGGGGTGGGCGTCAGGACTCCTGGGTTCTATCTCTAGCTCCGGGAGGGGGGGGAGGGGGAGGGGCCCGGAGCTCTGGTTCTGTTCCCGGCCTTGCCCCAAACGCCCCTGCTGTGTGGCTGGGTGAGCCCCTTCCCCTCTGGGGCCTCAGTTTCCCCCCGACACGAAGAGGCGACGCTGCGGCCGCCCGGGTCCTGCGCGGCCTCACTTCCGAGAGGCTTTGCAGATGGCACTCGGCCCCAGGGACAATGGGGCGGGGGGACAATGGGGGGAGGGGAGGGGGGGAGATAAGGGGCTGGCTGAGGGACCGTGGCGGGGAGCGGAGCCCTCTGGGGTGGGGCAGGGGGTGTCTGTGGCCCCCCACACGCCCTGTGTGCTGGGCCTGCTCCCTGCCCCGCTCCCCACTGGGCCTGCCTGGCTAACGCCTCCCCCCCACCCCCCCGTAGGGCGACAGGGGCTTCGATGGGCTGCCGGGGCTGCCGGGCGAGAAGGGTCACAAGGTAAGTGTGAGCCCCCCCCCCCCCCCCCAACCCGACTCCAAGGGGCAGGTGTGAGCCCCCCCCCCCCCCCCCGGGCCCCACAGGCCTCACCTCTTGCTCTCTCTCCCACAGGGGGACGTGGGGAAGCTGGGCCCCCCGGGCCCCCCAGGAGAGAACGGAGCCAAGGTAAGGGCCCCAGGCGGGGAAGGGGGCACGGGTGCTGCTGGACCCAGCGCGGCCCCCACTCAGCTCTGCTCTCTCTCTCCTAGGGCTCGGGCGGCCTGCCAGGACCCAGGGGGCAGTCCGGGGAGCCCGTGAGTACCCCACACTGGACCGGCGGAGCTGGGGGCAGGACTCCTGGGTTCCCTCTCTGGCTGTGGGAGGGGGGTTGGGGGCTAGGGGTTAGAGCAGGGGAGGCTGGGAGCCAGGACTCCTGGGTTCGCTCCACGGCTCTGGGAGGGGGTGGGGGCTAGGGGTTAGAGCAGGGGGGGCTGGGAGCCAGGACTCCTGGGTTCGCACCACGGATCTGGGAGGGGGTGGGGGCTAGGGGTTAGAGCAGAGGGGCTGGGGGGGCAGGACTCCTGGGTTCCCTCCCTGGCTCTGGGAGGGGGTGGGGGCTAGGGGTTAGAGCAGGGGGGGCTGGGAGCCAGGACTCCTGGGTTCGCTCCACGGCTCGGAGGGGGTGGGGGCTAGGGGTTAGAGCAGGGGGGTTTGGGGGGCAGGACTCCTGGGTTCCCTCCCTGGCTCTGGGAGGGGGTGGGGGCTAGGGGTTAGAGCAGGGGGGGGCAGGGAGTCAGGACTCCTGGGTTCGCTCCACGGCTCGGAGGGGGTGGGGGCTAGGGGTTAGAGCAGGGGGGGCTGGGGGGCAGGACTCCTGGGTTCCCTCCCTGGCTGTGGGAGGCGGTGGGCTCTGGTGGGGTTGGGGGGATGGGGGGGGGTGGAGGGGCTGGTACTCTCAGGCAGTCTAACGTCTCTTTCTTCGGCCGTAGGGCGTGCGTGGCTTGGTCGGCTCTCGTGGCCCCCCCCGGCCCCCCAGGACAGCCGGTAAGAGTCCTGTCTATTGTCCCCCCCCATGTGTTTGCTGCTCCCCACTGACACTCTCCCCTCCCCCCGCAGGGCGTGAGCGGCATGGACGGCGCGTCTGGGCCCAAGGGCAACGTGGTGAGAGCAGGCGGGGCCGACCCTGGGGGTGCCGGGGGCTGTGGGGGCCTATGGGGGTGTGGAGGCCTATTGAGGGCGGTAGGGAGACTGTGGGGGGCTAAGGAGCTGTGGGATGTTGGGGGGCCTGTGGGGGTGTGGGGGGCTGTAGGGGGCCTGTGGAGGGCATAAGGGGGTGTGGGGGGGCTGTGGGATGTTGGGGGGGCTGTGGGGGTGTGGGCAGCTATAGGGAGCCTGTGGGGGGCTAAGGGGCTGTGGGGGCTGTGGGATGTTGGGGGGGCTGTGGAGGTGTGGGGGCCTG
The DNA here is from genome assembly GCF_028017835.1 of Emys orbicularis. Taxonomy (NCBI): domain Eukaryota; kingdom Metazoa; phylum Chordata; order Testudines; family Emydidae; genus Emys; species Emys orbicularis. The sequence goes on along the minus strand of NC_088701.1, from coordinate 698,462 downwards.
TGGGGGGCATAAGCGGGTGGGGGGGGCTGGCTCAGGCCTGGGGCTCCCAGTGGCGGATGCAGCAGGATGCATTGGGGGGGCACTGAACGCCGGGCGGCCCCTCGGACTCTGTTCCCCTCTGCGGCTGGGCCCCCCCAGCTGGACTCGAAGCCCCTTGCACTGGTGGCTGGGGGGGGGGGGGAAGGGGGCTGCGCCCACATCTCACGGATGCTGCTCTCTCCCCAGGGGATCCAGGGGGAGCCGGGCCCCCCCGGGCAGCAGGGGACCCCGGGACCCCAGGTATGTCCGTCACCCTCATGGGGCAAGGCTGGATCGCTCCCCACCCCCCCAGCCAGTCCCATGGGGGGGCCTGGCCTGGTGGATGGGGCTGCAGGGGGGGGGCTGGGGTGGCACATGTGATGGGGGTGGGGCCAGGGGAGGTGCTGGGGGGTGGGACTGAGGTAGGGGGGTGGGGATGCTGGGTGTGGCGGCGGGGGGGGGGGGGGGGGCTGTACACTGTCCCCCTGTGACCCATCTCTGTTCTCTCCGCCAGGGCCTGCCTGGCCCCCAGGGGCCCGTCGGGATGCCGGGGGAGAAGGTGAGTGTGGGGAGGGTGTGGGGCTGCTCTGGAGCATGTGTGGGGCTGGGGTGGGGGCTGGGCACTGGGCCTCCTGCGACCCCCAGCTGGTCTGACTGCAGGGTTGGGGGCACGGAGTGATGGCTCTGTGGGGGCTGGTGTGGGCGGCCGGGGCTGCCGGGGCCCCATGGTGGCTGCGAGGGGGGGCAGGATCTGAGGGGGGCGCCCCCATGACGTGTCCTTTCTCCGCGCAGGGCCCACCAGGGAAGCGGGGCATGCAGGGCGTGGCTGGCGCCGACGGCCCCCCCGTAAGTACTGGGGGCGCTGGGGGCAGGGGAGGGCCTGGGGGCTCAGACGCAGGCCTGGGGCTTTGCCCGGCACATTTCCGCCCCCCCCCCCCCCCGGCACAAACAAACAGGCAGAGCACGGCATGTCCCCCCCCCCGCACACATGCACGCCCCCCCCCACGTCCCTGTGACATATCAGGGAGCGGGCGGATTTGACCTGGGAATGTTGCAGGGGGGTTACATTGGGGATGGGGGGCTGCCCTTGCAGGAAGCTACCTGAGCTGTAACCTGACCCAGGAGGGGGGGTGGGAGAAGTGACACCTGCCCGGGAGACGGACAAAGGAGAGGAGGAGCTGAGGGGAGGGGGGAGAGAGATGCTGGAGGAGTTTTTAGTGTCAGTTTGGGCTGGGTGGTGCAACGCAGGGAACCCCAAGCTGGGGTCTAAGCTCCCTGAACCCCCCAGAAGGACTTGATTGAGGGGTCCTGGTTGTACCTACACGCTCTGCTTGGAACTGTGTTCCTGTCATCTAATAAACCTTCTGTGTTACTGGCTGGCTGAGAGTCCCAGGGAATCGCAGGAAGTGAGGGGTGCAGGGCCTTGACTCCCCCACGCTCCGTGACAGTCCCCCCCTAGGAACACCACCCGCCAGCATGCCCCCCCCCAGGCACAAACACACAGGCAGAGCACGGCATGTGCCCCCCTGGCACATCCCCCCCAGCACAGCCCCCCCATCCCCCCCTCTTCTATCCCCTGCCGCCAGTGAGCTCGATAGGGGCCGGGGGGGGGGGGGGCTGCTGGGGCCCCCTGAGCCCAGCCTGGTGCTAACCTCCCCGTGTCTCTTGTGCTTCCTTGCAGGGTCACCCGGGCAGAGAGGGGCCGGCGGGGGAGAAAGGGCTCCAGGTACAGAGCCCCTGGGGCCTGGGCTGCCCCCCATTGGGGGCACGTGGGGAGCAGGTGTGGGGCAGGAAGGGGCTGCCTCTAGGGGCACCAAGCAGCCGCACGCCCCAGGGCCACAGTCCCATCCCGGCGGTGCCCTTGGGGGGCAGGGCCCATGGAGCCCATGGGGGGTCATGCAAGCAGTGGGGCCTGTGGGGGCGTTTCCATGGGGTGCGGGGCCCATGGGGGGTCATGCGAGCGGTGGGGCCTGTGGGGGGGCGTTTCCATGGGGGGGGCCATGGGGGGGGCCATGGGGGGTGGGGTGTGGGGCCTGTGAGCGGTGGGGCGTTTCCATGGGGGGTGGGGCCCATGGGGGGTCGTGGGTGTGGGGCCTGTGGGGGGTGTTTCCGGGGGGTGGGGCCCACGGGGAGCAGGGCTGGGGTGTCTGATGCTCTCTCTCCCTAGGGCCCAGCCGGCGCCGTGGGACCCGTTGGCTACCCAGGCCCCCGCGGGGTCAAGGTGGGAACCGCCTGTAACGATGCTGGTTCTGGCGGGACCCAACTGAGAGTGTCAATTCAGGACAAATCGCTGAGAGCAGGGCAGTTACAGCCCAAGGCTGGGGTTTCTCCACCTCTAAGGCACCAAACCAGCCAGACTAAGAGGACTTTGGTCTCACCCCACTGGCTAACCACAAGTCACACAAGCAATTCCCTTAGACACTCCAGTTTCCCAGTATCACCACCAGTGCCACTCGTTATGGGGACGAATGGTTATGAAAACCAATACCCCAGTAAAAGAAGAAAGGTTCTCCTGATCCCAAAGGACCAAGCCCCAGACCCAGGTCAATATACAAATCAGATCTTACCCACAAATCACGCTGTTGCCAATCCTTTAGAATCTAAAGTCTAAAGGTTTATTCATAAAAGGAAACAGACAGAGATGAGAGCTAGAATTGGTTACATGAAATCAATTCCATACAGTAATGGCAAAGTTATTGGTTCAGGCTTGTAGCAGCGATAGAATAAACTGCAGGTTCAAATCAAGTCTCTGGAACATCCCCAGCTGGGATTGGTCGTTCAGTCCTTTGTTCAGAGCTTCAGTTTGTAGCCCAGTCCCTTCAGAGGTAAGACGCAGGATTGAAGACCAAATGGAGATGAGGCATCAGCCTTTTATAGCCTTTTCCAGGTGTAAGAACACCTCTTTGTTCTTAAAAAGAACAGGAGTACTTGTGGCACCTTAGAGACTAACAAATTTATTAGAGCATAAGCTTTCGTGGGCTACAACCCACTTCTTCGGATGCATCCGAAGAAGTGGGTTGTAGCCCACGAAAGCTTATGCTCTAATAAATTTGTTAGTCTCTAAGGTGCCACAAGTACTCCTGTTCTTTTTACGGATACAGACTAACACGGCTGCTACTCTGAAACCTGTCTTTGTTCTTACTGTGGAAGATTACAGCAAAATGGAGTCTGGAGTCACATGGGCCAGTCCCTGCATACTTTGCTGAGTTATAAGGCATATCTGCCTTCTCTCAATGGGTCAGTTGTGTAGCTGATGGTCCTTAATGGGCCATCAAGCAGGCTAGGCAGAGCTAACACCAACTTGTCTGGGATGTCTCCCAGCAGCATAGCATAAGTTTGAAATACAGACAGTATAGAGCCAATATTCGTAACTTCAACTACAAAATTGATACACACATATAGACAGCATAATCATAACCAGCAAACCATAACCTCGTCTTAGACACCTCATTTGACCCCCTTTATACAAGATTTGGTGCCACTACAGGACTTTGGTTGCAACCATGTTCTATTCGGTCCCAGATTATGTCAATAATGTCACACCACCCCCAATGCTCGGCCGGGCCCCAGCGAAGGGACCCTCCCCGCCGCCCTTCCCCCCACCCCGGGCCGTCAGCCAGGCCAGCCCCACGGCAGGGTCAGAGCCCAGACAGGAGCTGCTCCCTGCCATGCCAACACCTCCCCCTGCGACTCTGGTAACTCCCCCAGGGCCTTTTCCCCCCAGTCCCTCCCCGTGGCCCGGGGCCTCCCCCCCATGTGCTCTGGGGCCTCTCCCCCCCAGTCCCTCCCCCCACATGCCCCGGGGCCTCTTCCCCCAGTCCCTCTCCCCACGTGCCCCGGGGCTTCCAGCCCGACACCAGCAGGGAGCATGGGGGGTGCTGGCTGGGTCCCCTCCCCGCAGCGCCGGAGCCCCCCAGCCCCTGCACTCTGGATGCAGTGCTGCCTCCACAGTGTTCGGGGCCCAGAGTCCTGCTCTGACACCCCCCCCCCCCCGTGTCTCCGCAGGGGGCCTTCGGAGCCAGGGGCCTGAAGGGAAGCAAAGGGGAGAAGGTAAGGACGAGGGCGGGGGGAGACACACACACCAGCTGGGACCTGCCAGGTGACAAGGGAAAGAAAAATGTCCCACTGCGGGAGTGGGGCCTGCAGGGGAGAATCATGGACTGGGGCTGGGCTAGCAGGGGCTGCGGGTCGGGAGTGAGGGGCACCGGCAGAGCTGGGGGGGCAGGGCTGGGCTAGCAGGGGCTGCGGGTCGGGAGTGAGGGGCACCAGCAGAGCTGGGGGGGCCTGGCGCTGGGCTAGCAGGGGCTGCGGGTTGGGAGTGAGGGGCACCGGCAGAGCTGGGGGTCAGGGCTGGGCTAGCAGGGGCTGCGAGTCGGGAGTGAGGGGCACCGGCAGGTCTGGGGGGGCAGGGGCTGCAGGTTGGGAGTGAGAGGCACTGGCAGAGCTGGGGGGGGCAGGGCTGGGCTAGCGGGGGTTGCGGGTTGGGAGTGAGGGGCACTGGCAGAGTTGGGGGTGGGTGCTGGAGACCCACGTTGGTCGTTAAGGGGCTGTGCTCCCAGTTCACTCCGAGAAGGTGACCCCCCAGGTTTCGGGGTTGGCCCACCCCGGCCTGACCCGTGTCTCTGCCCAGGGAGAAGACGGATTCCCCGGCTTCAAGGGTGACATGGGCCACAAGGGCGACAGGGTGAGCGGGGCCCCTCCTGGGGGGTGGGGTTGACTGCACATTTCACCGCAAAATGTGGGGCGTTTCCTACCGGCTGGGCCTGTCAGAGCTGGGCAGTGGTGCAGGGACACGGGGGAGGGGGTTGGGCTTTGGGTGTGGGGCAGGAGGGGGAGGGGGAGGGGGGTGTCATGGAGTCCCCGGGCGATGCTCTGGAACTGCTCCCCACAAAGCCAGGAGCAGACTGTCTTCAGGGCAAGAAGCTCACACGGCTTCACCTTCCTGGGTCTGACCTTGGAGCATTCAGCATATGCCCCTCCGTGCGCTTCCCACAGTGGGTCCACCCAGGCCGGGTCCTGGGGAAGCCAGAGGGTTCTGCACCCCCACTTCGCAGTCAGACGTGACTCTTAGCCAGCCAGTAAAATAGAGGTTTATTAAATGACAGGAACACGGTCTAAAACAGAGCTTGTAGGTACAGCGAACAGGACCCCTCAGCTGGGTCCATCCTGGGGTCCCGTGAGCCAGACACTCACGTCTGCCCTCACTCCTAGACCCCAGCCGGCTCCAAACTGAAACCCCCTCCAGCCCCTCCTTTCTGGCCTTTGTCTCTTTCCTGGGCCAGGAGGTCACCTGATCTCTTTGTTCACCTTTAGCTATTTCCTTGCAGGGGGGAAGGGCCCCGGCCATTTGTTGCCAGGGAGTCAGAGTGTCAGTGATTTATGCACACTGGTCTTTATCCCACCACCTAGAGACTTAAGAAATGCATAGGGGAAACTGAGGCACCCACACAGTAGTCAGAGGAAAGATTAAGAACATCCCCACTTTGTCACACGGGGCTCTGGGTGTGGGGCAGGAGGGGGAGGGGTGGGACTTGGGGGCAGGAGGGGGGCTCTGGGCGAGGGGGTGAAGGGGGCGGCACAGGGATAGCCCCAGCCTGAAATGCCGTGCTATCTCGGCACCGGGGGGCGTCTCTCTCTCTGTTGCAGGGCAACGTGGGGCCGCTGGGGCCACGGGGGGAGGACGGCCCCGAGGGGCTGAAGGGCCAGCTGGGCCCCGTGGGGGAGGCGGGCGCCTCCGGCCTGGCGGGGGAGAAGGTGAGTGCGTCCCCGTCCCCTCGCCCCCGCGTCCGGCTTGGGGCCCTCCCGCCTCTCAGCTCCGTTCTCTCTCCCTGTAGGGGAAGCTGGGCGTGCCAGGCCTGCCGGGCTACCCGGGGCGCCAGGGCCCCAAGGTAAGTGGGGGGCAGGAGTCTGGGGCCTCGGAGCCCACGGCATCCTGGGAGGGGGCCCCAGGCCCCCCGGCTTCGCCCCCCTAACCCGTGCTCTCTCCTGCAGGGCTCTGCCGGCTTCCCGGGCCCCCTGGGGCTCGCCGGGGAGAAAGGAAAGAGGGTGAGTGAGCCGGGCCCTGATCTAAATATTGACTCCCAGGTGGTGGCAGGCGTGGGGCGCGTGTGCCCGTGGGGCAGGGCAGTGCCACGCACAGTATTTCACCCATGCTACCGCTTTGTTCTCCCCTCGCAGGGCAAGGCTGGCCAGGCTGGGCAGGCAGGACAGCGTGGACCTCCGGTGAGCGGCCCCAGACCCCCCCGGCCCCCCTCAGCGCTGGGGGACAGGCCAAGGAGCCGGCTCTGTCCCCCGGTGACAGCCCCCCGTTCCCCAGCTACCAGCCCTGACGCCCCCCATAGCCCAGTGACTGGCCCCAGCTCGGCCCCAGAGCCCCCCACGCCCCAGAGCCCCCTCCATACCCCAGTGACTGGCCGAGCCCTTTAGCCCCCCACGTCCCACAGTGACCAGCCCCAGCTGGGCCACAGCCCCCCCCCCCATACCCCAGTGACCATCCCCGGAACCCCCCCACCCCAACAGTGACCGGCCCCAGCTGGGCCCCAGAGCCCCCCCAGCCAGCGCTGAGCAGGCCCCGGTGCCCCCCATCCACCAGGCCGGTCTCCGGCAGCCTGCCCCACGCTGCCCCTGCTCATCCCGCTCTCCCTCTCTCTGCCCAGGGCCTGCCAGGGGAGCGAGGCCAGACGGGACCGACAGGGAAGCCTGGCCCGAAGGTACCTCAGGGTCTGGCTGCGCAGCGCCGACCCCACCCACTCCGTCCGTCCGTCTGTCTGTGTCGGTGTCCACCAGCCGGGTACTAGCCAGACCCCCCGTGCCCAGTCTCAGCCCCCTCGCCCCATGGGTACAGCACCCTGGCCCCACTCCATGGGGCGCTGGGGACCCGACCCAGCTCCCTGCCATCCCCCCATTGACCTCTGCCCCCATACCCAGTGTCCTCCCTCTGCCCAGCGCCCCCCCCAGCGCCCAGTGCCCCCCTGGTGCCCGGTGCCCCCCAGCGCCCTATCCTCCTCCCCTGGCACCCCTGCCATGCATCCCGCCCCCTGCTCCGCCCCCCCCAGTCCCTGCCTTGTCCCCATCCCCTCGCCTCACCCCTACCCAGCGCCCTCCCTCTGCCCAGCGCCCGGTGCCGCCTGGTGCCCCCCAGCACCCCCAGTGCCCCCCCAGTGCCCGGTGCCCCCCTGGCGCCTAGTACTCCCCAGTGCCCGGTGCCCCCCTGGCGCCTGGTACCCCCCAGTGCCCAGTGCCCCCCAGCACCCCATCCTCCTCCCTGACACCCCTGTCATGCACCCCGCCCCCCCCAGTCCCTGCCTCGTCCCCATCCCCTCGCCTCACCCCTACCCGGCGCCCGTCCCTGCTGCCCGTACCCCGGCTGGTGCGTGCTCTGGCGCAGGGTCCCCGTCCCCGTGGGGAAGCCTGGCCGCCCTCAGCCTGGTTCTCTGTCCCCAGGGCGACACCAGCCATGACGGGGCCCCCGGAGCCGGGGGGGAGAAGGTGAGTCTGAGCGGGGACCCCACGGGCTGGCCAGTATCTGTGGGTGTGGGGGGGGATCCCCCACCAACCCCCCTTGCCCTGGGGGGGGGGGACAGCCACCCGGGGGGGCAGGGCCTCTGTGGGGCTCGGGGGAAGGGGGGGTACAGGGGTCCTGGGGGGCTAAGGGGAGGGGGAGGGGAATACAGGGGCCCTGGGGGGCTGTGGGAGAGGGTGGGGGAGGGGAATTGAGGGGGGTCCAGGTGCTGTCCCCCTTGTGCTCACCCCTGTTCTCCTGCTCTCCCAGGGCCCCCAGGGGCCGCAGGGCCCCAACGGTTTCCGAGGCCCGAAGGGGCCACCCGTAAGTACAACTCACCCCCCCCCCCCCGGGGCTGGAAACAAACCCTCCCGCGGGTCCCTCCTGCAGGGCTGGGGTTCAGGGAGAGCCATTATGGGAGGAGCTGTGTGGGGCGGCCCTGGGGGGGAGGCGTGGGGGGTGAGACCGGGAAGGGAGGCGTGTGGGGCAGGCCCCGGTGGGGATCTGGCTGGTCGGCGCATGGGGCGGCCCTGGGGGGGGCCGCGTGGGGTGGGACGGGGGGGGAGGCATGGGGGGACGCGTGTGGGTTGGGACCGAGGGGGGAGGCGTGGGGGGTGGGACCAGGGTGGGGGGAGGCGTGTGGGGCAGGCCCCAGTGGGGATCTGGCTGGTTGGTGCGTGGAGCGGCCCTCGAGGGGGGGGGGGTGTGGGGCAGGCCCCGGGGGGGAGGCGTGTGGGGCAGGCCCCGGTGGGATCTGCAGCCCCTGACTCTGCGCCTTGCAGGGCCCGGCCGGGAAGGACGGGCTGCCCGGACACCCAGGACAGCGCGGGGAGCCGGTGAGTGGCCCCCCCACGCCCTATTGCCCCCCCAGTGGGGCACGGCTGCAGGGGCTGCCCGACACTCACCCCCGTCTCTCCGCAGGGATACCACGGCAAGACCGGCTTCCCCGGCCCCACGGGGGTGGTGGGACCCCAGGTGAGTGAGCCCTGCGCCCCCCGGCCCCATGCCCGCCCTGGCCCCGCACCTCGGGAGCTTGGGCCCGTCTTCCTGTCAATGGCCTGTGATGCCCCCCCCCCACTCTCTCCATGGGGGGCCATTGCTGGGCTGGGGGGTGGCACAGTCAGCAGGCGTGTCCTGTGGGGGGCGCCCTGCTCCCCCTCTGTGCCCGTGGGGTACAGCTGGCCAGGCCTTGGGGGGGCGGCAGGGCTGACGTGGGCCCCTCGCCGAGCTGCCTGGGGCGTCTGCTGCAGGTTCAACCCCCCCCCCCGGCTCCTGTGGGGGTGGGGTTGCCCCTTCTTTTGCAGGGCCCAGCAAGCCCCCCATTGGATCCAGCCCACCGTGCCCCACCTCACTGTTGCCCCTTCTCTGCCCCTCAGGGGAGCTCGGGCGAGACGGGCCCCATTGGAGAGCGGGGGCATCCGGGCCCCCCTGGCCCCCCTGGGGAGCAGGGGCTGCCAGGGGCTGCCGGCCGGGAAGGGGCCAAGGTAAGTGCCCTGCTGGAGGCCAGGGGAGCAGGGGCTGTGTGGGCACGCACCCCCCAGTTCCTGCTTGGGCAGCACGGCAAGCAGAGCTGACCAGGGGCTGGGAGCCCGGACGCCTGGGTTCTCTGCCCGGCTCTGGGCGGGGAGTGGGTGGGTCCGATGGTCTGGAATGGCTCTGTATGAAGCCAGCTAGGTCTGGGGTGGCACAACTTCCCTCAGGGCACTTGTCACCAGGTGTGTGGGGTGGGACTGGGGGCGGGAAGCGTGTGGGGTGGGACCGGGGGGAGCCTTTCTGGTCTGACCTTGGAGCGTCCAGCATCCCTGCTCGCACCACACACTTCCCCTTGGCGGGTCCAGCTGGACGGGACCCTGGGGCAGCCAGAGGGCCCTGCCCCCCACTCCGCAGTCAGCCGTGACTCTCAGCCAGTCGACAGGAACAGAACAGGGATCAGTGACTTCTTGGGGGGACCCCGGGCCAGACGCCTCCGAGTCCCCAACAGCCGATTGCCCAGTGACCCGACCCCCCTGGTGCTCCTCCTCCTGGGCACTGTCCATCCCATCCGTGCAGGCAGGTGGAGCCACCTCATCTCCCCCGAGGGGCTCAGCAAAAGTCACCCAATTCCCACCACCTGGGCGTTGGTGCAATCCACAGGGAAACTGAGGCACACAGTCTTCATTCAAAACAGTAAGACTCCCATTGGCTCATGTACAACATAATAAGGAGGAAAAATCCACGTTGTCACAGTGTGGTCTAGTGGTTAGAGCGGGGGAGGTGGGGGAGCCCGGACTCCTGGGTCCTACCCTTAGCTCTGCCCGGGCTGACTGCATGCCTGGGGCAGAGATTAATAGGGTCCCATCCAGCCTGCTGTGCCCCCGGCCCTAGGACAGCCCCCGCTTAGTGCCTGTTTACGCTAGAGAAGGTCTCAGAACCTCCCACCCTTGTAAATGCAGAGGGGCCGTGTGACGAAGTGGGGTTTTATTCATCCTTGGGATCCCTCAGCAAGGCAAGTCGGACAGGGAAAAATACATCCTGGTGGTGGTAGATTTTGCTACTCGCTGTCCCATGGCGGTAGCCTTGTCCTCTAGCGAGGCAGACACCGTGGCAGACGCGCTGCTGAGCGTTTTCTGCAGAGCGGGGTTCCCCAAGTCGGTCCTTACGGACCAGGGCTCCAATTTCATGTCAACTCTGCTCCAGTGCTCGTGGGAGAAGCGTGGGGTCCGACACACACCACGTTGTCACGGAGTCCCCGGGCGATGCTCTGGGGCTGCTCCCTACAAAGCCAGGCGGGCTCCTGGGGAAGCCAGAGGGTCCTGCCCCCCAACTCCGCAGTCAGACGTGACTCTCAGCCAGCGTAAAACAGAAGGTTTATTAGTCGGTGTGACGATGCGGTTCTGGCGGAACCCAACTGAGAGTGCCAACTCAGGACAAATTGCTCAAACAGGGCAGTTACAGCCCAAGGCTGGGGTTTTTCCACCTCTAAGGCAAACCAAACCAGCCAGACTAAGAGGACTTCGGTCTCACCCCACTGGCTAACCGCAAGTCTCACAAGCAATTTCCTTAGACACTCCAGTTTCCCAGTATCACCACCAGTACCACTCGTTATGGGGACGAATGGTTATGAAAACCAATACCCAAGTAAAAGAAAAAAGGTTCTCTCGATCCCAAAGGACCAAGCCCCAGACCCAGGTCAATATATAAATCAGATCTTACCCACAAATCACGCTGTTGCCAATCCTTTAGAATCTAAAATCTAAAGGTTTATTCATAAAAGGAAAAATATAGAGATGAGAGTTAGAATTGGTTAAATGGCATCAACTACACACAGTAATGGCAAAGTTCTTGGTTCAGGCTTGCAGCCGCGATAGAATAAACTGCAGGTTCAAATCAAGTCTCTGGAACATCCCCCGCTGGGATGGGTCATCAGTCCTTTGTTCAGAGCTTCAGTTTGTAGCAAAGTCCCTCCAGAGGTAAGAAGCAGGATTGAAGACAAAATGGAGATGAGGCATCAGCCTAGTCTTTTCCAGGTGTAAGAACACCTCTTTGTCCTTACTGTGGAAAATTACAGCAAAATGGAGTCTGGAGTCACATGGGCAAGTTCCTGCATACTTTGCTGAGTCTCAAGGCATATTTGCCTTCTCTCAATGGGTCCATTGTATAGCTGATGGTCCTTAATGGGCCATCAAGCAGGCTAGGCAGAGCTAATCCCAGCTTGTCTGGGACATCACCCAGAAGCATACCATAAATTTGCCATACAGACAGCATAGAGCCAATATTCATAACTTCAACTACAAAACTGATACACACATATAGACAGCATAATCATAACCAGTAAACCATAACCTTGTCTTAGACACCCATTTGACCCTCTTTATACAAGATTTGGGTGCCACTACAGGACCTTGGTTGCAACAATGATCTATATGGTCCCAGTTTATGTCAATAACATCACAGTCGGCAGGATCACAGCGTAGAACAGAGCTTGTTAGCACAGATATCAGTGACTTTCAGCCAAGTCCCTCTTGGGAGTCCTGGGCCAGACGCTCTGGATTCCTCCCACACAGACTGCCAGTCTCCAGCCACCTGACCTCCTCCGACACCCCCCTTCATGCCCCTCCTCCTTCTCTTTGTCTCAATTCCCCGGCCAAAGGTGTCACCTGGTCACACACCCCTCCTGGGTCTCAGGTTTCACAGGTGCAAATACCTGGACAGCCTCACCTGCCCCAGCAAAACTCACACCCCCAATTCCCACCTCCTAAGTATTGGTGCAGTATACAGGGAAACTGAGGCACCCACAGTATTAGCATGGGACAGTAAGACTCACATGCAGCATAACAAGATGAATAAAACCCGACTTCGTCACAGGCCGTGACACCCTGGGCCTGGGGTCAGCTGCTCAGGGCCCCCTGGCAAACAGTCACCTGCTTCCTGCTCTTCTCATGCCCAGCACCTGCTCCGGCCCCCCGTGTTCTGCCTCGGCCTGCTGGGCCCCCTCGCTGCTCCCCCTACGGACCGGGGGTTCGGCGCCCCCAGCCAGCTCTGGGGAATGGGGCGCTGTGCCCTGCCCCCTCGGCTCTGGTAGGGTGAGGGGCATCTGCCTGTGGTGAGGGTGTGGGGTGTGGGAGGGGTCCCCACTCACTGCTAACCGTCTCTGTCCCCTAGGGCGACCCTGGCCTGGCTGGCCTGCCTGGGAAGAGCGGCCCCCCGGGAATCCCTGGTTTTCCTGGCGCCAGGGCTGCGCCTGGCGAGGCGGTGAGTGCTGCCTGGGCGGGGGGCTGGGAGGGCTGGTGCTGGGATGGGGCACTCGCGGGTGTAACGGTCCTGTCTTGTCTCCTCCACAGGGGCCGGCCGGCCTGAAGGGCAGGGAGGGGCCTCCCGGGCCCCCGGGCCCCACAGTGAGTAGCTGGCCCCATGGCCCCATCCCCATGCTGGGGTGGGGGCCCACGGGGACTTCTGGCGGGAAGGGAAGGGGATTTGGGGACTCTTGGGGGGCCTTTGGGGGGCTGGGGCTCTGGGGGGCTGTCGGTGGGAGGGTCAATGGGGGACTTGGGGGGGCTGTCAGGAGGGGGTGCGGGATGGTGGGCTCTGATGGCTCTCAGGGCAGGGTCTCAGTGGGGTTTGGGGGTGGAGGGACTTCCATGGGGCAATTGGGGGCACGGCACCCCCCAACCAATGTGCAATTCTCCCCAGGGCTCCCCCGGCGAGCGAGGCCCCTCGGGGGCAGCTGGAGGCATCGGGCTGCCAGGCCATGGGGGGGAGCAGGGCACCCCCGGTCCCGCTGGGGAGAAGGGCGCCCCGGTAAGTGCTGGCTGCTCCTGTCAGGGCTGCGCTTGGACCCTGACCCCCCTGTGGGGCTTTTGGAGGGGGGCAGTGTGAGTGCAGCGGGGGGGCTGCACCTTTCTAGGGGGTCGGTCTCTGCCCTGTGGGGTGGGCTGGGGGGAGAGGGTCGGTCTGTTCCCCGTGTGGTGGGGGGAGGGGGTTGGTCCGTGTGGCCCCCCACTGACCCTGCTTTTGGTTGCTCCCTTTTCTGCCCCACAGGGCGAGAGGGGCCCGATGGGCCCTGCCGGGCGTGATGGGATCGAAGGGCCCAGGGGCCTGCCAGGCCCAGCCGGACCCCCGGGCCCCGCGGGCGAGGACGGCGACAAGGTAGGTGGGATGGAGCATCGCGCCGAGCTGGGGTCTCCAGCGACGGTTCCCCCGGCAATGGGGACGGTTCCCGTGGCGATGGCTGGTTGGGGGATGGTTCCCCCGGCGATGGCGGGGTCCCTGGGGACGGTTCCCCTGGTGCGGGGTCCTCAGAAGGTCTCATCGAGGTCTCTTTGCCTTTGCAGGGGGAGCTGGGGGGCCCCGGACAGAAAGGGAGCAAGGGGGACAAGGGCGAGGCGGTAAGTACCAGGGGCAGCGCTGGGGGTCGCTGGGGGGCCCTGACTGGGCCCCGCCACCAGGCTCCTCACACCCAGTCTGGCCCGTGCGGAGGAGGCAGGTGGAGACAGGGGAGGGGTGTAGTGGAGGGCTCGGAAGGGGCTGGGGATGCTGGGTGGGTGAACAGTGGGGCAGGTAAGGGGGCGGGGGGCTGGTTTAAGGGCTGCTTTTGCCCCAGCCCTATCTCTGTGCTTCCCCCACCAGGGCCCACCGGGACCGACTGGTATCCAGGGACCCATCGGGCACCCCGGCTCCGCGGTGAGTATCTAGGGAGCGCCCAGTTGGCCCCCCGGGGCCCTCAGCCCAGTCACCCCCCAACTGCTCCCCTCCGCCCCCCCCACCAGGGAGTCACGCACAACTGCCCCCCATGCCCCACTAGTGCCCAGGGCCTGTGTCTGACACTCCCGGGAGACCCCTCCTGCCCCAGTGTCCTGCTGTGTGACCCCCCCCCCCCGAGCTGCGTGACCGCCCCACGAACTGTGTGACCCCCCCCCGAGCTGCGTGACCCCCAGCTCTGCCCCCCAGGAGGGCTCTGACCCCAACCCCTCTGGCCCTGCAGGGAGTGGACGGAGAGCCCGGCCGCCGTGGGCAGCAGGGGATGTTTGGCCAGAAGGGAGACGAGGGGGCGCGGGGATTCCTTGGCTTGAGCGGCCCTGTCGGACTGCAGGTAGGGACGGGCACTGGGGCGCGGGTGGGAGCTAGGCTGGGCTGGGGGGGGCTACGGGTCAGGGGCACTGGTACTGCTGGGGGAAGCCCAGGGCTGGGCTGGCAGCGTAGAACAGAGCTTGTTAGCTCTGCGGGTCGGGAGTGAGGGGCACTGGCAGAGTGGGGGGGAGCCCAGGGCTGGGCTAGCAGGGGCTGCGGGTCAGGAGTGAGGGGCACCGGCAGAGCTGTGGGGGAGCCTGGCGCTGGGTTAGCAGGGGCTGCGGGTCGGGAGTGAGGGGCACCAGCAGGGCTGGGGGGGCAGGGCTGGGCTGGCAGGGGCTGCGGGCGGGAGTGAGGGGCACCAGCAGGGCTGGGGGGGCAGGGCTGGGCTGGGGTAGTGGGGGCTGCGGGTTGGTGCCAGCGGAGCAGTTTGGGGGTAGGCCTGTGAGCTGGAGGGGCCCTTGTCCCAGGAGGGGTCAGGCAGCCCCTATGCCCCCAGTTAACCCCCCGTGTGGTTCTCCGCAGGGCATGCCGGGCCCACAGGGCGAGAAGGGTGAGAGCGGAGATGTCGGCCCCATGGTATGAGCTTCCCCCGCCCCTCAGCTCCCTCTCCCCCCCTTGTCCCCTCCTCCTCTCAGCTCCCATAAGAACTTCAGAACAGCCAGACTGGGTCAGACCAAGGGTTCATCCAGCCCAGTATCCTGTCCTCTGACAGTGGCCAATGCCAGGTGCCCCAGAGGGAATGAACAGAACAAGGAATCATCAAGTGACCCATCCCCTGTCGCCCATTCCCAGCTTCTGGCAAACAGAGGCTAGGGACACCATCCCTGCCCAGCCTGGCTAATAGCCATTGATGGACCTGTCCTGCATGAACTTATCTAGTTCCTTTTTGAACCCTGTTATAGTCTTGGCCTTCACAACATCCTCTGGCAAGGAGTTCCACAGGTTGACTGTGTGTTGTGTGAAAACATCCCCCTGCCCCTCCGCTTCCCCTCAGATCCCCCTCCTGCCCCTCCCCAAGTGACTGCCCATCGGGTGCCCTGTACTCCCTGGCTCTAACTGCCTGTCCTTTCCCTTCTCTGCAGGGCCCCCCCGGCGCTGCGGGGCCACGTGGGGCGCAGGGACCTGCAGGCGGCGATGTGAGTTTCCTGTCCATTCCTGGGGGGGGGGGGGAAGTTCCAGGGGCAGGGGGTGTCTGGGGGGCAGAGGCTGCTGTGAGCCCCACTCCCTGGGGGGAAGGAAGGATGATGAGTTTGTAGTTGCCAAATGGTCCATAGGTTATAGTCCAATGTCCATATTCAGGGTGGCTCCAGTCAGTGACTGGGGATCTCAATCCTTGTGGCTCAGGGTTTCCCCCTCTTGAAACCCAAAGCAGATCTGAGATGCAGCAGGATCGTGTCCCAGGGTTTTTATACATTTCCAGCAGCCTTTCGGCCTGAGAAAACAATAGGCTTAACTCTCCTTCTCCCAACCATCCTGGCAATTAGCACAGGGTAATTTATCCATTAACAGTTCAGATCCAGGTTACCACAACCTGCAAAGAGACATAGAGACAATAATACTATATCACTCCAGTGTCTCCCTAAATACTAATTCTCCTTTGTTGATCTTTGAATCAAAGCTCTAGCAATAGACCAGACTTGTTTGCTGCCATCCCAAGCCCTGAGCACCCAGCTCCCTTCTACCCCTAACAATGCGGCTGCATTTCCCAGCTCTGCTCAGTTACATACTAACATTCGGCCCTGGGTCAGGTCAGTCTGGGAGGTAATTAACCTAATTAACTCTTTCTGGCCCTGTCCCCCCCCCCCATCCCCCTGTCCCTAGGGCCCCCAGGGGATGCCAGGTGGAACGGGTCAGCCGGGCGCCGTCGGGGACAAGGTGAGTTGGGGGAGGGGCACTGGATCTGATGCTGTGACCCCCCCCCACCCCCGCCCCAGTCAGGGCCCTGGGGACCCCAGCTGGGAAGGGTGCATGGGAACCTTCCGCCCCCCAGAGCCAGTTACGGGCCCCCTCCCAGCAATGTCCCTGCACACCCCCCTCCCCTGTGCCAGCCCCCTCCCTAGGGCCCCATCCCAGCCCCCTCCCCTGCCCAGCTCTGGTCTCTCCAGGGCAGTGAACCCTGCCAGCCCACACAGGCCGGTGGGGCCATAGCCCCCCTCCCCTCTCCCCCGCCCCAGAAGGAAAATGAACACTCGGGGGGGCGGGGGAGCAGTACAGTGCAAGTGGGGAAACTGAGTCACTCATAGTTTCCATATAAATTTTACAGAAATCCCCCCCTTCTCTATCCTGCCCCCCGCCTTGCCCTCTGGGTCCCCCAGCCTGGCAGGGCTGAGCCCATCACCTGGGCCGGGGGGGGCAGCAGCGCGGGGCTCACTCTGCTCGTCTCTCCTTGCGCAGGGGGAGCCGGGCGAGGCGGGAGACCCCGGGGCCCAAGGGGAGCTGGGCCGGCCGGTAAGTTCTGGGGCACAGTGGGACGGGGGTGTCTCTGTCTATGCCCAGGACACACGCAGCGGGGACCAGGGACTGGGCCCCCCGGCAGCATGCTGAGCGGTCTGGGGGCTGGAAGTGAATTGAGGGTGTCTGGCCCTGCCCTGAGGGGGCCCAGCC
Organism: Emys orbicularis; assembly: GCF_028017835.1. Classification (NCBI taxonomy): domain Eukaryota; kingdom Metazoa; phylum Chordata; order Testudines; family Emydidae; genus Emys; species Emys orbicularis. Next base: position 681,790 of record NC_088701.1, on the reverse strand, counting down.
CAGCGCCGTCCTGCGGCAGCTAGGCCCACAGGTTAATGCCACGCTGTCCTGTGTCCACCAGCCCCATGCGGGGGCCACCATGGAGCGGGGGAAGCAGTGCCGGGGGGGGGGGACGCTGCCCCCCAGTGCCGGCCCCGATGCCCGTGTCTCCCTGCAGGGCATGAATGGGGAGCTGGGGGAGAAGGGGGATTCCGGGCTGTCGGGCGCCGCTGGGGCCCCAGGCAAGAGGGGGCCCCCAGGAGAGGACGGAGCCAAAGGCAACCTGGTGAGTGCAGCAGGGCTGGGGGGGTCACAGCATGGGGGGCACAGGAGGGGGCCAGCGGGGCTGGGGGGCACAGGAGGGGGCCAGCAGGGCTGGGGGGCACAGCATGGGGCCAGCGGGGGGGGGCACAGGAGGGGGGCACCGCATGGGGCCAGCAGGGCTGGGGGGCACAGCATGGTGCCAGCGGGGCTAGAGGGCACAGCATGGGGTCAGTGCGGGGGGGAGGGCTCTGCATGGGGCCAGTGGGGCTGGGGGGCACAGGAGGGGGGCACCGCATGGGGCCAGCAGGGCTGGGGGGCACAGCATGGTGCCAGCGGGGCTAGGGGGCACAGCATGGGGTCAGTACGGGGGGGGAGGGCTCTGCATGGGGCCAGTGGGGCTGGGGGGCACAGGAGGGGGGCTCTGCATGGCGCCAGCAGGGCTGGGGGGGCTTCATGGGGCCAGGAATAAGGGGAACGGGGAAGTGACTTCATTACTGACACCTGCCCTCACCCTGCACCCCCCCAACACACCCCCCCCCCCTCACACCCGCCCAGCCCCCAGTTGCCCCCACTGCCCTGGTGTCCAGGCCTTGGGGGGTCTCTCGGGCTCTGCCTCCGGCTCACGGACCCTTTCTCCCTGCAGGGCCCCATCGGCTTCCCTGGCGACCCAGGCCCCCCTGGAGACCCTGGGGTGCCGGTGAGTACCCCTGCTCATCCCACGTGGCTCCAGCCCATCCTGACAGGCCCGGGTCCCCCATGTCCCCCCAGACTGTGCCTGCAAACGGGGACCTGGGCACACAGCCCCTGCGGCCTCGCTGTGCTGCCCCCACATGAGGGGGGCAAGGGAGTTCCCGGGGCTGCCCCAGCACGTGGCAGCATCAGCCCAGTCCAGCCAGGCCCTGGGGGCAGGGGTCTGTCCAGGACTCCTGGGTTCTACCCCTGGCTCTGGGAGGGGAGTGGGGGCTAGTGGTTGGCGGGGGGAGGGCTGGAGCCAGGACTCCTGGGTTCTCTCCCCAGCTCTGTTCCCAGGAGGGGGGCAGTGCTGAGTTTGGGCAGCCCCTTGGTTGCCAGTGGGGGGGTGGCTCTGGCTGGGATGGGGCACTAACCCGTCCCATGTGCGCAGGGCCTGGACGGAGCCCCCGGGGAGAAGGGTGACGGCGGGGACCCCGGCATGCCGGTGAGTGATGGCAGCAACGGGGGGGGGGCCCACGCTGCACAGGCACCGTCTCCTGCCATGGGCTGGGAGCAGCACCCAGAGCCCCTGAGGGAAAGGCCCCGGGCCCCCTAACAGAGGGGCCAACACGTGACGGGGGGGGGGATGTCACAGATCCACAGCTCTGTGCTGAGCCCCCCGGGCAGGAGCCCCTCGGCGTGCCAGAGCCCACAGGGGACCCGCTCTTCCCGCAGGCCTGGCCACGCGCCTCACCGCCTCCGAGGCTGAGCCTGGGGGCTCCAGCCCTCCTGCTGCCCGCCGTGAGCTCTGCCCGGTGGGTCCGGCTGAGCCCGAGGCCTGGGCACAGACCTGGCCCCTCTGCAGGGACCAGCGCGGCTCAGGCAGGACCGGCAGCGACCCCCGGGCGCGTCCCCCAAGCAGAGACGGGCTCGTTGGCCCCCGGCCCCGGGACGGCCCCAGGTTGGCGCAGAGCAGCGAAGGCTCCGACATGGGCCATGCGGCCGAGCCAGGCCCCGGCTCTTGGCTCCGAACGGCCCCGGGAGCAATGCCCCACAGTGCCCCGGCGAGGGTGGCGCTCGCTCACTGGGGCCAGGCCTGCTGGCCCCACCGCCTCCTGGGACCACACCTCTGAGCCTTCAGCAGCCTGGCTCTGCCGTGGGCCCCGGGACCCCCCACCCCAGAGGGAGCAACGCCCCCTCCCCCAGTCGCTGCCAGCAGTGACCCAGCCAGCCTCAAACAGGAGGTTTATTGTACGTCTGAATCCAGCCCAGGCAGGTCTCAGGGGCCTCGGCCTGGCCCTATATCCCCTCCCCCGCCAGCCCCTCCTCCGCCCTTTGTCTTCTGTCCCAGGTAAACAGGCCGCCTGGGCCCTCTTTCTTCTGTCCTTTGTTCCCCCCCCCCCCACCCGCTGGCCAGAACCGGCTGCTCCCGAGCTGGGGGGGCCTCCCGGTCACCAGTTGCTGGGTCCCCCATCTCCAGGCCAGTGTCCGGGGTCCTGGCTGCTAGGCAAGGTCACACCTGGTCCCCTGCAGCAACCCCCCGCCCCCGCCACCCCTCCTTACACACGCAGCACACAGGGAAACTGAGGCACACACAGTGTTCATGCAAACCATCCAGAAAATTGCTCGCTTCATCAGACCAGGGCTCCGCCCAGCCGAGCCGCCAGGGAGCCCATCTGGGCCGGATCTCCGGCTCTGTCAGTCCGGGGGCGAGAGCTGCCAAGCTGCCCCGCTGGCTTGTCTAGGAGGGACGCGCACAGGCTGGCTGCTGGGGCGGGGAGCAGGGAAAGGAAATACAAACCCAGCCACACCCGCAGGGACAAACCAGGGCAGGGGAGGCTGGGTGCGTGGGGCTAGCCGGGGGCTGAAGGTTGAGTGTCTTCTGAACCCTGGTATCCAGCCTGCTCCACCCTGTCCTGTCTGGGTCCCTGCTCCAGCTGGCCTGAAGGCAACAAACCAGTCACCTGCCCACTGTCACTCAGCCCCCCAACTCCCCCGATTGGCTGTCGGGAGCCATGGGCCCACCACACCTGGGAGTTTCTTTGTGTTCAGGGTGAACGTCAGCTGCCCCAGGGCGAGATGCAGGAGCCATGGTGGAGAGTTCTCTGAAAACATCCAGGCAGTGTGCAGCATCAGGCACAGAAACGAATGGGATGTTGGGAACCGTTAGCAAAGGGACAGATAATAAGACAGAAACTGTCCTATTGCCTCTATATAAACCCATGGGACGCCCACCCCTTGAATGCTGCGGGCAGATCTGGTCACCCCGTTATGGATCAGCTTCTGTATGAGGAGAGATTAAAATGACTGGGACTATTCAGGTTGGAAAAGAGATGACTAAGGGGGGATATGATGGAGGTCTATAAAATCATGACTGGTGTGGAGAAAGTAAATAAGGAAGTGTTATTTATGCATTCACGTAACACAAGGACCAGGGTCACCAAATGAAATTAATAGGCAGCAGGTTTAAAACAAACAAAAGGAAGTATATGTTCACACAATGCACAGTCAACCTGTGGAACTCCTTGCCAGAGGATGTTGTGAAGGCCAAGACTATAACAGGGTTCAAAAAAGAACTAGATCAGTTCATGGAGGATAGGTCCATCAATGGCTATTAGCCAGGCTGGGCAGGGATGGTGTCCCTAGCCTCTGTTTGCCAGACACTGGGAATGGGCGACAGGGGCTGGATCACTTGATGATTCCCTGTTCTGTTCATTCCCTCTGGGGCACCTGGCATTGGCCACTGTCAGAGGCCGGACACTGGGCTAGATGGACCTTTGCTCTGACCCGGTCTGGCCGTTCTGACGTTACGCAGGAGCCGAGTTGTATCTGGCTCTCAGCTGTCGTCAGTGATGGTCCGGTGGCTCGCTGGCCATTAGGGAATGGCCAGAAAGAGGCTGGTTGTGATGGCCGAGGGCTGGCGTTTTCTGTAGCTGCTGAAATAAGGATCTGTTGAGAGAGGCCCTTAGCGTCTCCGGTGCGGCTTGAACAGACGGCTCCTACCGTAGGGATTGGTTGCGGATCTTTTCTGGTTGAGACGCTCCTGGATTATTCAGGCAGGAGGTTGATACATTGGAGGGGGGTCGGAGAAGCTGCCTTAGAGTGAGAAATGCCAAGAGCTCGATGTATTTGTGAACACCGGGACGGCCAGGCTGGGGCACGCGATGGCCTGTCCAGCCCAGCACCCTGGCTCTGGCAGGAGCCTCGGGGCCGTGTACAGAACAGGATCCGCCCGGGTTGCCCCGAGCCTGGGCTGGCCCGTGACCAGGTGGCCACCAGCCGCTGACGCAGCTGAACAGAAGGGTGAGGGGTGAAGATCAGCGCCATGGGGGGGTGGGTATTTACACGCGGCTCCCCCACTGAACGCGCTCCAGGCTGGCCGGGGCAGCCAGACGCATCCAGGCTGCGAATGAGGCCGTTACCCGGGAGCGTGATTAGCCACTGGCCCGTCCCAGCCCAGCGCTGGCAACTCTTCAGTCCGCCTGGGGGCTGCAGGGCTCTGGCCGGTTGGAGTCGGACGAGATGGGCACAGCAGTGCCTTGGGATCTGTGAGGCCCAGACTCTCATCTGCCGTCCTGGGCCCCCGATCTGGGGGCCCCCTCAGCGTCCCTGCGCAAGGCCAGGAAAATCTCCCTCCGGCTGTGGCTGCAAGGGGTCTATGTCCTGTCCAGACGCGCGCACCTCCCCTCTCCTGCACTGCGTAACCCTTCCCCCCCCCGTCACAGCGCAAAGTCCAGAGGGTGCCCAGCACCCCTAACAGAGACCCCTGGGCGATGGGGGGACCCCTGGGTGCCCAGCACCCCTAACAGAGAGACCCCTGGGGGATGGTGCCCGGTGCCCCTAAGCAAAGGGCCCTGTGGAGGGGGGGTGCTGAGCTATAGCTGAAGCTCCTTGTCAGTTTCTGGGGCCCCTTCCCCTGAGTGTGTGGGGCCCCCTATTGCCAGCCCCCAGGCTCCTACTGACCTTGTGGTTTGTGTGCAGGGCCCAGCAGGTGCTTCTGGGGAACCGGGTCCCCCCGGTCCCCCAGGGAAGAGGGTGAGTAGAGGCTGCCAGTGGGTCACGGCTCTTGGGGGAGGGGCCCAGTGGGGTCAGGATCTGTGGGGAGGGACCCAGTGGGGTCAGGGAGGAGGGGATTGGGGGACAGGCTAATGGGGTCAGGATCTGGGGGAGGGGCCCATTGGGGTCGGGGTGGGGGGATTGGGGGACAAGCTAATGGGGTCAGGATCTGGGGGAGGGGCCCAGTGGGGTAAGGGAGGAGGGGATTGGGGGAGGGGCCCAGTGGGGTTGGGGTCTGGGGGAGGGGCCCAGTGGGGTCGGGGTGGGGGGCTGCACAGGGGGTGCGGGTGACTCACTCGCCCTCTCTCTGTGCAGGGTGCGGTGGGGCCAGCTGGGCGCGAGGGTCGGCCGGGCGAGAAGGGCGCCAAGGTAAGGGGACCCCCCCCAGCCCCCCAGCACTTCTGGTGCCTCGTCGCGGGCGCTGCCAGGCCTTACCCCCTCCCCCCCGGGGTCGGGTCAGCCCCCATCTGTGCTGAGCTGGCAGCCAGGGGCCCGGGGGGGGATGTCTGGGGGTCTGTGTGCTTGGGAGACCTGCCCCCAGGGCTGGGCTGAGACCCCCCCAACTCGATCCCCCCCCACCCGGGAGCTGGCGAGGTGGGGATCCCTGCCTGGGGCCCAGGCTCTGACGCGGCCCCTTCTCCCGCTGCCCAGGGCGAGCCGGGCACCGAGGGACCTCCCGGGAAGATGGGCCCCGTGGGGGTGCAGGGCCCCCCCGGCCGGCCTGGCTCAGAAGGTCTGCGCGGGATCCCCGGTGCAGCCGTGAGTGCCAGCCTGGTGGGGCGCGATGGGGGTGGGGGGGTGGGGCCGGTGAGTGAGGGGGCGGTGGGCAGCTGCAGGGGTAGCAGGGGGCTGGGTGGGTGGGGGTGAGCAGAGGGGGCAGGGACAGTGAGTGAGGGGGTGGGGGTGAGCAGAGGGGGCAGGGCCGGTGAGTGAGGGGGCGGAGGGCAGCTGGGGGGGCGGCAGGGGGCTGGGGGGGGTGAGCAGAGGGGGCAGGGCCGGTGAGTGAGGGGGCGGGGGGCAGCTGGGGGGGTGGCAGGGGGCTGGGCGGGTGGGGGTGAGCAGAGGGGACAGGGCAGGAGGGCCGGATGAGAGAATTGGGGGGCGCTTGGTCTGTGGGGTGACCTTGTCTGGAGCTGGCGGGGGGTCAGGGACTCGCCCTGTGGCTGGGGGGGCTCGGTTTGGGGGAGCCACGTCTCATAACTCTGTGTTTCCTCCCCAGGGGGAGCAGGGCCTGTTGGGGGCCCCGGGGCAGGCAGGGCCGCCGGGCCCCACGGTGAGTGAGCTCCGGGGGCAGGGCTCGGGGGCAGGGCTGGGGCACTAAGGGTAATGGCCTCTCATCTCTCACAGGGCCCCACAGGTTTGCCCGGCCTCAAGGGAGACCCCGGCTACAAGGGTGACAAGGTGAGTGGGGCCCCATGGGGGGGCCTGCCCCTCCCCCCCACTGCTCAGCCATCTCCCCTTCCCCTCCCCCTCCCCCTCCCCTTGCTGCCTGGCATGGCCCCTCCCCCCAGTCCCCTGCAGGCCCAGGAATGGCCCCCCCCACTCAGAGCCCCCCCTCGGCTTGTTGCCCCCCCCTGCGCCTGGGATCTGCCCCCAGTTGTGAGCTCCCCCGACATGGGGCCCGTGCTGCGGCCACTGCTGCCAGCCCCACAGCTGGCCTGCGCCAGGCCCCATCACAGCCAGCGCTGCCCTCGCTGGGGGCCTTAACCCAGCGTCCAGCCCCGGGACAGGGGCCGGACTCCTGGGTCCTTGTCGCAGGGGCGGGGGGGGCCGCATCCAGCTGGGGTCGTTCATTTGTTTTAACGTATTGCCCCTGCGCTCGGGAATGGCTCGGAGCGTTCGGTCACCCCATGAGCCCCCCACGGCGGGACCCCCTGGGCAGGACCCCAGGGGAGCCCCACAGGCCCTGCCCCCACTCCCAGCCGGCGTGGGGCACAGGTGGGTACAGAGCTCGGCAGCCCAGGGAGCCGGGACTCAGCAAAACGTCCAGTTGGGGGGGGATCCAGACTCCTGCCCCCCCCAGTCCCAAACCAGGAGACTGACCAGCCTCCAGCTGCCTGGCCTCCAACCCCCACCCCCATAACCGCCCTCCCCTGGTCTCTTTGGTCCCAACACCTTGGGGGGGGGTGTCGGTTGCTAGGTTACAGTCTGGCCCCCACTGCCTGTGCCGAGGGTACTTACACCTGCCCTCTGGGGGTCTCTGCAGGGTCACACACCCGAATCCCCCAGCAGTACATGGGGAAACTGAGGCACACACTGTGTTCCGAGAAAACATTAAGAACATTCCCACTTCGGCACCCTGTTTACACCACTGCCCAGAGCGGGGTCCCGCAGGACAGACCCCCCCCAGCTCTGTGGGACAGACCCCCCCGGCTCCATGGCACAGATGTCCCCCTCAGCTAAACCCTCTGCCCCCCCAGGGTCACGCAGGGCTCATCGGGCTCATCGGCCCCCCAGGGGAGATGGGGGAGAAGGGCGACCAGGGGCTGCCTGGCAACCAGGGGGTCCCAGGGCCCAAAGGAGACCCTGTGAGTATGTGGGGCTGGGGCAGGTGGGTGGGGGGCTCAGGCAGGATGGGGGGCTGCGTGTGAGATGTGGGGGCTGCGTGGGGGGTGGGGGGCTCAGGCAGGATGGGGAGGCTGCGTGTGCCCCCCACATCTCCCAGTGCTGGGGACACACGTCTGGGTCTGCACCGTCAGCAGTGGGGTCCCCCGTGGCCGTCGGTCAGCGTCTGGTCGGGGGGAGCGGAGCTGACATGTTCCTTGCCCCGCAGGGCTTGGCCGGCCCCATTGGCCCCCCAGGACCCCCTGGATCCCCTGGGCTCGCGGTGAGTATCACACGGCCGCTGGGCCCCTCGCCCGCCCCCTCCGCGCCCCAGGGTCCCTCGCCCGCCCCCTCCGCGCCCCAGGGTCCCTCGCCCACCCCCTCCGCGCCCCGGGGCCCCTCGCCCGCCCTCTCCACACACCAGGGCCCCTCGCCCGCCCCCTCTGTCCAAGAGAGGGGGCGGGAGCTGGGCTGGAGACCCACAGCGCCACCCAGAGACCCCTGGAGAATGGCCCCCACCCCTGTCCTGGCTCCAGGACCCCCCAGCACCCTCCCCCGTCGCTCACCCCCCCCCCATTCTCTCCACAGGGGCCGCTGGGCCAGAAGGGCTCCAAGGGGTCGCCGGTGAGTGCCCAGGGCAGGGATTGGGGCTCCAGGAAGGGCGGGGAGGAAGGGGGGGCAGCCCCCAGACCACAGCCAGGAAACCAGACCCCCTTCCCCACAGAGCTGGGGGGGAACCCAGGAGTCCTGGCTCCCGACCCACGTGATCTCTTCCATAGCCAGGGTCTGTCAGTCCCTGGGGGCTGCTGGCGCAGGTCCTGCTGCAGGGGGTGGGGGGGAGGCTGTGGGGGAGGGGAGGGGAGGGGCTGCAGGGGGTGGGGGGAGGCTGTGGGGGAGGGGAGGGGCGGCAGGGGACGATGGGGAGGGGAGGGGGCAGCAGGGGGCAATGGGGAGGCTGTGGGGGAGGGGAGGGCGGCAGGGGGGCGATGGGGAGAGGAGGGGGCAGCAGGGGGCGATGGGAAGGCTGTGGGGGAGGGGAGGGGAGGGGCGGCAGGGGGTGATGGGGAGGCTGTGGGGGAGGGGAGGGGCTGCAGGGGGTGGGGGGAGGCTGTGGGGGAGGGGAGGGGCGGCAGGGGGCGATGGGGAGGGGAGGGGGCAGCAGGGGGCAATGGGGGGGCTGTGGGGGAGGGGAGGGCGGCAGGGGGGCGATGGGGAGAGGAGGGGGCAGCAGGGGGCGATGGGAAGGCTGTGGGGGAGGGGAGGGGAGGGGCGGCAGGGGGTGATGGGGAGGCTGTGGGGGAGGGGAGGGGCTGCAGGGGGTGGGGGGAGGCTGTGGGGGAGGGGAGGGGCGGCAGGGGGCGATGGGGAGGGGAGGGGGCAGCAGGGGGCAATGGGGAGGCTGTGGGGGAGGGGAGGGGCGGCAGGGGGGCGATGGGGAGAGGAGGGGGCAGCAGGGGGCGATGGGGAGGCTGTGGGGGAGGGGAGGGGCAGCAGGAGTTTCTGGCTGGGGTCTGACCCTTCCTCTGCAGGGAGCCCTGGGCCCCAGAGGAGACACAGGACCCCCTGGATCCCCAGGGCCACCGGTGAGTGCTGGGGGGCAGCAGGGGGCTGGGAGGCAGCAGGGAGCAGCGAGGGCTGGGGGGGCAGCGGGGGCTGGGGGGAAGCAGGGGGCAGCGGTGGCTGGAGGGGCAGTGGGGCAGCAAGGGGGCCGCTGGGGGCTGGGGGGGAGCAGGGGGGCCAGTGGGGGCTGGGGGGGAAGCAGGGGCTGGGGGGGCAGCGGAGGGGCCAGTGGAGCTGGGGGTCCACTGGGGGCAGCGGGGGCTGAGGAGGCAGCAGGGGGCGGAGGACCCCGAGCCTGGGCATGGGGGTGGAGTTGGGGGCAATGCCCCCTGGCTGGGGTCCCGTCCCAGAGGCCCCGTCCCAGAGGCCCCCGGGGTGCTGCCCGGGCCCCTCACACCCGTGTCTCGGCCCAGGGCCGCCCGGCGGAGCTGCGGGAGCCGCTGCCCATGGAGGGGGTCCGGAAGAGGCTCCGGGAGGTGGAGGGGGAGCAGGGGGACCAGGCGGGGCCCCCCGACTCCGTGCCCGAGGGGCTGGAGGAGGTGTTCGCCTCGCTCAGCTCCCTGCGCACCGAGGTCGAGCAGCTGAGACGCCCCCTGGGTACCCCCGAGAGCCCAGCCCGCGTCTGCAAGGAGCTGCAGCTGTGTCACCCCCACTTCCCCGACGGTGAGCCCCCGCGGGACCCTGGGGGCGTGGGGAGTCCGGGGAGGGGGCCCAAGATCCTGCTGTCTGGCGTGGGTGCTGGGGAATGGGGGGTCCAGGCCGGGTCTGTGGGTACATCTGTGCCATGCCCACGCCAGAGGGTGAGACGGGGATGCCCCTCAGGGGGGGCAGGCCGGGCGTTCGGAGGGACCAGCCTGGGGAAGGCCCCTGTGGCTGCCCCCCAATCTCTTCCCTCCCGCAGGCGAGTACTGGATCGACCCCAACCAGGGCTGCGCCCGAGACGCCTTCAAGGTTTTCTGCAACTTCACAGCGGGCGGCGAGACCTGCCTGTTCCCAGACAAGAGATTCCAGAGTGTGAGTGGGGGGGCAGGGCTGGGCTAGCAGGGGCTGTGGGTCAGGAGTGAGGGGCACCAGTAGCGCTGGGTGGAGCCCAGAGCTGGGCAGGCAGGGGCTGTGGGTCAGGAGTGAGGGGCATCGGCAGAGCTGGGGGGGCAGGGCTGGGCTAGCAGGGGCTGTGGGTCGGGAGTGAGGGGCACCGGCAGAGTTGGGGGGGCAGGGCTGGGCTAGCAGGGGCTGCGGGTCGGGAGTGAGGGGGCACTGGCAGAGTGGGGGGGGGCTGGGCTAGCAGGGGCTGAGAGTCGGGAGTGAGGGGGCACTGGCAGAGTGGGGGGGCTGGGCTGGGCTGGGCTAGCAGGGGCTGGGGGTCGGGAGTGAGGGGGCACTGGCAGAGTGGGGGGGCTGGGCTGGGCTAGCAGGGGCTGGGAGTCGGGAGTGAGGGGGCACTGGCAGAGTGGGGGGGCTGGGCTGGGCTAGCAGGGGCTGGGAGTCGGGAGTGAGGGGGCACTGGCAGAGTGGGGGGGCTGGGCTGGGCTAGCAGGGGCTGCGGGTCGGGAGTGAGGGGCACCGGCAGAGTTGGGGGGGCAGGGCTGCAGGTCGGGAGTGAGGGGGCACCGGCAGAGCTCCGTCCCCTCTCGCCCCCCAGGTGCGACTGGCTGCCTGGAGCAAGGAGAAGCCGGGGAGCTGGTTCAGCACCTTCAGGAGGGGCAGGAAGGTAGGCCGGGGCCGGGGGGGCTGGGCCTGGCGTATCGGGTGGGGTTTGGGGGGGTCGCAGGGCACTAGGGGGGTTGGAGGGTCGGGGTGGGGGGGTGGGGCGTGGGGGGGGAGCTGGGCGGGAGCTGGGGGGTCCCTGGCTAAGGCCGTGTGCCCGGTTCTGCCCCCCGCAGTTCTCCTACGTGGACGCGGACGGGAACCCGCTGGGCGTGACCCAACTGACCTTCCTGCGGCTGCTGAGTGCCGGCGCCCGCCAGAACTTCACGCTCAGCTGCCAGGACTCGGCCGCCTGGTTCCACGCCGGGGCCGCCAGCTACGCCCAGGCCCTGCGCTTCCGGGGGGCCGACGGCCAGGAGCTGGGGCACGACCACCCCGCGGCCCCCATCCGCGCCCTGCACGACGGCTGCCAGGTGAACTGGCCCCGCCCCATGGACCCCGCCCCCCTGCCTGCCCCACAGCCCGGCCACACCTCCCCCTGCTGCCCCCGCCCCACATCTCCCACCCCCTACCTGCCCCACAGCCCGGCCACACCTGCTCCCACTGCTCCTGCCCCACAGCCCTGGGATCGGGACCTAGTGACCGGGCCGGGCACCTGGCCATGCCGTTCCTTTGGCGGAGCCTCTCCAGCCTGGGCCCTGGGGACCCCTGTGCCCCCCCCCAGGGACGGGTCTCAAGGGTCTGCAGTAATTTCTGGATGGTCCCTGTGGCCATGGCTCAGTGGCCGCCTCCAAGGCTGCCCCTCCCCCTGGCTGCTGGCCCCTCCCCCTGGGCAAGGCTGCCCCTCCCCCTGGGCTGCTGGCCCCTCCCCCGGGCTGCTGGCTCCTCCCCCTCTCTGCCCCTCCCCCTGGGCAAGGCTGCCCCTCCCCCTCGTTGCCCCTCCCCCCGGCTGCTGGCCCCTCCCCAGCCCTGACGCTGGCCGTGTCTCCGCAGCTGCGCCAGGGCCAGGCGCGCACGGTGCTGGAGGTGAGATCGTCCCACCCAGAGCCGCTGCCCCTGGCCGACGTGGCCGTGCCGGACTTCGGAGCCGCCAACCAGAAATTTGGCTTCGAGCTGGGACCCGTCTGCTTCATGGGCTGAGGGCACCGGACGGAGCCCCCCAGGGACGCTCCCGGGGCCAGGCTGCCCTCCACCAGGCAGAGATCTCTGGGGACCTGCTCCGGACTGCCAGGGGGGCGGCTCCCAGGGCCACGCTGCCCCCCCACGGGCGCCCCCTCCTCGCTGTCTCCAGGGCGCACTCAGGACCCTGCCGCTGGCCCCACCAGCCCCCAGCCCGAGCCCAGGGACCCCGCGGGACATCCAGCCCTATTAGGGCCGGTGCTGTGGGGCAGGCGGGCGGGCGCCTCTCTGTGGCCTGAACGGGGAGCAGGGCACGGACTGACCCCCCATGGTGCTATGATACCCCCCCGGAGCCTCTGTTAGCAACGCACTGGACACGTCTCTAGGCCGAGCAGCCCCCCCACAATGCCCAGCCGGGCGGGACGGGCCCTGGGGGCAAAGCAGCCCCCCCGGGACTCCACGACGCCCAGGCGAGGGGCCCGATTGGGGGATCCAGGCCCTGTCCCACTGAACAGACCAGCGCAGGGGCCTCCCAGCAGGGAGAGGCCTGGGCAGCCCAGGAGCGTCCGTCCGTCCAGGGCTGGGAGGGGCCGAGAGCTGACACCCCCGTGGAGACGCCTGTAGCTCAGGGTGGGGCTCCGGACACCCCCCTTGGCCCCCCCCGGCCCCTCGGCACGAGGGTGAAGCTGGAGCCCCTGGAGCCATGGCTGGGCAGTGGGGTGCGTAATGGGGGCAAGGATCCGGCACCCCCCACACAAGACCCCTTGGGGTGGAGCCCGAGGGCAGCACTGGGGGGGTGAGAGACCCAGACCTCACCCCCCACCCCATCGCCGGGCCCCCACGTCTGTTCTTGGCCACCTCGCAGCATCTCAGCCACGTGGTGCCAGCGCTGATACTGTACGATAAACCAACCTGTATGAAACTGCAGCGCCTGGCGCCTCTCTCTGCCCCTGCGCCCCAGGCCTGCCCCACACCTCTGAGCCCCTGTGCCCCAGGTTTGCCCCACACCTCTGAGCCCCAGAAACCCCCCACCGCTGCCCCACACTTCTGAGCCCCTGAACCTCCTGCCTCCCCACGTCTCCCCAGAACTCACCCAGTGCCCTGTGCCTGTGAATGGGGGGAGGCTGGAGGGGTTTCTCCATGATGGGTGGGGGCCTGTGGGGCAATGGGGGGTGCACACAGGTGGGAGCTGCCTGGCCTGATACTGGGGGGGGCAATGGACACCAGCCCCCCCACACGCGCTGGCCGCCAGCCCCCCTTCCTGACTTCCTCTGCATGTGGGGGACGGGGTGACCTCCCCCTCACCCCGCCAGGCCCTGCTGCCCTGGGATGCAGGGAGCTCCTCTCATCGCCCATGGCAACGGGGACCAGCAGCTCTTGTAGCTATGGCAACTGTTGCTGGCCTGCTGAACAGAGAGGCCTGTGGCTGTCTCCCCCCACCCTGTGCTGAGGGGGCCCACCAGGCTCTGCCGGTGCCCCTCCCAACCCATAGCCCCCTGCTAGCCCAGCCCTGCTCCCCCTCAGCCCTGCCAGTGCCCCTCACTCCTGACCCGCAGCCCCTGCTAGCCCAGCCCTGCCGGTGCCCCTCACTCCCGACCCGCAGCCCCTGCCAGCCCAGCCCTGCCGGTGCCCCTCACTCCCGACCCGCAGCCCTTGCCAGCCCAGCCCTCCCCCCCCCCAGCCCGGCTGGTGCCCCTCACTCCCGACCCGCAGCCCCTGCCAGCCCAGCCCGGCTGGTGCCCCTCACTCCTGACCCGCAGCCCCTGCTCCCCAGCCCGGCTGGTGCCCCTCACTCCTGACCTGCAGCCCTGGCACTCTAACAGAAGTGGTTCACTGCTGGCAGCTGACGCCCGGATTCGCCCTGGCGCAGGGATGGACCTGGCTCCGTGAGGGGCCCGGCCCAGGGATGGGGCAAAACTTTCCCAGCAGCCTCTGGGCTTGGGTGGCTCCGTGGGGGGCTGGACGGAGACACTGGAGCCTCTGGGCCATGAACCTGAGCGCCCCCCCCCCCCCCGGAAGGGCCTGGTGCTGTCTGGTCCCCCCTCCCCAGAGCTGCCCCCCCCCCCCAGGAAGGGCCTGGCGCTGTCTGGTCCCGTGTCCCCCCCCCCCGGAGCTGCCCCCCCCAGGAAGGGCCTGGTGCTGTCTGGTCCCCCCCCCGGAGCTGCCCGCCCCCACGCTGGGGTCAGGCAGCGTTTGACAGGCAGAGGGGACTTGTGCAGAGCGAAGCGACACGCTGTAATTAACACTAATTGCCTGACATGCCGATAGCGCGTCACCCTCCCGTGGCTCAGTGCCAGCCTGCTGCACCTCCACGCCCGTGCCGAGGGGCTGGGAGGGGTAGGGGGGGGGGGGAGCGATGCCATCAGTCGCTGCTCCCGTAGTGACCAGGTGGGGGGGGGGGGGGGGGCGTCCCAGGCCAAGATCTGTGTGGACAGAGGCTCCATAGGGCAGGAGGTCTCCCTGGAGGCTCAGGGAATGACCCACATCCGTGGGGCAGCGCGGGGGGGGGGGGGGACACGGCCTGCATCCATGGGGCAGTGGTGGGGGGAGCTGGCCTGTGTCCGTGGGGCAGTGGTGGGGGAACGGCCTGCGTCTGTGGGGCAGTGGTGGGGGGGGGCCCATGTCCGTGGGGCAGCATGGGGGGGAGCCGGCCTGCATCCGTGGGGCAATGTGGGGGGGGATGGCCTGTGTGCATGGGGGGGCACTGACCCTGGCCCGAAGGGTCACGCTCTGAGGGGTACATTTCTCCGGCTCAGCAGCAAGGGCCATGCCGAGCCGTGGGGCTGTTCACACGTGCTGCGGCTCTGTCCCCGGCTGCCCCAACTGCAGCTGAGCCCTCGCGGGTTTGAATTTGCTGCGAGAAGCCGGAGGCTGCGGCGCGGGGCCTTACTCCTCCATCCTAGCCCCACAGGCAGCAGTTCTGCCCCACGGCAGGCTGGCGACTGTGGGGCGAGGTGAACAACAGACCGCGGAGCTGGGTCTAGCAGGGCGGAGGGGCAGAGACCCTGCCAGGTGCGGGCGGCTGGTCCCTGGTGACTCCAACCCCCCAGGAAATCGCCCGTGTAACCCTTGTGCCAGGCAGAGCCGGCAGCACCCAGGGCCGGGGTCCAGATCTAGCGGTTCCTTCCCATCAGTCCAGCACAAAACCGACTCGAGCCCTGTCACGGACTCCCAGGTCCTGCCCACTCCTGGCCCCATGTGGTCCGTGGGGGGAGCCCCCTTTGGTGCGACAGCCCTTCTCGGGGGTCCCCTCTCTCCCGGGGTCAGGCCCCTCCACCTCCTGGAGCCGCACCTCTCTGAGCCTTAGCATGTCTGTCTCTGCTGTGGGCCCCCTCAGGGAGTCCCCTCGCTCTGGGCCCCCGGGGCCTCCACCCCCGAAGGGAATAATGCCCCCCACCCGCTGCCTGTTCTCTAGCCCAGAGTGACTCTCAGCCAGCGTAAAACAGGAGGGTTTATTGAGCGTCTGGACCCAGCAGAGGAAACTCTCAGGGCCTCAGGCCTGGCCTCCCCAGCCCAGCACATCCCAGTCCCCCTGCATCCAGGTGGGCTCTGCTTGCTCCCCCTTTCCAGCCCTGAGCCCCCCTACTTTCCAGCTGGGCATCTGAGATCACCGGCCCCAAGTCCCGCCTCCATCCATTGTCTTCTGTCCAGGTAAACAGGGTCGTACACCGGGGCCTCCTCTCCTGCTTCTGTCCTCTGGCTGGAACCGGCTGGTCAGGTCACCAGGGTCCTTTCTTCCCAGCCCATTGTCCTCCCACTGGCCAGAACCGGCTGCGACTCCTGAGCTGGGCGTCCGGGTCGTCAGGTCACCAGTCGCTGGGGTCTCCATCCTCCAGGCCATCGGCTGGGGTCCCAAGTTCCCTCTCTGGTCCTTTGTAACAACAAACTCCCTCTCCCCTCACCTCGTTAAACCAGCAACACCCAGGGACACTGAGTCCCCACCCCCTCTGCATGCAAACCATTGGAAAAACAAGGGAAAACCAAGAACCCCCTGTCAAGGCTGTATCCCCACTTTGAACTTTAGGGTACAAGTGTGGGGGCCTGCATGAGGACTTCTAAGCTTAACTACCAGCTTAGTTCTGGTCCGCTGCCACCATTCCCTACCCTGGGAAGCTTTTAGAAACCTCTCACCAATTCCCTGGTGAATACAGATCCAAACTCCTTGGATCTTAAAACAAGGAGAAATTGACCCTTCCCGCCTCCTTCCTTTCACCAACTCCTGGTGAATACAGATCCAACCCCCCTTGGATCTTAAAACAAGGAGAAATCAATCAGGTTCTTAAAAAGAAGGCTTTTAATGAAAGAAAAAGGTAAAAATAATCTCTGTAAAATCAGTATAGAAAATAACTTTACAGGGTAATCAAACTTAAAGAGCTCAGAGGACCCCCCTCTGTCTTAGGTTCAAAGTATAGCAAACAAAGATAAACACTCTGGTAAAAGGTACATTTACAAGTTGAGAAAACAAAGTAAAACTAAGACGCCTTGCCTGGCTTTTTTACTTACAAGTTTGAAATATGAGAGACTTGTTTAGAAAGATGGGGAGAACCTGGATTGATGGCTGGTCCCTCTCAGTCCCAAGAGCGAACAACCTCTTCAAACAAAGAGCACACACAAAAGCCTTTCCCCCCCCCAAGATTTGAAAGTATCTTGTCCCCTTATTGGTCCTTTGGGTCAGGTGTCAGCCAGGTTACTCGAGCTTCTTAACCCTTTACAGGTAAAAGGATTTTGGAGTCTCTGGCCAGGAGGGATTTTAGTACTGTACACAGGAGAGCTGTTACCCTTCCCTTTATAGTTATGACACCCCCCCCCCCCCCACTTCATCACAATCCCCCACCCAGTAACCTGGGAAAATTACACACATCCCTGGGCGCCTCTGAGAGGCAATACTCAGCCCCTCACAAGCACAGAGTCCGAGTGTAGAAAAGAAACTTGTAATAAAAGGAGGGTGTGACAGGTTCCGTCACAGAGATCCCCTTGGGACTGTCACCTGATGTGCTGAAATTACCTCTGAGCCCGTTTTCCCTGCCAGCTTGGGACTCCAGAACCGGGCCCTGTTGAGCCAGACACGGCAGGCTGCTGCAACACAGACCCAGGGTAAATTCGTAAATCGTTCGCCCTCTATAACAGTGATAGCGAGATGCACAGCTGTTTGCCCCCCACAGGTATTAATACTTAATCCGGGTCGCCAGATCACCAGTCGCTGGGGTGTCCATCCTCCAGGCCATTGGCCGGGGTCCCAAGTTCCCTCTCCGGTCCTGTGTCCCAACGAACTCCCTCTCCCCTCACCTTGTTAAACCCGTAACACCCAGGGAAACTGAGTCCCACCCCCTCAGCATGCAAACCACTGGAAAAACAAGGAAAAAAACAAGAAAATCCCCCCCTTCGTCACATCCCCCTCCCCACAAACCCCCCCACCTCCCCCACCCCCTGTTCCAAAAGGCAACAGGAGCGTCTGTCATCAGCCGGCTCCGTGTGCGTGTCAGGGCTAACCCGGCAAACCCCCACGGCTGTTGTGCTGAGCCCTCGATCCCTGGGCCAAGCCGCCCAGTGAGCCCCTTCCTTCGTGTTGGGGGGTGTAAGTCCCTCCCCCCCCCCCCCGAAGCTCAGAGCTGCAGAGGAAACTAGTCTTTGGTCCCTTTTACTGTTCCACCCTCGCCCATCTCCTGTCGCTGGGCCTAGTGCTTAGAGCCGGGGAGGCACTGGGAGCCAGGACTCCTGGGTTCTCTCCCCGGCTCTGGGAGGGGAGTGGGGTCGAGTGGTTAGAGCCGGGAGGGCGGCTGGGAGCCAGGACTCCTGGGTTCTCTCCCTGGCTCTGGGAAGGGAGTGGGGTCGAGTGGTTAGAGCCGGGGGGCTGAGAGCCAGGACTCCTGGGTTCTCTCCCTGGCTCTGGGAAGGGAGTGGGGTCGAGTGGTTAGAGCCGGGGAGGGCGGCTGGGAGCCAGGACTCCTGGGTTCTGTCCCTGGCTCGGGGAGGGGTGTGTTGCAGTGGCTAGGGCGGTGCTGGGAGCCAGGACTGCGGGGGAAGGGGGGTAGCAGGGGGTGCGTGTGGGGTGGGCGGATTCTCTGCGAGTTCCAGGGTTCAGGATGTTCCTGCAGCCGGGTGGCTCCGTCCCAGGGCTGACGCGCTTGGCTGCCTGAGCTGCTTCTAGCCCAGCCCACGACCAGGCTCATTTGTTGTATAATTAACGGTCTGGTAAACGAGGGATGAAGAAATGGGAATGGAGCCAGGGGCCACCAGGCGGCTCAGCCAGTCCCTGCACCCAGGGGCCGCTGGCTGGCAGGTGACCCAGCCAGGAGCCCCCTTCCCAGGCAGCCCCCCCCCCCCCCCGGCCGCTCAGAGCTGCAAGCAGCCCAGCCAGGGGATCTGCATGAAAACCAACAACCTCTGCCCGGCCACAGCTGGAGAGCCAGGAACTGCAGAGGAGAAACCAGCGAGGACCCTAGACAGAATGGTGGTGTGAGTGTGTGTGTCTGTGTCTGTGTGTACCCTGTGTGCATGTGTCCATGCGTGTGTACGTGTGCGTGCATGTGTGAGTCCATGTGTGTACGTGTGCGTGCATGTGAGTCCATGCATGTACGTGTGCATGCGTGTGCAAGTCCATGCATGTGTACATGTGCATGCATGTGTACATGTGCGTCCATGTGTCCATGTGTGTGCGTCCATGCGTGTGTATGTGCTCATGTGTGACCCGTGGCTACTATTCCTGCAGTAAAAGTTCAGAGGTCGCCCAGGAGCCCCCACGCGTGGCTCAGTCCAGGCCTCAGCCCTGGGCACGGTTCGCTCCCGCCCCTCAGGCGCTGCCCGTTGCAGCTGGGAGCAGCCAGCAGTCGCCCCATGCCCCAGTGCCGCTCCCTGGCTCTCTTGCCCACGCTGGCCTGGCCAGCAATCAGCAGCAGAGAGCTGACGGGGATGCTGGGAGTGTCCTTAGAGCGATCAGCAAGTCATTAGCGGGAGAGATTTTCAAGGGAAGGGAGAACGGGGCAAGAGAGCGAAAATCACCCTCAGCTTTATAGCGCAGCAAGAGCTGCCCAGAGCCCCCACGGGCTGGATGCTCCGCAGAGGCCACGTAACAGTCCACGGGGCCGGATGCAATGCGTCCAAGGGTGCTAAAGGAGTTGGCTGATGTGATTGCAGAGCCATTGGCCATTATCTCTGAAAACTCATGGCGATCGGGGGAGGTCCCGGATGACTGGAAAAAGGCTAATGTAGTGCCCATCTTTAAAAAAGGGAAGGAGGAGGATCCGGGGAACTACAGGCCAGTCAGCCTCACCTGAGTCCCAATTGGCCTCTCAGAATTGGTAAGACAACTCCCACCTGTTCATGCTCTCTGTATGTGTGTGTATATATATCTCCTCAATATATGGTTCACTCTATATGCATCCGAAGAAGTGGGTTGTAGCCCACGAAAGCTTATGCTCTAATAAATTTGTTAGTCTCTAAGGTGCCACAAGTACTCCTGTTATTTTTGCGGATACAGACTAACACGGCTGCTACTCTGAAACCTGGAAAAATCATGGAGCAGGTCCTCAAGGAATCAATTCTGAAGCACTTAGAGGAGAGGAAAGTGATCAGGAACAGTCAGCATGGATTCACCAAGGGGAAGTCGTGCCTGACTAACCTAATTGCCTTCTATGAGGAGATAACTGGCTCTGTGGATGAGGGGAAAGCAGTGGAAGTGTTATTCCTTGACTTTAGCAAAGCTTTTGATACGGTCTTCCACAGTATTCTTGCCGGCAAGTTAAAGAAGTATGGGCTGGATGAATGCACTTTAAGGTGGATAGAAAGCAGACTAGATCGTTGGGCTCAACGGGTAGTGATCAATGGCTACATGTCTAGTTGGCAGCCGGTTTCAAGCGGGGTGCCCCAAGGGTCGGTCCTGGGGCCGGTTTTGTTCAATATCTTTATTAATGATCTGGAGGATGGCGTGGATTGCACTCTCAGCAAATTTGTGGATGACACTAAACTGGGAGGCGTGGTAGATACACTGGAGGGTAGGGATAGGATACAGAGGGACCTAGACAAATTAGAGGATTGGGCCAAAAGAAATCTGATGAGGTTCAACAAGGGCAGAGTCCTGCACTTAGGACGGAAGAATCCTATGCACTGCTACAGACTAGGGACCGAGTGTCTAGGCAGCAGTTCTGCAGAAAAGGACCTAGGGGTCACAGTGGACGAGAAGCTGGATGAGTGGACAGTGTGCCCTTGTTGCCAAGAAGGCTAACGGCATTTTGGGCTGTATAAGTAGGAGCATTGCCAGCAGATCGAGGGACGTGATCATTCCCCTCTATTCGACATTGGTGAGGCCTCATCTGGAGTATTGTGTCCAGTTTTGGGCCCCACACTACAAGAAGGATGTGGAAAAATTGGAAAGAGTCCAGCGGAGGGCAACCAAAATGATTAGGGGGCTGGAGCACATGACTTATGAGGAGAGGCTGAGGGAACTGGGGTTATTTAGTCTCAGGGTGACCAGACAGCAAGTGTGAAAAATCAGGACAGGGGGTGGGGGGGTAATAGGAGCCTATATAAGAAAAAGACCCAAAAATCAGGACTGTCCCTGGGGGGGAGGGATAGCTCAGTGGTTTGAGCATTGGCCTGCTAAACCCAGGGTTGTGAGTTCAATCCTTGAGGGGGCTATTTAGGGAACTGGGGTAAAAATCTGTCTGGGGATTGGTCCTGCTTTGAGCAGGGGGTTGGACTAGATGACCTCCTTAGGTCCCTTCCAGCCCTGATATTCTATATATTCTATTAACAGAGTCTGTGCCCCACAGACTCGTGCTGCTGATATGCTGATGGTGCAAAGAGGGGTTGGCAGCCCTGCGGCGCAGGCCGGGGTTTAGGGAATCAGCTCCCCTGGCTCCGGGCAGCTGGGCCTGGCATGAAACCAGCCATTTCCGCTTCCTGGGCCAGACCAAACCCGCACATTGACCAGGCTTCGCTCGTTGGGCTCGGGGCAAGAGAGGTTGGTTGGGGGAAGTTCCTTCATCCCTCCCTGCAGCCCAAAAGCCGCCGGGTGAACCTTGCCCCCCCAGAGGGTGTCAGAACCTGTGGGGATGCGAATCCCACGGGGACTGGGGCTCGGCTGGCAGGGGCCCCTGGCCACAGGGACTCGGTGTGGGGGGGGGGGGGGGGAGAGCTGGCCTGGTTCTAATACACCCCCCCAAACGATGTGGTGGTTAAAAAGAAGGGACCTTGTTTCCGGTCACCTGAGCCTTGTGCACCAGCGTGCAGAGGGTGTAAGACGCTGCTGCCTCCATGTCTCACGCCTGCTTTGCACGAGTGTGAACGAGCGCACCAGGCACTGGCGAAGTGGGGCCTTCCCTTTCCCGTTAGCGGGGGTGGGAGTCGCCCCCTTGCACCAAGAGAGGGGAGGACACAGACCCCTCGGCACGAGGGGCCGGCTTCCACTGACCCCTTGGCCTCTGGTCCCACCGTGCCCGGGAATAGTGAACGAGGAGCAGTCGCCACCCCCCAGCCTTGGCAGGGTCCCTCGCTGTGAGGAAGGGAGCAGCCTGGGTTTTGGCCGAAAGGGCAGAGCACTGGCCCGAAGTCAGTTACCTCCCCGTGGCTGTTTGCTGCCCCCCGTGCCTGGGACAGAGCCTGGGAACTGAGCTGCAGAGAAGGCAGATAATTAGGGAATTACATCCCTGCCAGGAGCTGTCGCAGCCCACGGTGCTGGGCAGGGGGGGAGCTGTCAAGGGGCTGCCAGGCAACTCTTAAAAACAAGGAGCCAATTTATTCAGGGGGAGGAACCCAGGCTGGGGGCGGCTGATTGACAGGGAAGTTGCTGCGAGGCTCCCCAGCAGTTAATAGCAACCCTTTTATGGAAGGGGCCCCGAAATTGCTTTGCCCCAGGCCCCCTGAATCCTCTGGGCGGCCCTGCGCCCAGCCCCTCCCCCCTAACCGCCCAGCCCCACCCCGAGCCGGGAGAGAACCCAGGAGTCCGGCGCCCAGCCCCTCCCCCCTAACCGCCCAGCTCCTCCCCGAGCCGGGAGAGAACCCAGGAGTCCGGCGCCCAGCCCCTCCCCCCTAACCGCCCAGCTCCTCCCCGAGCCGGGAGAGAACCCAGGAGTCCGGCGCCCAGCCCCTCCCCCCTAACCGCCCAGCTCCTCCCCGAGCCGGGAGAGAACCCAGGAGTCCGGCGCCCAGCCCCTCCCCCCTAACCGCCCAGCTCCTCCCCGAGCCGGGAGAGAACCCAGGAGTCCGGCGCCCAGCCCCTCCCCCCTAACCGCCCAGCTCCTCCCCGAGCCGGGAGAGAACCCAGGAGTCCGGCGCCCAGCCCCTCCCCCCTAACCGCCCAGCTCCTCCCCGAGCCGGGAGAGAACCCAGGAGTCCGGCGCCCAGCCCCTCCCCCCTAACCGCCCAGCTCCTCCCCGAGCCGGGAGAGAACCCAGGAGTCCGGCGCCCAGCCCCTCCCCCCTAACCGCCCAGCCCCTCCCTGAGCCGGGAGAGAACCCAGGAGTCCGGCGCCCAGCGCCGCTAAGCAGGAGCCGGGCAGCCCCCCCGCAGGTGTTTGAGGCGGGGCCTCGCCCCCCCACCCCCGGCCGGCGCAGCCCGGCCGGGCCAATGGGCCGGGCCTGCCCCTCCCTCCGCGCGCACGCTCCCTGCTCGGCGCAGCCCCGGGGTGCGCGGCGCAAGCGGCGCGCAGCGAGCCCGGCCGGGGCCCCGCGCGAGGCGGAGCCGCGTGGAGCCGCGCGGGGCGGAGGGTCCCCGCCGCGGGAGCCGGGGCCAAGGGGGAGCCGGAGCCGCCCGGGCCGGGCTCCGTGTCTGCACCATGCGCCTCCTCCCCAGCCTCTGCCTGCTGCTGGCGGCCGGGTCCCGGGCAGCCCAGGTAGGCGCGGGCGGGCGGGGCGGGGGTCTCGGGGGGCGCGGCCCCCAGGCGGGGCGGGGCGGTGTGTGGCTCCAGGGGTCTGGGCCCCCAGCTCCCTACGGGGGCTCCCCTTGGAACTAGGGGTGCTGGGGGCGCAGCCCATCACCCCCAGGGGGGACAGTTCGGGTCAGTGGCTCCTAGTCCCCCCCCCCCAGGTGTACACCTGTCTGGGCCCCGGGAGCCCTGCCCCGACCGGGCTGAGGTGGAGACTTGGACCCAGGGCGCCGGGTGTTTCCCAGGGGAGCTCAGCTCCGGCCGGCCGGGGGTCGCTCTGGGGCCTGTTCTTAGCCGGGCTGGGGCTGGCGCGGTGCTGGCTGTGGGCTGCAGAACAGGTGCCAGGACTCCTGGGTTCCTCCAGCTTGTGGGGGGCTCAGCAGGTGGTCGCTGTGCTGCGTCCTTGTGCCCCCGGCACCGTGTCCTGCTGGCCTCTCCCTGGCACCTGTGCCACGTCCTGTGCCCCATGGCACCCGCTGTCCCCCAGGCCCAGCCCTATCTCCGCTCCCACCCTGGGGCTGGCAGAAGTTCCCATTCCCACGGGAGCGTCAGTAACCGATGCCACCCGACCGCAAAAGGCCTCCCTAGTGCCGGCGTCAAGGATGCACAGGCTCTGCGCTGAGCCCCGGCTTTCCAGCCCCCCTGGCAGGAGCCCCTCGGCGTGCCAGAGCCCCCAGGGGACCCGCTCTTCCCGCAGGCCTGGCCACGTGCCTCACCGCCTCCGAGGCTGAGCCTGGGGGCTCCAGCCCTCCTGCTGCCCGCCGTGAGCTCTGCCCGGTGGGTCCGGCTGAGCCCGATGCCTGGGCACAGACCTGGCCCCTCTGCAGGGACCAGCGCGGCTCAGGCAGGACCGGCAGCGACCCCCGTGCGCGTCCCCTAAGCAGAGACGGGCTCGTTGGCCCCCGGCCCCGGGACGGCCCCAGGTTGGTGCAGAGCAGCGAAGGCTCAGACACGGGCCATGCGGCCGAGCCAGGGCTCCGCCCGGCCAAGCTACTGTGGGTCCGTCTGGGCTGGATCTCCGGCTCTGTCAGTCCCGGTGAGAGCTGCTGAGCCCCTCCGCAGACCCATCCTCACCCCGGCCTCCTGCCACCTCTCGGGCCCGGCCCCGTTCCCGTGTGCTGCCTTAGTAGGGTTCATGGTTCAGTTCGGGGGCAGGGGCGTCTGTGTGTGTGCTCCCATTGTCCCTCCCGTCTCTTCTCTGCCCCAAGAGCAGCTTTAACCCTGCTGCACCCGCTGGGTAGCAGTGCAGAGTACAGAGGGAAACTGAGGCACGCATTAGCTTCATAACAGTATTACAGAAAATTCCCGCCTTGTCCTGTCAGCAAAGGGGGAAATCCGTGCCCATCCTCCGGGACCCTGGGCTCGGGTTGTGGGGAGTTGGTAGCACTGCCCCACGTGGGGTTTGACAGGTTCCTGCCTCCAGCTTCCCAAGGCTGCAGGATCCCGGCTGAGAGCAAGGGGCATCTGGTCCCTCTGTGTGGGAATGGCCACGCCAGGGTGAGAGCGGGGCCCCAATGCTGGGCCGATTGGGAGGGGGGTGTCTCTTCCCGCAGGATTCAGGGGGTGTGCCCGGCCCAGTCTCTCTAGGTCCCTCTCTGCCCTCGGTGCCCCAGCTGTACATGGGGGGGGGGGGGGGACTCTGGGGAGAGGGAAACCGGAGTTTGGGGGAGTGGATGCTCTGTGCAGCTGCAATGTCTGAAATGGGGGGCTGGTGCAGGAGCCCCTTCCCCATCTCCCTGCCCCCCCACCTCCTCTAGTCCCATCCCCCTGTCCCGTTCCAACCACCGTTCCTGTGCCCACAGACTTCAGCTCCTGTGTGGAAGAATTGGAAAAGGTTCAGAGAAGGGCAACAAAAATGATTAGGGGTTTGGAACGGCTTCCATATGAGGAGAGATTAATAAGACTGGGACTGTTCAGCTTGGAAAAAAGACGACTAAGGGGGGAGATGATAGAGGTCTATAAAATTATGAATGGTATAGAGAAAGTAAATAAGGAAGTGTTATTTACTCCTTCTCATAACACAAGAACAAGAGGACACCAAATGAAATTAATAGGTAGCAGGTGTAAAACAAACACAAGAAAGTATTTTTTCATGCAACGCGCTGTCAACCTCTGGAACTCCTTGCCAGAGGATGTTGTGAAGGCCAAGACTATAACGGGGTTCAAAAGGGAGCTAGACAGATTCATGGAGGACAGGTCCATCAATGGCTATTAGCCAGGCTGGGCAGGGATGGTGTCCCTAGCCTCTGTTTGCCAGACGCTGGGAATGGGCGACAGGGGATGGATCTCTTGGTGATTCCCTGTTCTGTTCACTCCCTCTGGGATACCTGGCATTGGCCACTGTCGGCAGACAGGATACGGGGCTAGATAGACTTTTGGTCTGACCCAGTCTGGCCGTTGTGATGTGTGCCCCCCATTGGGTGCAGTGGTCCCTCCCCAGCTGGGCTGAACTCAGGGCCCCCATGCATACAGCTGGGTGGGGGTCTCCCCAGCCTGGCCCTGTGCTTGCGCATGGCATGAGGAGGGGGCAGGGCTCCCCTCAGGGCCGGCTCCCGCCCGTGTGACCCTGAGTGGGAGACTCTCCCAGGCTGTGTCAGTGATGGGTGGGCCCGGCTCGCGGTGGGAGCTGGCGAGGGAGGAAACGGGGCTTGGCCCAGCAGCTGCGTCCCTGATCCCAGAGTCCAGCCTCAGCCCTGGCCTGGCAGCAGCCCCGTTAGTGCCCCAGGGGCCAGGCGGGCAGGGCACGGCACGCAGCCTCCAGGGCTCTGGCCCCGGGGTGAGTCCAGCTGAGTGTCTGCAGTGACCAGTCGCCTGGAGCCCAGCGTCCCTGGGGCCAGCTGCGGGAGGTCGGGCAGGGCGGAGTCCACACAGGGGGAGCTGTGACCCCAGAGGCCCGGCTCTTCTGACAGCCAACCTCCCCTGCTCTTCCCTCCCTGAGCCTCCGCGCCCCCCCACTGCTCTGGTCTGCCTCCCTCCCAGCCCCACTGCCTGGGGGTCCCTGGGCCAGAGGAGCTGCCAGGAAAGGGGGATCCTGGCTCTAAACACGAGCGATGCCTCCCATGGGTCCCCGCCAGCGGCACTGCACCGGCCCTGGGCCGGAATCCCCCCCCCCCACCAAGCCACACGGGAAGCCGGGCTGTAAACCCCGTGGGCTCCAGTGGCTAGAATCCAGGTGCTGCCCAGGCCCAGAGCCCCGTGGGGGGAGGAGGGGACGCCCCCGGCCTGGAGCTGGCAGGGCTCTGTCGCGGAGCGGCCGGCGAGATCTGCAGCTGCCTGCAGGGCTGGACTCCCTGGGGGGGTCCCTGAGCTGCTCTTTGCAGACTCTGGCTCCCCCAGCCTCAGCCCTGGCCCCCACCCCGTGCAGCCGAGCGGTGGCTGAGTCAGCCTGGCAGAGCTGGCACCTGCGAGCCCTGTCCCAGGGCCTGGAGGCTGCAGCTGCTCCCGGGCTCCTGGTTAGACAGCTGGGCCTGCTGAATATTCACCCGGGCAGGCTCGCCCGCCATTGGCCAGCATCGGCTCTGTCTGCTGAATATGTATGACGTGCCCGGGGCTTTGGTTGGCTAGACAGCCGCTGCTCAGCCCCCCCCTTGCCCCCTCTATGGCCGGGGGTGGGGGCAGGGAGATCTCCCACCTCAGGCACAGGCTTCGTGGGGGCGTGGGGTGTCCTCCGATCTGAGCCCGTTAGTGCTGTGCTCTGGTTCCACCTAGTTCTGCTGTCGCTCGCACCCCTGTGCAAAGTGAGCGTGTTACTCGCTGCTGGGTGGGCCTGGCGTGCAAAGCGAGCGTGCGGTGGTTGGGAGTGGTGCGCGAGGGCCGGGTGGGCCTGGCGTGCAAAGCGAGCGTGCGGTGGTTGGGAGTGGTGCGCGAGGGCCGGGTGGGCCTGGCGTGCAAAGCGAGTGTGCGGCATGTGCAGGGATGCTCGCCCAGTCAGTCACCCGGATGCAGCGCGGGGGTCCGTAGGGCAGCCCCGTCCATGCTGCTCAGCCCGGAGCCAGCCGAGTTGTAGCCACCCCGTGTTCAAACTCCATCGTCTGTCTCCATCTGACCTCGCTGGTCAGTTCCCGGGGGGGAGCCCCCCCCATCCTTTGCTCAGCCTGCCCCCGGGTCGCTGAGTGTCCGTGGGCCCCCGGGTCGCTGAGTGTCCGTGGGCCCCCGGGTCGCTGAGTGTCCGTGGGCCCCCGG
Source organism: Emys orbicularis (assembly GCF_028017835.1). NCBI lineage: Eukaryota > Metazoa > Chordata > Testudines > Emydidae > Emys > Emys orbicularis. The sequence goes on along the minus strand of NC_088701.1, from coordinate 654,906 downwards.
GTCGCTGAGTGTCCGTGGGCCCCCGGGTCGCTGAGTGTCCGTGGGCCCCCGGGTCGCTGAGTGTCCGTGGGCCCCCGGGTCGCTGAGTGTCCGTGGCCATTGGCTGCTCGGTTTCTCCAGTGACGCGGGTTTCTCTCGGACGGTTTGTTTTGGTAACCCCTTCGGGACTGCCTCTGTCTCCTGAGGGCGCCTTTGCCCCGCTCTGGCTCCGGTGCCCATGGACAAGTTTGGGGGTGTGCATGTGTCTGACTCTCCTCTCCCCCGGGAGCTGCGCTGCCTCCCTGCTCATTCTCTCCTTATGACCGTGTTTCATTCCCCAGCACGGCACTAAATGCCACATAACGAGCCTGAATTAACGAGCAATTTACATGCAGATTCCCAGTGATTACACTATGGTTGGGCAAATTAGAAGAGAATCAGTGAGGGCTGAGGTGGGTGGGTGCTGGAGCTGGGTGCTGGGCACTGAGGGGGATGTGACGAAGTGGGACTGTTCTTAATGTTTCCTCTGAATACTGGGTGGGTGCCTCAGTTTCCCCTATGCATTTCTTAAGTCTCCAGTGTGCATACATGGCCGACACTCTGTATCCTAGCAACAAATGGCCGTGGCCCTTCCCCCCTGCAAGGAAATAGCTAAAAGTGAACAAAGAGATCAGGTGACCTCCTGGCCTGGGAAAGAGACAAAGCCCAGAGGAGGAGGGGCTGGAGGGGGTTTCAGTTTGGAGCTGGCTGGGGACGAGGAGTGAAGTGCAGACAGGGTTGTCTGGCTCGCTGGGCCCCAGAATGGACCCGGCTGAGGGATCCGGTTCTCTGTACCTACAAGCTCTGTTTTAGACCATGTTCCTGTCATCTAATAAACCTCTGTTTTACTGGCTGGCTGAGAGTCACGTCTGACTGCGAAGTGGGGGTGCAGGACCCTCTGGCTTCCCCAGGACCCCGCCTGGGCGGACTCGCTGTGGGAAGCGCACGGAGGGGCATATGCTGAATGCTCCCAGGAGAGACCCAGGAGGTGAAGCCGTGTGAGCTTCTTGCCCTGAAGACAGTCTGCTCCAAGGGAGAGGAGGCTCCCCAAAGCCCTAACTGGCTTTGTGGGGAGCAGTTCCAGAGCATCGCCCGGGGACTCCGTGACAGGGGGTCACTGATCTCTGGCTTGTAGTGTAACAATACACACTTCCCGTGTAGGTGTCTGTGCCCCCTCCGTGGGGCGGGTACCTCAGCGCCTCCAGCTCCCGTTCCCTTGGCCCCATGGGCAGTGCCATCTCCCTGCTAGCGACCCAGAGAGCGGGGCCGGGTGTGTGTATTTCAGCCAGGCTGGGCATTGTGGGTGCTGCTGGGACGCCCGTCGGGAGCTGGGTGCCCCAGGCGGGGCAAGGGGCTTCCCTCATGGGGGTCTCTCTTCCCCAGCTGGCCAGAGTTCTGCAGAGAGAGGGCCAGGGCTGGGCACTCGGGGCACAGCAAAGCGGCAGCGTGAAGGGTCCGGGGCAGGGTCTGGGAGGGAGCCGGCAGAGGGGCGGGGGCGGGGCTGGGGCCGGGGCAGGGCAGGGTCTCCCCATCACACCAGCGCACAGCTGTGCTGCCCGCACTCCGTGGCCGCTGAGCCCCAGCCTGTCGCCCGCGGGGACTTGGCTGGTGTGACGCGCGGGCTGCTGCTGCCACCTGACGCTCGCTGGGTCCCTGCCTGCACCAGGCACCAGGATGCCCCGCCTCAGTCAGGGCAGGGCAGCGCTGCAGCGTCCGGCGCTGCTACCAACCACGCACAGGGCAGTGTCCTTGGCATGCAGCCTGGCACGGGGGCAGGGAAGATGGGACAGACCTGGGGCCTCTGGGCCTCGACCCTCATGGTGCCAGTTCCAGGGGGTTCGGGGGGAGCCTCCTGCAGCATCTGGGCACCGCCTGCCTGCCCCCTGCCTGGAAGTGGCTGCACCGGGCAGTGACGCTGATTCCCCCCTTGCCCTGCGTCTCACCCCATTGCAAGCTCTGCCTAGCTGAGGCTGGGGGTGTGTGTGTGTGCCTGATTGAGGCACCACACCCAGAGCCCTGGGGGGAGGGGGCTGCACCCACCTTGCCCCTCCTACTCCCCCGGGCTCTGTTTTTCTGCCCACCGGAGTCTGCTCCCTCGGCTTCATCCTTGTCTCCCCACTGCACCCCCCCCAGGCACTCGGAAGAGCCTCCTGCAGCCAGCCTGGCCTGGGGCCGCCTCCACTCGCCCAACTGATGGGGGGAGCCGGAGCCCAAGTAGCCGGTGCTGGCACCTGGTGCAGGGGTTTGCATGATGAATAAATGGGGGAGAGAAGGTGACTGTCTCGCTCCCGCCCCCGTGGCCTGGGTGAGGCTCAGTGAGGCTGGAAGGCAGCAGGTTCCAAACGGGAGAGAGGAAGAGGCGTGGGCCGGTGGAACTCTCTGCCACAGGGTTCACCCAGGCTGAGGAGTGCTGTTTACTGGTGTTACGGCAGGGCCCCAGGGTGAGGGCGTGGCACAGACACTGAATGGAGACGGGCCCTGCCCCAAAGAACTGACAGTCTCTGTGCAGCCGAGAGCTGGGCAGGGCTGAGAAAAGGGACCAGTCGTTTCTGTGGCTAACAAGAACGTCCTTAGTTAGAGCAGTGTCATAACTATAAAGGGAAGGGTAACAGCTCTCCTGTGTACAGTACTATAAAATCCCTCCTGGCCAGAGACTCCAAAATCCTTTTACCTGTAAAGGGTTAAGAAGCTCGGAGAACCTGGCTGACACCTGACCCAAAGGACCAATAAGGGGACAAGATACTTTCAAATCTTGGGGGGGGGGGGGAAAGCTTGTGTTTGTGCTCTTTGTTTTGGGGGTTGTTCGCTCTTGGGACTGAGAGGGACCAGACATCAATCCAGGTTCTCCACATCTTTCTAAACAAGTCTCTCCTATTTCAAACTTGTAAGTAAATAGCCAGGCAAGGCGTCTTAGTTTTACTTTGTTTTCTCAACTTGTAAATGTACCTTTTACTAGAGTGTTTATCTTTGTTTGCTGTACTTTGAACCTGAGGCTAGAGGGAGGTCCTCTGAGCTCTTTAAGTTTGATTACCCTGTAAAGTTATTTTCCATCCTGATTTTACAGAGATGATTTTTACCTTTTTCTTTAATTAAAAGCCTTCTTTTTAAGAACCTGATTGATTTTTCCTTGTTTTTAGATCCAAGGGGTTTGGATCTGTATTCACCAGGAGTTGGTGGGGGAAAGGAGGGGGATGGTTATTTTCTCCTTGTTTTAAGATCCAAGGGGTTTGGATCTGTATTCACCAGGGAATTGGTGAAAGGTTTCTGAAGGCTTTCCAGGGAAGGGAATTAGCTTTGGGAATGGTGGCAGCGGACCAGATCTAAGCTGGTAGTTAAGCTTAGAAGTCCTCATGCAGGCCCCCACATTTGTACCCTAAAGTTCAAAGTGGGGAAGCAGCCTTGACAAGCAGCGAGGGGCAGAACGGGCCCAAGAGGCCTGGCTGGGCCAGAGACCCCCTGCTTCCAGACCTCAAACTCCCAGGGGTCAGCAGGGGGCTTCCCTGGGGCCGAGAATCCCACGGCTGCCACTTGCAGGGCTCCGGGCGCCTTCCTCCACAGCGTGGTACTGCTGCTGTTGGAGCCGGGATACTGGGCTAGATGGGCCCTGGGCTGGGCTAGGAACTCGTATGCGTTTGTGTGTGTGTGTGTGTGTGTGCGCTGCTGCTGCTGTCAGAGCCGGGATACTGGGCTAAATGGGCCCTGGGCTGGGCTAGGGACTCGTGTGCGCGCGTGTGTGTTTGTGTGCATGTGTGTGTGCGGTGCTGCTGTCAGAGCCGGGATACCGGGCTAGATGGGCCCTGGGCTGGGCTAGGGACTTGTGTGTGCGTGTGTGTGTGTGTGTGTGGTGCTGCTGCTGTCGGAGCCGGGATACCGGGCTAGATGGGCCCTGTCTCGCTGTGTGTGCACGCGCAGTGACTGCACGTCCCCACAAGGTGGCACTGCAGCACCATTCAGTCCGGCTTGGTCTGGGTTCCCAGCGCTAGGCGGGGCGGAGAGCACGTCCAAAGCGCGCTCAGCCCCAAGGAGCCCGTCCTCGGAGAGCAGCCCCTGGGGACGGGGATGGCGATGGAGCCCAGCCCAGCCCCCCGCCTGAGGAACGGCCACAGCCGCCCTCCGGGCACTGGGAATCCGGATTCTGGACTCAGGACGGGGGCCCCGATTCAGCCAAGTGCCGAGCATTACATCGTGCTGAGCCAGGGCCCGAAGTCACACAACTGACACCTCTCCAGGGCAAGGACTGTCTGTTGCTGTGTCTGGGCAGCGCCCGGCCCGACGGGGCCCCCGATCTCGGACGCCGTGTGTCTGGGCAGCGTCCGGCGCGACGGGGCCCTGATCTCAGTTGCTGTGTGTCTGGGCAGCGCCTGGCGCGACGGGGCCCAGTCTCGGTTGCTGTGTGTCTGGGCAGCGCCTGGCGCGACGGGGCCCCGATCTCGGTCGCTGTGTGTCTGGGCAGCGTCCGGCCCGACGGGGCCCTGATCTCGGTCGCTGTGTGTCTGGGCAGCGCCCGGCTCGACGGGGCCCCGATCTCGGTCGCTGTGTGTCTGGGCAGCGCCCGGCTCGACGGGGCCCCCGATCTCGGTTGCTGTGTGTCTGGGCAGCGCCTGGCGCGACGGGGCCCAGTCTCGGTTGCTGTGTGTCTGGGCAGCGCCTGGCGCGACGGGGCCCCGATCTCGGTCGCTGTGTGTCTGGGCAGCGTCCGGCTTGACGGGGCCCCCGATCTCAGTCCCTGTGTGTCTGGGCAGCGTCCGGCGCGACGGGGCCCCCGATCTCGGTCGCCGTGTGTCTGGGCAGTGCCCGGCCCGATGGGGCCCTGATCTCGGTCGCCATGTGTCTGGGCAGCTCCTGGCGCGACGGGGCCCCCGATCTCGGTCGCCGTGTGTCTGGGCAGCTCCTGGCGCGACGGGGCCCCCGATCTCGGTCGCCGTGTGTCTGGGCAGCGCCCGGCCCGACGGGGCCCCCGATCTCGGTCGCCGTGTGTCTGGGCAGCGCCCGGCCCGACGGGGCCCCCGATCTCGGTCGCCGTGCGTCTGGGCAGCGCCCGGCCCGACGGGGCCCCCGATCTCGGTCGCCGTGCGTCTGGGCAGCGCCCGGCCCGACGGGGCCCCCGATCTCGGTCGCCGTGCGTCTGGGCAGCGCCCGGCCCGACGGGGCCCCCGATCTCGGTCCCTGTGCGTCTGGGCAGCGCCCGGCCCGACGGGGCCCCCGATCTCGGTCCCTGTGCGTCTGGGCAGCGCCCGGCCCGACGGGGCCCCCGATCTCGGTCCCTGTGCGTCTGGGCAGCGCCCGGCCCGACGGGGCCCCGATCTCGGTCCCTGTGCGTCTGGGCAGCGCCCGGCCCGACGGGGCCCCGATCTCGGTCCCTGTGCGTCTGGGCAGCGCCCGGCCCGACGGGGCCCCGATCTCGGTCCCTGTGCGTCTGGGCAGCGCCCGGCCCGACGGGGCTCCCATCATAGAAATTATGTTAATGTGAACAAAACAAACACTCCTTCCTGTGTACTGAGTTCTGTTGATGCAGGATCCCGGACTCCTGGGTTCTATCTGTAGGTCTGGGAGGGGAGTGGGGTCGAGTGGTTGGAGCCAGGACTCCTGGGTTCTGTCCCAGCATGAAGAGGGAGCTGCTCTCTGGCCCGATCCGAGGTAGCGAGACGTCCATGTGGCCAGCAGGTGGCGATGCCGGGCTTGGAAACTAACCGGTGGGGGGAGAGGGCTGGGCTGAGGCAGGTGCAGGGTGGGGGTGCTGGGGGGGGGACGATCACGTCGCCTCTGAGCCGGCTCTTGCAGTCACAGCGCCGCAGCCGGGGGGCAAAGGGGCCAGTCCCGCTAGTGACAGAGAGGGGGCGCGTGCGGGCCCCGGGGCCGCTGTCTGGAGTGGGGAGGGGCAGGGCTGGAGCGCAGCCTGCCGGGCACCTGGCCCTGTGACCCATCCCCGCTGAGCGAGGGTGCCCCAGGCGCCCCCCGCACGACGGGGGTAGTACCCGTGTCCTGCCCCATGCGCTCGGCGTCTGGCTCCGTGAAGCCCCTGTGGGGAGCAGCCCCAGGTGGCAGGCGGGGGAGACTCGGCGCAGGGTTTGTACCGGGCTGGGGCGGGTCGGGCTGGGGTAGCTGGGGGGGAAGGGGCGGAGAGTTACGATCGAGGGGGACTGACAGAACTGGGTTGGGGGGAGCCCAGGGCTGGCCTAGCAGGGGCTGCGGGTCAGGAGTGAGGGGCACCGGCAGAGCTGAGCGGGGGGGGGGGGGGAGTTTACAATTAAAATTGCGAATGATGCAAACCCCCCCCCCCCCCCTTCTGGAGGGCTCGGCAGATCTCTGGCAGCAGCCTCTGGCCAGGTGGCCTGGTCTGTTCCCCTGTGTCTGGGCTCGGTACGGTGCCATCACCAGCGTGTCTGGGCACTTTCTCCCCTGCTTGGGCGGGGGTCAGCAGCAATAGCAGGGTCTGGTCCCTTCCAGGGAGGGAGCAGCTGGGCTGTGGGGGCTGCAAGGTCCTGGGGTCCCGGCCTTGTCAGCCATTCGCCCTCCCTCCTGCTCTGGGGCAACCCGGGGGGGGGGGGGGGGCAGGCCCTTCCCATCCTGCTAGCTACCCCTCCCCCCCGGAGCCCCCACGCGGTGCAGGGGCCCCCCCCTCCCCCCCGGAGCCCCCACGCGGTGCAGGGGCCCCCCCTCCCCCCCGGAGCCCCCACGCGGTGCAGGAGTCCCCCTCCCCCCGGAGCCCCCACGCGGTGCAGGGCCCCCCCTCCCCCGGAGCCCCCACGTGGGGCCAGGGCCTCTCCCTGCAGCTGGCTGACGATTGGCGAGGTCCTAAGTGACTGACAGGGCCCCCTGTGCGATGCTTTCCCAGTGACCAGCCCCCCCATCTCACCGCTTTGATGTGTCCTTCCCCTCAGCTCTTGTAACCCCCCTCCCCAGATTCCTGCCCGTTTCCTCGACAACCCCCTAAGCTCCCGGCTGGTGCTAGAGGCTCAGAGACGAGCCCCCATCTCCCCCCGCTGCCCTTCTGGGAGCCCAGGGCTCCGCGGAGACCGGGCCAGATGGCCAGGGCTTCCCGGTGCCGTGTCTGCTCGGCCCCCCCCCGCCTGGCCGGCCCGTGGCCAGCGCCAGCTGACGTCACTCGGCTGGAAGTGATGGGGAGCGGAGCGGGGGTTCGCTCCAGCCGGGCGCTTTATAAGGACGGGAGCGGAGCCGCGCGGCTCTCTCCGGCTCGCTCTCAGCCCCGGAGGAGGCCGGGGGGCCGGCTGGCGAGCGGGGGCACGAGGGGGCTCCCTGGGCCGGGAGCCGAGGGTCGGGAAGCAGGCTGCCGCCCCACCGAGGGGGGATGAGGCAGGGGCCGACATGACCGTGCCGCTGCTGAAGATCGGAGCCGTGCTCAGCACCATGGCCATGGTCACCAACTGGATGTCGCAGACGCTGCCCTCCCTGGTGGGGCTGAACGGCACCACGATCTCCCGGGCCGGCACCTCGGAGAAAATCGTGAGTCCCCGTGGCCGGGGGTCTGCAGGAGCGGCTGTGTCTGGGGGGGTGTCTGTCCATCCGGGTGCCCCATGGCCGGGTGTCTGCGGGAGCGGCTGTGTCTGGGGGGGTGTCTGTCCATCCGGGTGCCCCATCGCCGGGTGTCTGTGGGAGCGGCTGTGTGTGTGTTGGGGGGTGGGTGTCCGTCCATCTGGGTGCCCCGTGGCCGGGTGTCTGCACGAGTGGCTGTGTGTGTGTGGGTGTCTGTCCGGGTGCCCCGTGGCCGGGTGTCTGCACGAGTGGCTGTGTGTGTGTGGGTGTCTGTCCGGGTGCCCCGTGGCCGGGTGTCTGCATGAGTGGCTGTGTGTGAGTTGCGGGCTGTCTGTCTGTCCATCTGCGTGCCTGCGTCCGTCCGTCTGCGCGAGTGGGTGGGGGGGAGTGTCTGTCCGTCTGGGTGCCCTGTGGCCGGGTGTCTGCGGGAGCGGCTGTGTGTGTGTGGGTGTCTGTCCGGGTGCCCCGTGGCCGGTTGTCTTCATGAGTGGCTGTGTGTGAGTTGGGGGGTGTCTGTCTGTCCATCTGCGTGCCTGCGTCCGTCCGTCTGCGCGAGCGGCTGGGTGGGTGGGGGGGAGTGTCTGTCCATCTGGGTGCCCCGTGGCCGGGTGTCTTCATGAGTGGCTGTGTGTGAGTTGGGGGGTGTCTGTCTGTCCATCTGCGTGCCTGCGTCCGTCCGTCTGCATGAGCGGCTGGGTGGGTGGGGGGGTATCAGTCCGTCTGGGTGCCCCGCACGCTGCTGGGCAGCTGACTCGGGGGGTCAGGGTCCGTCCGTGTCCGGCAGCCTGTGCAGGGACCCTATCGGGGCTGTCTGTGTTTTGCTCCAGCTTGGCGGGGGATGCCCCGGCCTCTCTGCTCCCTGCCCCCCCGCCGTCCATCTCCCTGCCTCCCCCACTTCGCATGGAGAGCCCCCCGGAGAGCTGTGCCGCTGGGGCTGAGCAGGGCGGGAGCCCCGGGGGGAGAACAGACCAGCGGCTGCTCTGTGCTGTGGGTCCCCATCGCTGGGGACGGGGGGGAGGGGGCTGGTTGTTACAGATTTACTGGCTGCAGTGTTCTCTCCTGGCTGTCTGTCCGAGCATGGGGCTGAGCGGGGCTGGGGCCCCGCGGTCGCGCTCCTGCGTTTTCAGACTCCTTTGGCTCCGGTTCCCTTTGTGGGGTGGGGTGGGATTTTCAGACCCTCCTGCACCCATGGCAAATTGGAGAGGGAAGTGTCCCTGCTGTGGTTCCCCCCCGGCCCCTGCGGGAGACCAGGAGAGGGGTTGGTGGCCCCCCAGCTGCTGCAGGGGAGCTGATGGGGCCGTGCCAGTGACCCCGCCGGCCGGCCCCTCTGGGAGGCAGGTGCTGCAGGCACTGAGCGAACAATAATCCAGCCCCCCCCCCCCCCCAGTTCGTTAAGTGACTCGCGCCGCACTGAGCATCTCCATCCCCTGAGCAGCCCCAGGCTCGGCCGGCCACTTGCCGCCCTTGGCAGCTGGCTCTGGCGGGGCAGCGCTGGGTGGGGCCCACCTGAGGCTCCTTAATTGCCTGAAAAAGCCTCCCCCCCCAGAAGAGGACAACCCCCCCCCCCCCCCCCCCCCGCTCTGGCAGCTTCGTGCCCGGCCGAGTCGATTCTGCACCCGCTGGATGCGCCAGAGACTTTGCGCTTTCTCTGGCTTGAATTGTGGCCCCGGCCCGGGGGGTCCCAGCTCTGCCAGCGGCTGGGCCCCTCGGGGCAGCCGCGGGCTGGGGACGTGCCACTGGGTCTGCGATGGGACGCGCCCTCCGCCTCCGCCTCCCTCCTGTGCGTCTTGGAGCCTCGTTGGGGAGAATTGTTCGCTCGGGGACTGGAGCTGTCTTGGCTCGTGTGTCCTTCCCGAGCCAGGTGTCAGGTCCCCCCCACGACCGCTCCGATACCGAACGTGTCTGCTTCAAACCCCCTCAGCACGCTGGGAGGGACTGCAGGGGCTGGGGGATCCCGGCTGGAGGAGCTGGGGGGGGGACTGCAGGGGCTGGGGGATCCCGGCTGGAGGAGCTGGGGGGGGACTGCAGGGGCTGGGGGATCCCGGCTGGAGGAGCTGGGGGGCGGGACGGACTGCAGGGGCTGGGGGATCCCGGCTGGAGGAGCTGTTGGGAGGGACTGCAGGGGCTGGGGGATCCCGGCTGGAGGAGCTGTTGGGGGGGACTGCAGGGGCTGGGGGATCCCAGGCTGGAGGAGCTGGGGGGGGACTGCAGGGGCTGGGGGATCCCAGGCTGGAGGAGCTGGGGGGACGACTGCAGGGGCTGGGGGATCCCGGCTGGAGGAGCTGTTGGGGGGGACTGCAGGAGCTGGGGGGAGGACGGACTGCAGGGGCTGGGGGATCCTGGCTGGAGGAGCTGGGGGGGGGACACTGCAGGGGGCTGGGGGATCCTGGGCTGGAGGGGCTGGGAGTGGGGGACTGCAGGGGGCTGGGGGATCCCAGGCTGGAGGAGCTGGGGGGCGGGGGGACTGCAGGGGGCTGGGGGATCCCAGGCTGGAGGAGCTGGGGGGGGACACTGCAGGGGGCTGGGGGAGCCAGGGATGGGGAGCTGGAGGTGAGGGGGCTGGGCGGGCTGCAGGGGGACCTGCCGCCGCTGCTGGAGAGGAGAAAAGGGCCCTGATTCTGTGTGGATCGGGAGCAGCGCAGGGGAACTGGCTGGTGTGAAGCCGGCCCGGCTTGCTCAGATCCTCGTTAACCCCAGGCACAGTGCTAACGAGTGTGGAGGGTGGGGAGGAGGGTGCTGCCCCCCCAAGGAAACCCGTCCCCCGAAGGAGTTGGACTGTGTGGGGGCCGGCCCCGTGGAAGGGGTGGGACAGCGATCGTGGAGGGAATCTTCCCTGCCCCAGAGAGCAGCCTGGAGAGCAAAGCGCCCTGGGGCCAGCTGGCGGGGGGGAGATTGTAACAGCTTCCTTGCCCCCCCCAAGCAGCCAGGGCCCCCCCCAGCCCTCACCCAAGCCCTAAATTGCTGCTTTGTCCCTTGTGCGAGCTGCCTGGTCCATCGGGGGCCGGGGGCTGTGCCGATGCGAGTGGGCACCACTCCCTTGGCTCTGCTGGGGGGCCTGGCCCCAGCATGGGGGGGGTCACATGTTGCAGGCGGCTTCCTGGGGCTGCAGCTTGCTGGGCGGGGGGGATCGGCATGGAGGGGAAGCGCTCGGGTGGGGGCGGTTGGAGGTCGCAATGTTTAGCCCAGGCTGGTTTGACGCCCCGGCTCGGCGGGCGCGGTTCGGTGGCGGTTGGCAGCACCCTGCAGCGCGGGCTGCCTTAGCGCTGATCAAGCCGGCGAGGCGGCTGCATAGGGAATAACGATCCACATGCCTGCCTGCAGGACACCTGGGTTCCCCGCAGGATGCCTGGGTTCCCTCCCCGGTGCTGGCGGCTGCCTGCCGTGAGTCTGTGTCAATGCACCCGACGGCCGGGGCTGGAGCGTGGGGCCCCGGGAGGCAGTGTCCTGCTCCTCGCTCCGACGCCAGCTGGGGGAGCAAGCGGGGCTCTGATTGCTCTCTGTCCGCCCCGTCCGTCCGTCCTGAAATCTCTCGCTGTCGTGGGAAGCCCGTTTTGCTCACGGTCCCTCCCTGTGGGGCGCTCGCTGCGCCGCCCCCCCCACAGCTGTCGAGTGGGGGGCAGCCCCCCTTGCTGAGCGTGCTGTCCTCTGGGGAGGGAAGCTCAGTCCCACCCCCTGCTGCCCGTGTCAGCTTTCCCTGGCGATTGCCGTGGTGTGCGGGGGAGACGGGGCAGCAGGAGTGGCTCGTGGACACGCATGTGTGCACACACGGTGCACACAGACCTGCACACGGGTCCTTGGGTGTGTTCCCGGGTTGTTCCTGTGGAGGGGGCGGGGGCAGCGCACGGCTGCACGGGCCCCATGCCGGCTGGCCTGCAGCGAGCTGAGCCAGAAGCGCCTTGCTGGGCTCTGGGTCTGAACCTCCCTGGGGCTGCTTGCAGCACCCTGTTGGGGGGCCCCTGTGTCCGCCGACTTTCGGGAGCCTCCCCCCCCCCCCCCCGTAGCCAGGGCACCTGTGGCTCGGCTTGGCCGGCGGCTCGAAGCGGTTTGGTGGGGTGATGCCAGTGGAGTTGGCGTGTTTCCCAATGGGGTGCCCTGTGGGGGCAGGGCTAGAGTCCCCCACCTCCCCACACCCTCCCCAGACCCCCTCTGGCCCATCAAACACCCCTCATCAGCTTGGTCTCAGCCCGAAGCCTGGTGCCGCCCTGCCCTGGCTTGGGCACGCGTGGGCGGCTCCTGCTGGTGGTGTTAACTCAGCGTTTCAGGACCGCTGTGCTCTGGACAGCTCCTCGTATCTCCCTGCTCAGGGCCTGGGCTCCTGGGGCCTGCGGGAGCCTGGGGGAGCCCGGTGCAGGACAGCCTGGAGCTGCGAGGTGCGTCTCTGGGCCAGACGCCAGCATGCCAGAGGACAGGCCGTGTAAACTCAGCTCTCACGCAAACACCCACTGGTGCTTCCGCTATCTGCATTCCTGCAGCAGCTGTAACGGGGCATCAGCGCCCCACTGTGGCAAAACAGAGAGAGAGAGACAGACATCGTGGTCGCCGTGTGTCTGGGCAGTGCCTGGCCCGACGGGGCCCCGATCTCGGTCGCCGTGTGTCTGGGCAGCGCCCGGCGTGACGGGGACCCGATTTCGGTTGTCTAGATGCTGCTGTAATGTAAACAAGTCTGTGGCAGACCCAGGAATTGACACAGGTGTCCTGGCTCTCAGTCCTTGTCTAGAGTGGACCATGTAGCCACAAGCCCACTGTTATTTGTGGGTCCACTGAGGTAATGCAGGCCGGGCTGGATCCCTGGCTAGCGGCTCTGCTGAGCTCCATGTTGCTGGCTCTCCCAGTACGGCAGAAATGGCCTGAGACCCCCACACAGACGGGGGCTGGAGGAGGAGGAGTTTTGGGTGCCCAGCTCCTGCTGCCCCTGGTAGCTTTGGCAGCCTTCATCCAGAGCCCTCAAAGCTGGATCAGACCGTTGTCCCCATGGAGAGGTTAAGTGACTCGCCCATGAGCACAGATGGAGTCGTTGGCAGAGCACGGAAGAACCCAGGAGTCCTGATCTCCGTGTCCCCTGCTTGTGCTGTCCCAGGTAGAGAGCTAAGCTGGGGAAGGTCACCTCCGTGGGCATGCGTTTGGCTAGTTGGGTGATTCTTCTCCAGATGATCAGACTTGTCTTCAAAGGCATCAGCATTGTTTAATTCCAACTTCCGGGAGCCAACGCGGCTCCCGCAGCGGCTCCATCTGGGTTTGTCTTTGGATTCTTCCTCCTCGCGCTTGGCCCTCCCGACAGACGTCAGGGGGAGCACAGCCCGCCGGCTCTCCCTCTGGCTGGGCACAAGGGGCCAGCACAATCGTACCCCTGGTAGCCTCTCCGTTCTCCTGGCTTTGGGGGCTCCGGCTCTCTGCCCTGCCTCTGCGCCCCAGGCTGCTGCTCCTGCCAAACATCCTCCCAGCGCATCTGGCTCCAGCCAGCCAATAACTGCTCCTGGCAGCAGATTTTCCTTCCACGTTAAGAGCTGACGCAGGCGACCCCATGCCAGCTCCTGCCTTTCCCGGAGAGCAGCTGCATGCTAATGCTATTAAAAGCCTGCAGGCTGCCGTCCTTCTGCGTGGAAATACCTCCGGATCGCGGGGAAATGCTGCGTGCTGCCCCAAACGGGAAAGTACTGGGCAAGCCATCAGCTTGGGGGAGAGCGCGGGGCGGAGCTGCTGCCTGCCCCCCAAGCGGGACCCCTTGGCTGGCTGGGTACCAGGTGGGAAACTGGGCAGTGCATCTTAACCTTGTACGTACTCTGAGATCCTGTGCATGAGCCCCTCTTTGGAGTCGGCAGTGTCTGACACGGGAGATGAGATTGTAGCTATTCCAGTGATACCTAGAGACCCTGACTGAGATGGGGGGTGGGGGGCCTGCTGTGCCAGGTGTTGCAGAGACAGCAAGAGACGGACCCCGCCCCAAAGAGCTCAGAGTCCGAAGAGACAGGGTGGGAGGGGAAACTGAGGCACAGAGCAGGGCACTGCCAGAGCCAAGAGTAGAACCCAGGAGGCCTGAGTCCCAGGCCAGCGGACCATCCTGCCTCTCCCATTTTCTCATTCATGGTTGAGGTGTCGTTGGCTTCGTGTTCGGTCCGACCTTGCTCGGTGTATTTCATTGCTGTAATGAGGTCTATAAAATCATGACTGGTGTGGAGAAAGTAAATAGGGAAGTGTTATTTACTCCTTCTCATAACACAAGAACTAGGGGTCACCAAATGAAATTAATAAACAAACAAAAGGAAGTATTTCTTCACACAACGTACAGTCAACCTGTGGAACTCTTTGCCAGAGGATATTGTGAAGGCCAAGACTATAACAGGGTTCAAAAAAGAACTAGAAAAGGTCATGGAGGACAGGTCCATCAATGGCTATTGGCAGGATGGGCAGGGATGGTGTCCCTGGCCTCTATGTGCCAGAAGCTGGGACTGGGCGACAGGGGATGGGTCACTTGATGATTCCCTGTTCTGTCCGTTCCCCCTGGGGCACCTGGCACTGGCCACTGTCAGAGACCAGACACTGGGCTAGATGGACCTTTGCTCTGACCCAGTCTGGCCGTTATTATAATGGCAGTGATGACTGCGTGTGTGTTCACGTGGCGTGCTGGCTCCCCGGTGCGCAGCACGTTACCCCTCCCCCTCATAGCAGCCCTCTATGGGGATGGCTCCAGCCACCCTGAGACGCAGCCACCTCTGGGGTGGAACCCAGCTGCTGCTTAGCAGCTTTTTATACTGTACCAGAGTTTAGGCCAGGAAGTGGGAGGACTCGCCACCTGGGTCTCTGCACGGAGGCTGCCATCAGCCAAGGGGGTTTCCAGTGGACACAAGGCAGCTGAGGTCTCTGCCCTCGCAGAGAGGACAGATGGGACAGTGGTTCTTAGGACTCGATGGCCGGCAGGCACCATCTGATATGACCCTGCAGAGCGCTGGCCCCAAACCTTCCCTATTTGATTCCTGGCTCTGCCGCTGACTCCCTGGGTGACCTTGGGCACATCCCTCGGCCTCTCTGCACCTCAGTTCCTATCTGTACAATGGGGGTAACAGCCCTGCCACAGGGGGCGACAAACACTGGAACGATTGTGGGCCCAGGTACTGTGGAGACCCGGTGATCTGGGCTCAGTCCCTGGTCCGAAGAGCTGTTGGTCTAATGTGGCAAACGACCCTTTTTCTGTTGGGCTGGAAAGGCCTGATGGGGGATCTCCGCGGAGCTGGGGTGGGAGCCATGTTGTCTCTGGGCTGCCGGCAGGCGTCAACGCATCTGCCCCACGCTGGGGCGTCTCGGCCTTGCCCAGCCCTGGGCTCCAGGCTGGCACGTCCCTCCTGGCCTCTGATTCCTGGGCTGATGTAGCTGCCCCCGCATGCTCTACAGCCAGCTGCCTTGTGAACGCCAGGGCCAGACTCTCCCAGCCCTGCCGCCTGCAGGAGCCCGGTTTAGTCAAAGCGGCTAAACAACGAGCGGGCGTCTCCCTGGCGCTGGGCTGGGCTCCGAAGCAGGAGGCCGCCTGGCCCTTGTTCACACAGCACCAGTTGGCCCAGGCGTCAGGAGTGAGCCCCCGGCGGCCATTCCCCTGGGCCGCGGGCAGCGTCCGCACCAGAGCAGAGAACTGCCCGGCAGCCCTGGGCTCTGTTGGGACGGGGCATCCCCCCAGGTGTGGGGTGCGAGCCCCACACGCCCTCCCCTGCCCTCCCGCAGTGGGTCCGCAGGGTTCCCATGGTTCCCCGTGTCACAGATGGGGGGGTTGCATGTCACGAGCACTTGCAGCCTCGTCGCCTGTTTTGTGATTAGCTCCGAGTTCTAACGGCGCCAGTTTGCAGCTGCTGCCATGGGGCCCCCAGAGACGGCCCCTGGCCCTTCACTGCGCTCAAACGCTGTGTTAGAAGCAACAGAGGGTCCTGTGGCACCTTTAAGACTAACAGAAGTATTGGGAGCATAAGCTTTCGTGGATAAGAACCTCACTTCTTCAGATGCAAGAAGCAGTGAATTAGGCGTGTTCCCTCCAGGCGTGGCCCCAGGCCTCTCCGACGCTGTCCCCGGGGTCCGTGGGAACTGGGTCTGACGCTGGCCGGTGACGCCTGAGGGGGCACTTGCGCTGTCCGGCCCCTCGGGGCAGGAGCGCCCGGCTGCGGTGGGGGTGGGGCCTGTCATGCTGGGGCTCAGTCTGGGCCTGGCGCTGGTGCTAATTCAGAGCTCTGAGCCTCTCCCTTTGCCAGCGTCATGTGAGGAGACGTGTGTGCTGCTCCCTCCTTTGAGTGCCGTGTCTCCGTGCCTCAGTTTCCCCTTGGTCTATTGCGAGACGGATGTTCCTTGGCACTGTCGCTCTCTATGCAGCGCCTTGGGCGAGCAGGCCCCTGCCTCTCTGCCCTCGCTGTCCATGGCTGCCTCTAGGGAGGGCCTGGAGCTAGTGGGACCCTGCAGTGACAAGCCTGGACCAATGCCACGCTCCAGCCTGACGGACGGCTCTGTCTGTCCCTGTGCCTGGCACGCCTGCCCCTCTGCAGCACTGGTGCCGATGCCCCGTTGGGGATCCCCCCCACCAGCGATTGCTGGGCTGGAGTGTCTCTGGGAGCCTCACTGGCTCTCCCCGGGGTCTCCTGCCCCCTCCCGGGCACGTCCCGTCTCTCCACTTGAGCCTAGTTAGCCACGGCTGCCTCGAATGATCCCGCAGTAAGCTGGGCTGGCAGGCTGGGGCCGTGTGGGGAATGCTTCCTCTCCCGTGGGCCCCGCTCTTGGCCTGGCGCTCTAGCACAGTGCCCGGAGCAGAGCCCCCTTCCTCCACCGGTCAGCTCAGTCTGTTTCCTTCCTTTGGTTCCCCTCCTTGCTTCAAAGGCCTCGTGCGCGACCTTCGCACGGATTGTGTCCCTGTGCGTCGCCCAGCACAGGAATTGCCTTAGCCGGTCTCTGAGGGGGCAGCACTGGATGCCTAGGGGCCGTGCACCAGACCCAGGTGGGACCCGTCCGGCGCTGACATTTCACAGCCCTGGCCAGGGCGCAGTTTTGGCCCTGGCCTTGAAGAGCTCACCGGCTGAATGGGGCAGCAGGGCACTGGCTGGGGGAGTGACTTGCCCGCGGAGCAGTGCCCAGTCCCATGTCGCCACTCAGCGGGGTCCCTTGATGCGGCACCAGTTTAGTCCACAACCTGCTCTCCAGGAGCACCGAGCACCTGCTGCTCGCCCCGGTCGCTCATGCAGCAAACGTGTCCCATGTGCGCCCCTGCGAATGGCCAGACCCCAGCTCCCAAGTGCCCAGAGTCGTGTTTCGGGCCCGAATGCAGCCGGCTCGGCCCGGGCAGCTTTGCCTGTGGCTCTGGCCCTGGGCTGGCTCGTGTCAAGCGGAACCGCCCCGGGATTACACAGTCGGTGCTTGTGTGGCAGGGTAATTAGCGTCACCCCAGCGAAGCAGTCGTTGCTTTACAGTAATTGGCTAATCGCTAGGCACTCGGTGGTGTTCCTTGTAAAATCATTACTCAGGATGAAGGAACGCTGCTGATGTGGCTGGAAGAGGCCGTGTCACCCGTGTGCTCCTGAACGGCGCTCAGGCCTTAGCTCTGGGGACAGATTCTCAGCTGCCTTGTGCAGTCCTTCACACTAGTGCAAGGAGCACGCACCCTCTGCACTAGCGCAAACAAGGGGGGAGGGCAGTGGGGGGTCTGGCCCCATCTTTTTGCCCACGACTGACATGCAGCCCCTGCTGGACTAGGATAGAGCAGCTGTTTCACACGAGGCAACGTGGTCTGGGGGGAGGGCACTGGGCTGGGAGTTGGGAGCTCGGTCTGCTGCTGGGTGCCCCAGGCGACCTCTCTCGACCCTTTGGGGCAGGGTCTGGCTCTCCCTGTGTCAGAACGGTCAGACTGGGTCAGACCAAAGTCCCATCTAGCCCAGTGTCCTGTCTGCCGACAGTGGCCAATGCCAGGTGCCCCAGAGGGAATGAACAGAACAGGGAATCATCCAGTGATCTCTCTCCTGTCGCCCACTCCCTGCTTCTGGCAAACAGAGGCTAGGGACACCATCCCTGCCCATCCTGGCTAATAGCCATTGATGGACCTACCCTCCATGAACTTTTCTAGTTCTTTTTTGAACCCTGTTATAGTCTTGGCCTTTACAATATCCTCTGGCAAAGAGTTCCACAGGTTGGCTGTACGTTGTGTGAAAAAATACTTCCTTTTATTTGTTTTAAACCTGCTGCCTATTAATTTCATTTGGTGACCCCTAGTTCATGTGTCAGGAGAAGGAGTAAGTAACACTTCCTTATTTACTTTCTCCACACCAGTCATGATTTTATAAACCTCTATCCCTATCCCCCCTTAGTCGTCTCTTTTCCAAACTGAAAAGTCCCAGTCTTATTAATCTCTCCTCATACAGAAGCTGTTCTATACCCCTAAACATTTTTGTTGCCCATTTCTGAACCTTTTCCAATTCCAATTTCTCTTTTTTGAGATGGGGCTACCACATCTGCACACACTATTCAAGATGTGGGCGTCCCATGGCTTTATACAGAGCCAATATGATATTTTCTGTCTTATTATGTGTCCCTTTCTTAGTGATTCCCAACATTCTGTTCACTTTTTTGACTGCCACTGTGCCTTGAGTGGATGTTTTCAGAGAACTCTCCACAATGACTCCAAGATCTCTTTCTTGAGTGGTAACAGCTAATTTAGACCCCCTCATTTTATATGTAAAGCTGGGATTATGTTTTCCAATGTGCATTACTTTGCATTTATCAACATTGATTTCATCTCCCTTTTTCTTGCCCAGTCACCCAGTTTTAAAAGATCCTTTTTTAGCTCTTCACAGTCTGCCTGGGACTTGACTATCTTGAGCAATTTTGTATCATCTGCAAATTTTGCCACCTCCCTGTTTGCTCCTTTTTCCAGATCATTTATGATTATATTGAATAGAATTGGGCCCAGTACAGACCCCTGGGGGACACCACTATTTATCTCTCTCCATTGTGAAAACTGGCTAGTTATTCCTACCCTTTGTTTCCTGTCTTTTAACCAGTTACCAATCCATGAGAGAACCTTCCCTCTTATCCCATGACAGCTTACTTTGCTTAAGAGCCTTTGGTGAGGGGCCTTGTCAAAGGCTTTCTGAAAATCTAAATACACTATGTCCACTGGATCCCCCTTGTCCACATGCTTGTTGACCCCCTCAAAGAATTCTGGTAGATTGGTGAGGCATGATTTCCCTTCATAAAAACCATGTTGACTCTTCCCCAACAAATTATGTTCATCTCTGTGTCTGACAATTTTGTTCTTTATTATAGTTTCAACCAGTTTGCCTGATACTGAAGTCAGGCTTACTGGCCTGTAATTGCCAGGATCACCTCTGGAGCCCTTTTTAAAAATTGGCGTCACATTAGCTATCCTCCAGTCATCTGGTACAGAAGCTGATTTAAATGATACGTTACAAACCACAGTTAGTAGTTCTGCAATTTGACATTTGAGTTCCTTCAGATCTCTTGGGTGAATCCCATCTGGTCCTGGTGACTTATTACTGTTTAGTTTATCAGTTTGTTCCAAAACCTTCTCTAATGACACCTCAATCTGGGACAGTTCCTCAGATTTGTCACCTAAAAAGAATGGCTCAGGTTTGGGAATCTCCCTCACATCCTCAGCCGTGAAGACCAATGCAGATAATTCATTTAGTTTCTCCACAATGGCCTTATCGCCCTTGAGTGCTGCTTTAGCATCTCGATCGTCCAGTGGCCCCACTGGTTGTTTAGCAGGCTTCCTGCTTCTGATGTACTTAAAATTATTTTTGCTATTACTTTTTGAGTCTTTGGCTAGCTGTTCTTCAAATTCTTTTTTGGCCTTCCTAATTATATTTTTACATTTCATTTGCCAGAGTTTATGCTCCTTCCTATTTTCCTCACTAGGATTTAACTTCCACTTTTTAAAGAATGCTTTTTTGTCTCTCACTACTGCTCTTACTTTGTTGTTTAGCCACAGTGACACTTTTTTGGTTCTCTTACTGTGTTTTTTAATGTGGGGTATACATTTAAGTTGAGCCTCTATTATGGTGTCTTTAAAAAGTTTCCATGCAGCTTGCAGGGATTTCACTTTCGGTGCTGTACCTTTTAATTTCTGTTTAACTAACCTCCACATTTTGTGCAGTTCCCCTTTCTGAAATTAAATGCTGTTGTGTTGGGCCGCTGTGGTGTTTTCCCCACCACCGGGATGTTACATTTTATTATATTATGGTCACTATTACCAAGTGGTCCAGCTATATTCACCTCTTGGACCAGATCCCGTGCTCCACTTAGGACTAAATCAAGAATTGCCTCTCCTCTTGTGGGTTCCAGGACTGGCTGCTCCAAGAAGCAGTCATTTAAGGTGTCAAGAAACTTTATCTCTGCATCCCGTCCTGAGGTGACATGTACCCAGTCAATATGGGGATAGTTGAAATCCCCCATTATTATTGACTTTTTATTGTTCTAGACTCTCTAATCTCCCTGAGCATTTCACAGTCATTGTCACCATCCTGGTCGGTAATATATCCCTACTGCTATATTCTTCTTATTAGAGCATGGAATTACTATCCATAGCGATTCTATGGTACAGTTTGGTTCATTCAAGATTTTAACTTCATTTGATTCTTCGCTTTCTTTCACATATAATGCCACTTCCCCCCTCCCCCATGACCTGTTCTGTCGTCCTGATATATTTTGTACCCTGGTATTACTGTGTCCCATTGATTATCCTCATTCCACCAAGTTTCTGTGATGCCTGTTGTATCAATATCCTCGTTTAATACGAGGAACTCTAGTTCACCCATCTTATTATTTAGACTTCTAGCATTGGTATAGAAGCACTTTAAAAATCTGTCACTTTGTAGCTGTCTCCCATTACATGATGTAATTGAATGAGACTTTTTTTCATTTGACTGTTTCTCATCAGACCCTACCTGTATTTTATCATCCGTCCTCTCCTCCTTACTAGGACATAGAGGATCTCCATTAGTAGATCCTCCCCCTAAGGGATGTCTCTATCCAAACCACGTGCTCTTCCGCACCGCTCGGCTTTCCCCCAGCCTTTAGTTTAAAAACTGCTCAACGAGCTTTTTAATTTTAAGTGCCAGCAATTGGTTACAATCTGGTTTAGGTGGAGCCCATCCTTCCTGTATAAGCTCCCCCTTTCCCAAAAGTTACCCCAGTTCCTAATAAATTGGACCCCCTCCTCCCTACACCGTCGTCTCGTCCATGCATTGAGACCCTGCAGTGTCCGTGCAGCGCCCGGCACGACGGGGCCCCGATCTCAGTTGGTGCCTCTCTAGGACTGGTGATGTGAATGGGGGGCTTGGCCCCTGGCAGAGGCTGATTCTCTGACCCACTGGAGTAAGGGGCGTTCGGTGTCCACTGCCCTCTGGAAGGCGCCAGGGAGCAGCGATTTAGAAAACACGACCTGTGAGGAAAGCCTGAGAACTGGGCCTGTCCAGTCTCGAGGAGGCGGCAGGTCATAGCTGACCCTTATCGAAAGGGTGGCTCTGGAGAGGACAGGGCTGAATTCTAAATGAGCTGGGAGCACCCACGCAAAAGGTCTTGGACTCACCGGGGATTGTTCTGGGGGAGTGGCCGCGCAGGGTCCAGACGCGGTCAGAAAGGCTCACGATATGATAGGGACTCTTAGACAGGAGAAAAAATGTCATCCTGCCACTATATAAATCCCTGGTTCGCCTGCGTACTGTGCCCAGTTCTGACCCCCCCCCCCATCTCAGAAGGGTATCATGGCACTGCAAACAAAAATACAAGAGCCAGGGGTCACCCAAGCAACTGGACAGGCAGCAAGTTTTAATACAAACAAAAGGAAGTATTTCTTCACACAATGCACGGTTAACCTGTGGAACTCCTTGCCGGGGATGCTGTGAAGGCCAAAAGTATAACTGGGTTTGAAAAAGGAGGAGATAAGTTCATGATGGATGGGTCCATCAGTAGCTGCTAGCCAGGTCAGGGCTGCAGCTGCATGCTGGGGATGACCGTAAACCTCCGATTGCCAGGAGCCGGGAGTGGAAGGCTCACTTCACAGTTGCCCAGGTCTGTGCATCCCCCTGAAGTTCTGTTCCTGGCCACTGTCGGACACAGGGCACTGTGCGAACGGACCATGGGCTGCCCCAGGTGGCAGCTCTGAGGTTCTTGTGGTGGTAATTATACCTGCCACAGCCAAGCCGTGGGGTCCTGGTGAGGTCGGTTTCCGTTGTGCCCCCGGTAGTCTGTGCTTGTGCAAACGGCTGCGTGGGGCCCATGGCAGGGGGGAGCTGCGCCCCCAGGAGGCTGGGGTATCCCTTCCTGCCCGGAGTGTGGGAGCTGGCTAATGTATAACGTACAGCACCTGGCACAGTGGGGCCTGGGCCATGGCTGGGTCTCTTGGGTGCTTCCACCATACAGCTAATTAATACGACTGAGGCTATTTCCCTGGTATTGGGCTCGGGGCAGGGGTGCCGGGTGAGATTCTCTGGCCTGCGCTACACAGGAGGTCGGACTGGAGGGTCTCATGCTCCGTTCTGCCCGTGTCAATCCGTGACTCCAGGAGGATGGAGCTTGCTGAGGTCCCCACCGGGCTGCTGCAGCAGGGCTGCCTGTGGGTGCAGGGCTCAGTGACCCTAGAGGCCCCTTCCAGTCCCGTGTTCCTATGGAACCGTCTCCGGACACAGGCTACCCCCGCCTGCAACATGCTTTCAGCATTTCTTACCCCTTTGTAAACGATCTGTGCATGGGTCCCTTCCAACGAGTCCCCCCCCTGCAACAGCAGAACGGTTCCCGCGTGCCGAGGAGTGCCCCAAAGCAAATATCTCCTTGGTGCCGGAGCTGCTGCTCGTCTGAGGCCGCACAGGATTTAGGGGGGGTCAGAGCGTGAAATGGCTTTCTGGAAGAAAGAAGCATTTCTGTGGCAAGGTTTGTGTCTTCCTGGATATTTTGGTTCATGGCTGAAAGGAAAGAAAATGATCGGAAAAGTTCCACTCTGTTTGAATGGAATCCTTTTGTTTCAAACATTAGAAATGGGGGAGGAGGATGGAGGAGAAAACAAAACAAACCCCCTCTCCTCCCCCCCCCCCCCCATTGAATTTTTCTGGTTTCAAAATCTAAGTTTTCAGTTTGGGGGTTTTCATCCAAAAAGGCGAAAAAATGCTGGAAATTTTGAGGGGGAAAACCATTTCTCCCCCCCCCCCCTGAAATTTCCCGCAATGAAAATTTCCTTTTTCGCCCCGTCCCAGCTGAGGTACCGGATTGTGGAACAGCGAGAGTCCTTTGTTCTCTGCAGCTGCCCCCGCCCCACGGTGAGTTGTCACGGAGACGCTTGGCAGGCAGCAGACTCTCCAAGACATCTCTCTCCTAGCAGCTGCATTTCTCAGCAACCCCTTGTCTCTGCACATCTCTTTGCCACGTTGTCGCATCACGTTACAGGCTCCTGTCACACCCCGGCCTGGCACTTGGCGTGAAGGAATGTGACAGGAAATGGCCTGCCGGGATGTGGCACCCTGGGACATGTCAGCTGGGATGTGGGTTATTTTGTTTATTTATTTATTTATTTATTTTGCTGTACGCAAAGTGCGGCTAACCAGGGCTGTGTTGGGAGCATGTAATACAGTCACGGGGGGTGGGACCCGCTGGACTGAATCAGACCAAGGCTAGAATAATTGCTACAGTAGTCACACGGGGGGCAGCTCCCCCTCTCAGAGCAGTGGGCTCAGGCTCTCTGCAGACCCAGGCAGCGTCGCTGCATTAGTGACGCTCAGCTCATGTTTTTCAGTCTCACGATCTCAAGCGCTAGGGACTGACGTTTCAGGAGGAAAGCTGCAACCGTGCCCTGATAACGGGGTCTCTTGTGCCTGTGCCTTGATGCCGGTCGGGAGGCAATTAGCCAATAGAGGGGCCCTGGCTGCAGCTCGCCTGCAGGGAAAATCCGCATGAGCAATCGCACAGCAGCTGCCTGGCTCCTCTTCCAGCCCTGCCGCCATGCGCAGGGGTGAACGTTCCTGGCTTTCCCACGCTGATGAATGCAGCAGCGGGTTCATCTCTCTGGCCTGGCTGCCAACAGCCTGGATGAGAAAGGGCCTGCGTGCAGCTCCATCCCGCATTGATTTCCCATCCATTGGCTGCTGCTAATCAATACCCCCTGTCCCGGTAATGTGACGAGCTGCTGGTGCAGGGTGCTCATGCTGCGGCAGCAGGCGCTTCCTGCCGAGTGCGGGCAGAAGGGGAGGGGCTTTAAGGGGATAAATACTGCATCCCGTGCGCTCCATTCTCCTGCGGAAGTGGGCAGAACCAGCGGGCTGAGCCCAGAGTGCCCTCTGCGGCTGGCCCTGGGGTCAGACAGAGCCTGGCTCTGGCTGGGTGTTTGTATTGCAAAGCTCGGTCTATGTCTGTGCGGCACTGGCTCAGGTCGCCCCAGTGCCCCCGGAGGAGCGTCCCCTCGCAGCATCCCCAGAGCCCACAGGCTGGGCTTCCGGGGGCTCGGCACCTGCCCCTCGCGCTCAGTGCCCAGGCAGTAAAACGGCCCGAGAGGGAAACCGGCCTCTGCTTGGGAGCTGAACTTTCGAAAACCTGACCCTCAAGAGCTCACCCAAGGTCACAGGGGGAGCCAGCGGCGGAGCCTGGTATAGAACCCAGGCGTCCTGGGTCCCATCTATCCTGCCTCCTCGGGGCCAAGTGGGCTGCGCAGGACCATTCCCCAGAGGAGTCGGTTGCCGGTGGTGGGGGAAGCTCACAGATTGCGAGAGACTCACACTGGCCTGACGCCCTGCGTGGCGCAGCCCGTGGCGTGCCCAGGGGTTCCTGCTGCCAGCCAACCCCCTGGGCTTGGGCGGCACCGTGGCCTGGCACAGCAGCAGGTGGTAGCCACCCACCCCAGCTCACGGCAGGGACTCGCCCGGACTATCAGCCGGTGTCGCAGCCAGAAACGAGTTCCCGCAGGCGGTTCGTTGTCGCTTCCCAGCCGCCTCTGCAGTGAGGGGCGCGGGGCCTTTTGGTGTCCGGACGTCCGGCACTGGTGGAGGAACTGCTTCCTTCTCTGCTCGAGTTCACCCAGCGCTCTCTGAGCCGCTGCCGGCGGCTACCGCGGCCAAGGAGCCAGACTAATTCCCAGCCCGTTGGTAGGTGGGCCTGGCACCGCGGCCCCTCTGGCTGCAGCAGCAGTGAGCGCGTCTACACTGCAAAGGGAAGCTGGGGCAGGGAGTCTCAGAGCCTGGGTCGATTGGCTCAGGCTTGCAGGGCTGAAAGCAGCCGTGTGGACAGTGCTGCTTGGGCTGGAGCCTGGCGTGTGAGATTCAGAGCCCTGCCGGCTACCGTTAGCCCTGCGGCCGAGCCAGGCGCTCTGGGCTGTGAGTGCTGCACAGACACACCTTGAGCACATGGAGACGTCAGCTGGGACCGTGCCCTCGGAGCAGCGGGAGGCTGTAGCGGGAGGCGTTGTGCCGTGGACTGTCGCTCTTCAGCGGGTGCATGGCCCCGCCTCCTGGGCACCGAGCTGCAGCTGCTGCAGCGGTCGCCTTCCCCGCCTCGTCCGGAGAGCAGCGAGCGAGATGAGCTGCAGGCAGCCTTGCGTGCCGCCTGCTAGATCCTAACTGCTCCTTGGGTCACGGTGCAGCTAGGAGGGGGCGCGGGCGGTAAGAGGGGAGCCGACTCTGGGACCAGAAAGGCCTGACGGGCTGCAGGACCCGTGTGCTGGGGCCCGGTCCTCCCTGCTGCGCTGTGGAGGAATTTCCAGCGCTGTGCAGAGGCTGGGGCCTGGGCAGAGGGCGACGAGCTGCTCCCCTGGCCCTGGAACTGGGTGCTGGAAATCTCCGTCTGGCGTCTCCAGCTGGTTTCAGACGTTCGTGTGCGGGGAACCCCTCGATGGGGGTTAAAAGGGAATCGCCAGGACCAGCTGTCAGTGAGGCTAAAGGCCCCAGAGTGGACACGGCCCCCTGAGAACCCTCCCCCCATGGAGCTGTCAGTCAGGCCCCACCCACAGCACAGGGGGCAGCTCAGGGACATGGCCCTGATTCAGCAACGCATGGCAGTCTGGGGGACTTCAGCACCTTCCTAAAATGTTGGGCCCAGATTCATAGTCTACAGGTCTCCTCAGCTTCCCAGCGCCTCCCGTGGTGACAGAGTTGGAGTTACAGCAGCCCTGGGGCTGCTCCGCTTTACATTGCCGGTCCCAGACACGGAGGACGGGCTTAAAGCCTCTTAAATCTGCCCCAAGTGCAAGACGGGGAGGGTTGTGAACGGGGGCTGTTGTGTTCTGTTCTGGAGGGGTGGATGGGTGAGCTGGCCCTGGCTGGCGCTCAGGGCACAGGGAGCTTGCAGGCTTCGGCGTGAGGACCGGGAAGTACTGGAGCCCTCTGGCTACGCAGGCTCTGGGGTGGCTGATGCTAGGATGAGACGGGCGCGGGGGAACCCCTGTCCAAGCAAGTCTGGATTCAGGGACTTCTGGGGCCCCGGGTGCTGATTCCTGCTGCATGGCAAATAGATTTGTCTGTTGTACCACAGTGGGGGCCAATGGGCTGTAATGCCTGGAGCAGGACTGCTGGGTTCTGCTCCCAGGTCTGGGAGGGGAGTGGGGTCTAGCGGCTAGAGTGGGGTGAGGCCTGGAGTCCGTGCTGACTGCTGGGTTCTGCTCCCAGCTCTGGGAGGCGGATCTGGGGTAGATGGCGTGTGGTGCCCAGTTTGCTGTGTGATGAACGCCCTCCAGCCCGTTCGGGACCCGTCTTGTGTCCGTAGGGCGCGCGCACACACACACACACACGGCTCAGGAAAAATTGGTGCCACTTTCCTCTCCACGTGCGTCACCGACCTGCCAGTGCTTCCCCTGAGCCTTGGCCCGCACACTGGGCAGTGAGGCTTGGTGGGCGAGGGAGATATTTCCCTGTTTGCCGTGTTGGTTAATACCTTCCGTAAGACACGGCGGCTTATCCAGTCGGAGGATTGTGTCGTGCGTCAGCTCCGACGAGAAAGGGCACGGCCCTGTTCTCCAGCGCCCGGGCGATGTCAGGCAGAGCGCTGTTGGCATTAAGTCTTTCCTGACAAGTACATCTGATAATTATGCATCATATTAATTCACCTGTCATAGCAGTAAGTGAACATCGCTATTCAGATCTGCCTCCTTCCTAAACGGCCATTACCCGGAGATCTGGCTCCCCGGCTCGACAGCGCTGAGAAGAGATTGCGGGGAGGACTTGGGCGGAGTTATTTCTGCAGGGATTGCCGTATGCACACACAATGCGTGTGCACAAACACACAATGCGTGTGCACAAACACACCCCAGCACCCCAGTCCCTCCCCCTCCCTGCCCAACACAGCTCATCACAACTGTGTGGAGAGAGGACAGGAAGGAGTAGTAACTTGGTGGGAGGCTGCTGCAGGAAGCCGCTTGCCCTTGGTTTCTGTTCCTGCTCAGCCCTGCGTAACGGTCCTTAAATTGCAGGCATAGCTTCTAATTATTTCTCTACCGTGGCAGCAGCTGGAGGCGTCGGCCCAGCAGTGCCGGCGCTAGACAATCACAGGACAAGAAGCCTGCTTTGAATTGAAGTAGGTGTGTCCGCCCAGGGGGTTCACCGCTGGGTTTGTGCGGACTGGGCCTTGCCCACACAGCTGTGACCCCCTCCTCCGGGAGAAAACGCTGATCCCAGGCAGAATTGCACGACACAGTGCCTGACTCCGGACCCATCTGGTGCAGCCAGATGTGAGGTGACGCCCCAAGGGAAGAGGCTATAAATAGGGGAAGGTTTGGTGGGGTGGAGAACAGAGAGGCCCTGGGTTTGAAATCTCACTTTTTCCCCAAAGGTTCATTGTGAAATCCACCCTGCCCTTGTTCGTGCGCTGAAACCGCGGCCCCACCCTTGTGACAGTTCAGCCGGCAGCTCAAAGTGAAGAGATGCCCGGAAAGAAGAATCAGTCTCCT